>NC_083387.1:26105000-26705000 GCF_031755915.1 Ziziphus jujuba
GCAATTATAAATTAGGCAATAAATAGGAGAAGTCCATCACAAAATAATAATAATAAATAAATAAATAAAATAAAAAAGGAAAAGAAAAGAAAATTAGCGTGTACGTATACAACAAGCCCTCATATATTTGCGTTACTCTCGTTACTTCCCGCTAAAGACCTGTTCCAAGTCACAATCACCAAACCAAAGCTTCCCATTTTTCATTTTTTTTAAAAAAAAATTTAAATTAAAAAAAAAATAATTGTACCAAACTTCATTGTACACTTACACCACATACACACGCACTCTCTCTCTCTATCTCTCACGCTTTCTCAATCTTTGTTCGTCAGTTTATCTTTTTTTTCTTTTTTTTCTCTGTGAATTCATTTTCTTTTTTTCTTCTTGTGTGTGTACTTTTCGTTTGATTGATTTCTCTGCTTCGCCATGGATGAAGAGTATGACGTCATCGTTCTTGGTACCGGTCTTAAAGAGTGCATTCTCAGTGGCCTTCTTTCCGTTAATGGACTCAAAGTATTTTTTAGTCTAATTTCTTTTTCTTTTTCTTTTATTCATTTTCTGCTTGCATTTTTGATCTATTTCGATGATAATGTGCATTTATTACTTTATTTCTCTGTTTATGAATTGAAAAAAAAAAAACAAATAAATAGTATCGAAGCTTTTTTTTCTTTTGTTATACGTGTTAATTGATCGTAACCGGTATAATATAATATAATATAATTTATTTTTATTTTTTTCTTTGAATCTACATTTTATTTTAGTAGAGAATTGATAAGACTTTTGAGCTAAAAGGTATCTATATTTGAGGATGGCGGAGGTGTGTGTTATTGATAAATATTTTTGAGGGCATCCAGTAAAAAATGAAATGAATGTATAAATCCTTGGAAGCTTTGACATACATGCTCTATCATGTAAGAATTTATTTGGACTAAAGAGTTTATAAATACATTGTTTTGGAAAAATTATCCTAAGGTGTGCCTTTTTGCAGGATT
Organism: Ziziphus jujuba; assembly: GCF_031755915.1. Lineage (NCBI taxonomy): Eukaryota > Viridiplantae > Streptophyta > Magnoliopsida > Rosales > Rhamnaceae > Ziziphus > Ziziphus jujuba. The sequence goes on from NC_083387.1 coordinate 26,105,990, forward strand.
TCATTGTGATAGATATATGTAAAGCTTATGAACAAATTCACAAAATGTGCAATTTAAGGAACTTTCATCGGAAAATTGTTTCTAGCAAAGCTTGAATTTGGAAGCATGAAAAATGATATTTCAAATGTTGTTATTGTTGATATACTTTCAAAGAAGAATGAGATATTTTGACATTATTGTTATTGTTGAAAGTAATAGTATAGTGTCAAATGGAGATTATATGGTTGATATAGGTGCTTACTAATATCTAAGAAGTGGAGTTGCCTTACATTCTCTAATTTGTAACTATGTACTAGTCTGTTTACCAAAGAAAAAAAAAATAATAATAATAATAATAATAGTAAGTCTCTAGCCAGAAAAGGGCCAAATTCACTGTTAACTCAATCAAAAATTTCCTAAGATCGAATCACTCCAACCCTCGCTACTCAAGAGGGAAAAAAAAAAAAAAAAAAAAAAAAAACTACGTAAAGTATCAATTAAATAGAATGATTTGCTGAGGGAAAGCGGTGGGGTTCCATTAATGAACTTTGTTTTTAGTTTATAGCTACTTAGGTAGTGTACGCCAGCCAGTTCTTCACCTGTAGGTATTTGTTTGATGCAGGTGTTGCATATGGACAGAAACGACTATTATGGTGGGGAGTCGTCCTCCCTTAATCTTACACAGGTTTACGTTCTCTCCCCTTGATTGAGATATATTCTATGTTTGTCTCCATCTGGTATTATTTCCTTTTTCTCAAAGCAAAACTTTACTCTTGCTGCTGCATTAGCTGTGGAAACGTTTTAGGGGAAGCGATAAGCCTCCAGAAAGTTTTGGTGCAAGTAGGGAGTACAATGTTGATATGATACCTAAGGTACTTAGTTCTTTTATTGATAATTTGTGTAGTAAAATATAGTAAAAGCAGTATTATCTGTTTCTTTCTCTTTTCATGATTGTTGTTGTTTTTATTGGAATAAGATTCACAGTTGATTGAATGAAAATGGAACAAATGAAAATGGAACAATCTGCAAACGATACCAGCCGTTAAACAAAACAATCAAAACATTACATTTTCCTGCGGCATATTGTATCTGTTCAATGTTTTTGATCATATTATCTTAATTTGTCAAGTAAATAAGATACCTAGATTTTTTTGCTTTCAATTTCGAGTTTAGAATATGAAACTCCATGCTCGGATAAACTTCTCTATTCTGAGTAGCCTTCAATTCTTTTCACTTTTATATATATTTGCTGCAATAGTGACATATTTAAAAAAGAGTTGAACATTTATGTACTTTACTAAAATGACTGCCTTGTGTTGGATATCCTCTTGTAGTTCATGATGGCCAATGGTTCTTTGGTCCGAGTCCTTATCCACACAGATGTCACCAAGTACTTAAATTTCAAGGCTGTAGATGGTAGCTTTGTCTATAACAAAAAAAAGGTATGTATGACTACATTGTTAATTTTTGGGAAGCTGCATTTTAAAATTGATTTTCTCTTGCATTTCAGAACATAACTGTTGCATCTCTGACTGAAAGCATGCGAGCATCATTATTTTTTAGATTTATAAAGTCCCAGCAACTGATGTTGAAGCACTGAAATCAACCTTGATGGGACTCTTTGAGAAGCGGCGTGCTAGAAAGTTCTTCATATATGTCCAAGACTATGAAGAGGATGATCCGAAATCCCATGAAGGGATGGATTTGAATAAAGTTACAGCGAGAGAGCTTATCATGTATACTATACATTCCTACTTTTTCTTTTGCAATCCTTGCTTCATAATGGTTGCACTGTTATTTCCCCTTTAGTAACAATTACTATAACAAACACATTGGCGATGCATGTAATTATGAGTCAGAAAAAGAAATATGCTACTCTAATAGGAATATTATATTTCATTGTTAACCTAAACCTGTTTGACAGCATTAATTTGTAATTCTTATATTGCTGAATGGATATTTTTCCTTTTTGTAGGAAATATGGTCTAGAAGATGATACAGTTGATTTTATTGGCCATGCCTTGGCACTCCATAGTGATGATACTTACTTGGATAAGCCAGCCATGGGTTTTGTGAAGAAAATGAAGGTGCAATGAGTTATGTTCTTATGATATATATATATATATATATATGTATATATGTTTTATCTTGATTTTTTCTGGTAGGTTGTTTCCTAAGATATTGTCTCAACCATAGTTATTCACATAGGATTTTCCATTCTTATCCAATTCACATGAGAAAAACACTACAAATTTTAAAGATGGCTGGCGTTCTCACTTTATGGACCTTTATATTGTTTGGTGCCTTCATGATATTAGCTCACAACTGTTGCCTCCGGTGCATTATCCTTTTCATTTTGGTTCACTAATATTGTTTCTTACTGGACATATCATGATTAGATCATAATCAGTGGCTGCTTGCCTTGTTATGTCAATACATTTGCTCTTCATCGAATTGTTATTATAAATTTGTAATGCGGTCTTAAAGTAAAACCTTGGAATGTAAAAAATAACATAAGAAAAGGTCTAGATCTAAGGTAGAAGCTATCATATGAGGATGAAAACTCATTTCTGCCACATTCATGTCCCTAAAAAGGTGACAAAAACTACATGACCGTAGATATGTAAATTTCGCAGGCCAAACACATATGTTCATTTCTTAAGTTGGCATATTTGCGAACTACCTTGGATTTTTCTTTGATAATTAAAACTGAAATATTTTGGCCATTGCATACAAGGTATATGTTCCAGTAAGTTATCTATCAATTTTGACGTAACCCAGTTTGAAAAAAACCTAACTGTTAAGACCTAAGCTACAACTGGACTTAAGAGAAGTATGTAATCCACAGACCTCGCACTGAAAATGAGTTAAAAAGACTATTTTTCAATTTGTGGCTGCTAGAAATTTAGAGGAATAATTCTCTTTGGGCATTAGTTTATTTCTAATTATCAGAAACGCAAGCAAGAACTGGTCGTGTTTCTAATTATTCACTATGTAAAAGATTTTCTAGAACTATTGGTTGTTTCAGTTCAGTGGAGATTCTCAGTACAGTTATTACAGTTTTGCCATTTCCTTTTGTAAAGCTCTATGCAGAGTCTTTGGCACGTTTTCAAGGAGGATCTCCTTATATCTATCCACTCTATGGTTTAGGAGAGTTGCCTCAGGTTTGTTCATCTGTAACACTGTGCATATATAGGAACGTCAAATTAGTTTTCTCATAAGCTTGGCACTTTTGGCAGGCATTTGCGCGGTTGAGTGCAGTTTATGGTGGCACTTACATGCTCAACAAGCCAGACTGTAAGGTAAATAAAGTCATTATAAGTTCTCGTATAATTAGCTTGATACCTGCCTTAAAATTTGTTTTGAACATTTTTTAAAGATCTCAAAGTGACCTCGCTAAGCATGCTTCATGTCTCCTCCTTTGGCGTCTTAGCATGCTTCACTACCATATTCGAAGTGATCTCAAAGTGACCTATGCTTCCTTTGGTGTCTTAGCATCTCCAATATGCTCCAACTTTTTCTTCTCAATGGAAGTCTTAATTGCCAACAATGCCTTAGCAGCTTTGATCTTTATCAAAGCAGCGGCATCCACCAGCAACATAACCTTGTCGCCTCTAATGATCTCCCAGAAATTTTATCCCTGCAAATAAGACTTCATACACGACAACCACATATTGTAGCCCATGCTATTGTACTTCCACATACCGTCCATCTTTTGAAGGTCATCCATCGTGGTTTGGTGGTCTGCTCAAACACCAAATAAGCTTGGTCCTGGATAACAAGCTCGATAATCCCTGATTGTGCATGATCATACGAAGTTCCTCCAACCACGGTTCTTGACCACCTCTTGCCACTGCATGTCCCAAACTGCCTCGCATGCATCACCTCACTGAGATCCCAAATCGCCTCACAACTTTCATGATCCCTGATCGTCCTCTCTAGCACTTGTGGTCTCTAACCATTCTAATGTAGAACTGATAGGGTTGAAAAGAAAATAGGAAGTTAAAAAAATAGGGTTCTAGTATTACACTTGAACAATTTTAAGAATCACTCCTAAAATCTCTAGGTTCCAAACCTAGTTTTGAATTTAACTAAGCATCACACAAAACTAAATAATTTTAGAAACATATTTGTATTATCCACCAAATGTCTAAAAGAATTATAAAAATACCTATTTATAATAAAACCACTTAACAACATTAGGAAACTAAAATAATATAAAAAAAAAATTAATAAACATAATAATATTAAAATCCTAAAAATCATAAAACCCTATTAATTATAATTTTGTGTAATCTCCATCATTCTCCCCCTCATAGAGAATGAGACTCTGGTGAGTTTGATGTTGAAATCATAAAGTAATAAGCGGAACTTCAAGAATGGCAGTAGTAATGGCATAAGCTCAAACTTGATGAAGAAGTTACAATGATTAGTAAATTTGGGGACATCCAAGGTCAGCAAAAACAACCTTTCATTCAATTGATCCGAGTCCAACTTAACACATTTGGGTTGTGCTAGTAGTGGTCTAAGCAAGGTGATAGGTTGTGTAGGTAAGGGTTAGTTAGGGATTTAGGTAGAGATTTGAGTAAGAGGGCAGGTGGTATAGGTGTAGGTAAAGGTTCAGGTTTAGAATCGATAGGCTGTTTAAGTATGTGCTCAGAAATTCGTTCAGATAATTCTTCAGATCTTTGTAACTAGGTACAGATCCTTGCAATCTAAACTAGGAGAGGGTGTTGAGTAGTTGTGTTTGTTGGTTGTTTTTCTTTATTTTGATCGTAGTTGGCTTGAGAAGCTTTATCTTATTTATTTTTAGTTGAAGCTCTACGAATTAGATACTTGCATCTCCATATTGCCAACCTGAACATCAATATTGCTAACTTGAACATTAATGTTGCTAATTCGAACATTAAAAGACTCCACTTGTATTGTCATATGTATTTATAGTTCTTCATATCTGCCTGTATTCCTTCCGAATCGTGTAGTCATGACTCTTTAAGCCAACGAAAGCAATCTGATCATTGGGTACTGTCTACGCAGGGTTACAATTCATTATGCAAGATTACTGTTCACATCTTACTGTTCACTTGCGTTGTTCATGCTGTAACACTATTCACATAGAAGGGCTGGATTCTTGGCTTTGATACCAAATTAGAACTGATAGGGTTGAAAAGAAAATAGGAAGTTAAAAATAGGGTTCTAGCATTGCACTTGAATAATTTTAAGAATCACTCATAAAATCTCTAGGTACCACACCTGGTTTTGGATTTAACTAAGCATCACACATAGTTTTGATTTGCATCACACAAAACTAAATAATTTTAGAAACATATTTGTATTATCCACCAAATGTCTAAAAGAATTATAAAAATCCCTATTTATAATAAAACCACTTCACAACATTAGGAAACTAAAATAATATGAAAAAATTTAATAAACATAATAATATTAAAATCCTAAAAATCATAAAACCCTACTAATTATAATCTTATGTAATCGCCATCATTCTCCCCCTCATCGAGAATGAGACTGGTGAGTTTGAAGTTGAAATCATAAAGTAATAAGCGGAACTTCAAGAATGGCAGCTGCAATGGCATAAGCTCAAACTTGATGAAGAAGTTACAATAATTAGTAAATTTAGGGACATCCAAGGTTAGCAAAAACAACCTTTCATTCAATTGATCCGAGTCCAACTTAACACATTTGGGTTGTGCTAGTAGTGGTCTAAGCAAGGTGATAGGTTGTGTAGGTGAGGGTTAGTTAGGGATTTAGGTAGAGATTCGAGTAAGAGGGCAGGTGGTATAGGTGTAGGTAAAGGTTCAGGTTTAGAATCGATAGGCTGTGTAAGTATGTGCTCAGAAATCCGTTCAGATAATTCTTCAAATCTTTGTAACCTAGGCACAGATCCTTGCAATCTAAACTAGGAGAGGGTGTTGAGTAGTTGTGTTTGTTGGTTGTTTTTCTTTATTTTGATCGTATTTGGCTTGAGAAGCTTTATCTTATTTATTTTTAGTTGAAGCTCTACGAATTAGATACTTGCATCTCCATATTGCCAACCTGAACATCAATATTGCTAACTTGAACATCAGTGTTGCTAATTCGTAGGGTTACTATTCATCATGCAAGATTACTGTTCACGTCTTACTGTTCACTTGCGTTGTTCATGCTGTAATACTATTCACATAGAAGGGCTGGATTCTTGGCTTTGATACCAAATTAGAACTGATAGGGTTGAAAAGAAAATAGGAAGTTAAAAATAGGGTTCTAGCATTACACTTGAACAATTTTAAAAATCACTCCTAAAATCTCTAGGTACCACACCTAGTTTTGGATTTAACTAAGCATCACACATAGTTTTGATTTGCATCACACAAAACTAAATAATTTTAGAAACATATTTGTATTATCCACCAAATGTCTAAAAGAATTATAAAAATTCCTATTTATAATAAAATCACTTAACAACATTAGAAAACTAAAATAATAAAAAAAAATTAATAAACATAATAATATTAAGATCCTAAAAATCATAAAACCCTACTAATTATAATCTTGTGTAATCTCCATCATTCTCCCCTTATAGGGAATGAGACTCTGGTGAGTTTGAAGTTGAAATCATAAATAAGCGAAACTTTCAAGAATGGCAACAACAATGGCATAAGCTCAAACTTGATGAAGAAGTTACAATGATTAGTAAATTTAGGGACATCCAAGGTCAGCAAAAACAACCTTTCATTCAATTGATCTGAGTCCAACTTAACACATTTGGGTTGTGCTAGTAGTGGTCTAAGCAAGGTGATAGGTTGTGTAGGTAAGGGTTAGTTAGGGATTTAGGTAGAGATTCGAGTAAGAGGGCAGGTGGTATAGGTGTAGGTAAAGGTTCAGGTTTAGAATCGATAGGCTGTGTAAGTATGTGCTCAGAAATCCGTTCAGATAATTCTTCAGATCTTTGTAACCTAGGTACAGATCCTTGCAATCTAAATTAGGAGAGGGTGTTGAGTAGTTGTGTTTGTTGGTTGTTTTTCTTTATTTTGATTGTATTTGGCTTGAGAAGCTTTATCTTATTTATTTTTAGTTGAAGCTCTACGAATTAGATACTTGCATCTCCATGTTGCCAACCTGAACATCAATATTGCTAACTTGAACATTAGTGTTGCTAGTTCGTAGGGTTACTATTCATCATGCAAGATTACTGTTCACGTCTTACTGTTCACTTGCGTTGTTCATGCTGTAACACTATTCACATAGAAGGGCTGGATTCTTGGCTTTGATACCAAATTAGAACTGATAGGGTTGAAAAGAAAATAGGAAGTTAAAAATAGGGTTCTAGCATTACACTTTAACAATTTTAAAAATCACTCCTAAAATCTCTAGGTACCACACCTAGTTTTGGATTTAACTAAGCATCACATATAGTTTTGATTTGCATCACACAAAACTTAATAATTTTAGAAACATATTTGTATTATCCACCAAATGTCTAAAAGAATTATAAAAATTCCTATTTATAATAAAATCACTTAACAACATTAGGAAACTAAAATAATAATAAGAAAATTAGTAAACATAATAATATTAAAATCCTAAAAATCATAAAACCTTACTAATTATAATCTTGTGTAATCTCCATCATTCTCCCCCTTATAGAGAATGAGACTCTGGTGAGTTTGAAGTTGAAATCATAAAGCAATAAGCGGAACTTCAAGAATGGCAGCAGCAATGGCATAAGCTCAAACTTGATGAAGAAGTTACAATGATTAGTAAATTTGGGGATATCCAAGGTCAGCAAAAACAACCTTTCATTCAATTGATCTGAGTCCAACTTAACACATTTGGGTTGTGCTAGTAGTGGTCTAAGCAAGGTGATAGGTTGTGTAGTTAAGGGTTAGTTAGGGATTTAGGTAGAGACTTGAGTAAGAGGGCAGGTGGTATAGGTGTAGGTAAAGGTTCAGGTTTAGAATTGATAGGCTGTGTAATATGTGCTCAGAAATCCGTTCAGATAATTCTTCAGATCTTTGTAAGCTAGGTACAGATCCTTGCAATCTAAACTTGGAAAGGGTGTTGAGTAGTTGTGTTTGTTGGTTGTTTTTCTTTATTTTGATCGTAGTTGGCTTGAGAAGCTTTATCTTATTTATTTTTAGTTGAAGCTCTACGAATTAGATACTTGCATCTCCATATTGCCAACCTGAACATCAATATTGCTAACTTGAACATTAATGTTGCTAATTCGAACATTAAAAGACTCCACTTGTATTGTCATATGTATTTATAGTTCTTCATATCTGCCTGTATTCCTTCCGAATCGTGTAGTCATGACTCGTTAAGCCAACGAAAGCAATCTGATCACTGGGTACTGTCTATGCAGGGTTACTATTCATCATGCAAGATTACTATTCACGTTTTACTGTTCACTTGCGTTGTTCATGCTGTAACACTATTCACATAGAAGGGCTGGATTCTTGGCTTTGATACCAAATTGATGTAGGACAGATAGGTAAAAAAGAAAATAGAAAATTAAAGATAGGACTTTAACATCACACTAGAATAAAATTAAAGAATCACTTCCAAAATCCCTTAGCATCACATCTAGTTCTGGTTTTCATTAGGCATCACACCTAATTTTGATTTGTATCACAAAAAATGAAAAAAATATAATCTTAGGAAAATATTTGTGTAAGTAATAAAAACCCCTATTTATAATAAAATCGAAACTAAAATAATAAAAAAATTAATAAATATAATAATAAACATAATAATATTATAATCCTAAAAACCATAAAACCTTGTAATTGTAATTCTATGTACCTCCATCGTTCTCCATCATGTTCACTTAACGGTCCTTGACAGTCTCCTCCAATACCATGGTCATCAATACTCGTGCTTTGGTCCTTAATAGACTCTTCATGTACCACTCTTCTATACCAACCAAGACACCAAAACTGACTAACTTACTAGACCCGCTAGATTAGCATCCCACTGGATCTAACCTCATTCTGATATAAAATTGTTGGGGGAAAAAATCACTTATATTAAATAAAATGACTTTTACAATGACCTTTACTTACAAATAACAGAAAGCACTCATATTTAGCGGGACGCCCACACATAATAACCTTTGGGACACTTAACAATAAACACCTGGCACTCTTTAATAACTCACCAACTTGAACATGAGAGCTCTCTGTCTAGGAGCCTACTCTACTGGCTTGGGTAGCTCATCTCACATGGAAGCTATGCTGCCCCTTTTATAGATTTACAATGTCGGTTGCTAAGCCGACTCTTACATCTTTGGAACCCTCTAGTGTGTGAGTGAACCATTTTACCATTTTCCTCTTACTGTGGTATCTAGATATTTTGTTTGTTCATCAATTCCAATGCCTTGCTTGCTTCCTAAGCTAATACTATCAATTAGACTCTTCTAGAACACCAAGTCAATGTTGATATCCTTCACTTCATTCTTAGGTAATTGTTTTGTTCTGCAACTCAAAATGGGGATCATCATATTAGATTTCTCATGATATTACAACCTTGGAGATCAGCTTCTCAGCAAGGGACTTTTAATCGATCGGTTCTCTAATATCTCCTCTAATGATTTTCACTTTTCTCCTTTTTTGAGGTTATCAACCAGCTAGAAATGTATAGCATTTATTTGGTATTTTGATGTGTTAATTATGCTAGTTCCTTCATTTGAATGTCCTGACAGTTCATTTTCTCAATTATAGGTGGTTTTTGATGGTGATGGGAAGGCAATTGGAGTAACCTCTGAGGGAGAAACTGCTAAATGCAAGAAAGTTGTTTGTGATCCATCATACCTACCCGATAAGGTATTTTTCTAACAAACATGCAACATAAACTGAAGTTCTTTTCTTGTTCAACATGCTGAAATAAAATTTTGTATCTTTAACTGCAAAATGCCAACCTAATATGCCCCAGTTTTAGGTGAGGGCTTCATCTTCAACTAATGTTTTTATGGAAATAGGTTCAAAAGGTTGGAAAAGTTGCCCGAGCTATATGCATAATGAGCCATCCTATTCCAGATACCAATGACTCTCACTCGGCCCAAGTTATTCTTCCTCAAAAGCAACTTGGTCGTAAATCAGACATGTATGTATGCCTTTATTTATTTTCCATTTTCCCTTTTGATCGCTAGAATATACAGGCGATGACAAATAATGCCTTTGCTTTTAAGGATGACAATTTTGAACTACTTAAAACCGCAAATATGCATGGCATTGTTTTCCTTTATTTTAACTCACTTTTTATGTGATTTAAGTAATCATTTGGTTGTGGCTTTCTATTTTGGTATTGGCAATGTCCAATTAAGTGCTCGTACAGGAATTTCCTTTAAAAGAAACTTCCTCAGAGGCATAAATACAAATAATATGATCTTTACTGAACTCTCCTACGGTAAAATGAGAGTGACTAGGAATTCCTTGGGCAAGAATACAGTTTTTTAAATAAGCACGGCCAAGTCCTACTCCTGTAACTCAACTCACTTCAGTTTGTTAGGAACCTTGACAATGATGCAATGAATAACCAAATACAAGACAAAGAAGATATGCAAACTTGCGGATGCGCGCGCGCACACACACACACACAGAGACAAGGAGCAAATTTTGGATTCCAGTTAAATTTATATTATGTGGCTCGTGATTTCTACGTTGCTGCAGGTACCTATTCTGCTGCTCATATGCTCACAATGTAGCTGCAAAAGGAAAATACATTGCTTTTGTTTCAACAGAAGCAGAGACCAGTGACCCTGAGGTGGAATTGAAGCGCGGCATTGACCTATTGGGACCTGTTGATGAGATATTCTACGACACTTACGACAGATTTGTACCGACAAACAACCATGAAGCTGATCATTGCTTCATATCCACCGTAAGAAGATAAAATTTTATTATTCACTGTCATCATATAGATTTTATAACCTTGGTGACAAGAAATTTGACAAAGATGATGAAAATGTGCCAAGTTGTTTTCTTCTTCTGGGTTTATTCACACTTTAAAATGAGCAACTTTTACCGGAAAAGTAGTATTTCCATTTTATTTTTTTCTCCATTTTAGTCAAGAAGAAAGTATTGAAAATTTTCAATACCAGCAATCCTGACTACTTTATAGAAAGTGATCAATCAAACATAGCTTTTTTGGGCAAGTGACCAATCAAAAGGTGTAACCAAGGCATATTATTGATGTTTTTCATGGCTAAGATGCTGATTAAAATTGTCAAACTTCTGCTTTTGTTTTTAGATGAGCACAGGACTTGTGTATTTAGTTTGTAAAGAAGAATTTTCTAAGTTATTCAAGAATGTTTACAGAGTTATGATGCAACTACGCACTTTGAGTCTACGGTCGAAGATGTGCTTGCCATGTACACCAAGATTACTGGAAAGGTAAATCTCTTTTTACTCAATGTTCATCCGTTTGTAAAGAACACCAACTTATTTTTTGTTTCTTACTAAAAACGTAGCACAGATGATAGGTGTAAAAATTGTACTGATCTTGATGGTTCTACTTTAACTTTGCTTGTATTTCTTCTTTTAACTTTCTGTTTTCCAAAAATGTTCAGGTGCTTGATCTTTCTGTGGATCTTAGTGCTGCGAGTGCTGCTGCTGAAGAATAATAATTTTTTAAAAAAAAAAAAAAAAAAAAACTCTTCAAATATCTTATATTCACATGCTGCAGTCTTAGCAGAAGAGTTATTTTTTCGCTTTGGATTATATAATCTTCTCAATTCTTCATGTTGGGGGGGGGGGGGGGGGGGGGGGGGGGGGGTGGGGGGCGCCAAAAAAAAAAAAAAAAAAAAAAAAAAAAAAGAGAAAAAAAACCATTTTTTCATTCTTCTTTTATTAAATGATTTGTCATTTTCAGAACTGTGAGTGGATGTGGATGTGGATGTGGATGTTTCGTTCATTCAGCTTTTATTACATTTCGAGTCACGTGACGATTTTGAGTCTCATCTCATGTTTATAAAGATATTGGATATTTGATAGTGACATAAAGTGGATTTACGTTTTCCAATTCTTATTTAAAATAGTCCACACAACTATGACTTGTCGTTACCTTCCGTTTACTATTTATATATTTATTTGAAAGAGTATAGTTTATATAGCTTAATATTCCATTCACTAAAAAATATATATATATATATATTTAGCGTGATATTCTTTTAAATCACACAAAGGGCCAATTAACGATGGCAATGTACATGATGAATTTTTTATTTTCGATATGAAATTTTATTAAAATACAATTGCTTTGGATTTTTTGGTTATCCATTTGCCTTATAAAATGATAATATATTATTAATAATTGTTTTATTAGTGATTAGTATAATTAATTAAAAAAAGATAAGAACCAACTATATTAGATTGATCATGTTATCACCAAAAATAGATGATTAAAAGGAATTATTACTAAAAATTACCTGATCGCATTGGATTTCGATCCAATAATTAAAATCCCTATTGTTTTACCCTTACCAATCAAATTTGTAATTTCCAAGAAACATAAAACGATGTCGTATAAAAAACTCAAATGGCAGAGAGACTTGGGTTGAAATTGGGCTGACTGGAGTGGACTGGACGTGGACTCGTGGGACCCACCCGTGATTCGGTCTGTTTTAAAAAAACTTCTCCCGCACTCTTTCTGTTTTTGTCTTCTTTCTTCCCATTTCAGCGATCCCCTGACACCGAGTTGCACTCACTCCGAGTCATGACTCGGCCTTCCAAGCCCGGTTCTGCCGGCAGCCGATTCCAAGTCTTCGATTTCAACGACGACGATGAGCGAGTCGAGAAGACTTCTAACAGGTATGTTTCCCAATTCTTAAACCCTAAGAAGAAGAAGACGATGACGACGACGACGAAGACGAAGACGAAGACGCAGTCGCACCAGTCCCCCATTACCAAGTACCAGTTCCTCCAGTGCTGTAAGTTCTCTTTTTTTTTTTTTTTTTTTTTTTCATTTTGGTTATAATCCGTTTCAATGGTGCAGTGGTACGTAGGGGTTAAGAAAAAAATAAAAATAAAAATTGGGCGTTAGAAAAAAAAAAGGGTATTTTTGGATTTTTTGAGGAATTTTATTTCATAAAATTATGAGAAATGGGAATTTTGGAAAGTTAATATATATATATATATATATATAAAAACAGAGATGGACGTTTCGAAGATTGGAAGAGTGGTCTGTGATAAGAGGTAGTTTTATGTTTGAGCTTCGAAGATTGGAAGAGTGGTCTGTGATAAGAGGTAGTTTTATGTTTGAGCTCCGAGCTTGTAATGTGGTTTTCTAATATATATATATATATATATATATATATTTTTTTTTTTTTTTGTATAAAGCTTGCTTGGCATCAAAAGGAGGATAGAGCTCAGTTTGGTTTCTGAAATATGTGAGAGAAAGAGAACCATTTGGAAAAATTATTATGTGAAACTGGGCTAAGTAGCCATCAGATATTAGACTCCCCCCCTCCCCCCTCCCCCCTCCGATTTAGTAGCCAAAAAAAAATTGTATGTTTAAAATACGATGAATATATTACATCAAACAAGATCAACGGTTTTAATCTAAGAAGTAAAATTTAAACCACTTTGAATGGTATGATTTTTAAATTAATTAAAAAGTAATTAATATCTTAGACAGAGCTGGAGAACATAGGAAAAATTTTAGGTGGGAAAATCTGGAACAGTTACTAACAATCATCTCAGTAAATATTATAAAGTAAATTTTGACTAAATAAGTAAATCACTAATGCTGGTTTTACAAGTTTTTATTTGTGATTAAATAATATCTAGAAGAATGGGTTAATAGTTGTAAAGTATTAGTCATATGTATGGCAATATGCTTTTCATGTTGTATTTTGTATATTATATATCGCTTCACTATAGATGGTAAATATATAATACAATTATGCTTATATTCATGGGTACAAATCATGAGCTGTGAAAATTCATAAGAATTTTGAGAAAGATTCTGGTTTACTGTTATGTTGGGGGCCTAGCCTTGAACGGTCTATTGAAAGTTATGAAGCATGTACGAATGACTGAATATCATTACTCTCAGATGCTGGTATCATTGCTTAAAGTGTTAGTAATGGCTAAATTTGGAGATGCTGCCATTACCATTACTTTTTAGAGGGAGGAAGAGGGCTCGCGGTTACCTTTCTCTTGAATTTTTTTTTTCCCCCCTCTTAGTATCGTGGTTTATAGGACCGGCACTATTCTTTTGCTTATGCGTTTATTGTTTTTAAACACAATATGCATTCATCTAATTTTTGGTATTCTCTTCTGCAGTTGCACCTGGTACCGAGATTGTTGACAAGGTTTGTAGCAAGGATTGTAGCAATGAATTCATTGATCTTGATGCTGAAGGTAAAATTCATCATTGACCAAATCTTCTTTTTCTTTTTTATTTTTTGAAAAGTTCAAGTTTCTAAGTTTCCATTGTACTTTCTTTGTAGTTGGACAAGAGGAAGGGACCCTGGAAAAGAAGAATTGCAATGGACTGTTAGATTTTAATGGTTGTGATATAGGTCGTCAATCTACATATACTGTTTCCAATCCAATAAACATGCCACCAGGAGATGGTGCTTTGAAAGAGGATATCTCTGGACTGGATGCCTATTTGATATCTACTTCTTCAAATCCTGAAGTAAATCTGCATCATTATGAAATTTATTATGCTCCTTAAGAGTGAATCTATTTCCCAGCAGAGACCTTCAATTCTAAACTAACATCTAACTTGTTTCAATCATTTAACAGCATCCTAAAGGTCTAACTAAAATTGTTGCAGAATGAGCCAGTTGATACTATATCAGATGATGATGATAGCAGTATTGAAATTAGCTCTCCATTGATTTCAACCTTTAGTGCTGTTGAGAATCTAGGTTAGTCTCTGCCTTCATACTAATAAGTTTACTTATAACTAATGATGAAACATCTTTTACCTATTCATTGATCATACCTAAAACTTCTGCAAATTTTCAGTTCCTCTGGATGAACAATTCTTAGAGTCAGGTTCTGGTGCAGTGGAGATTGTAAGTCTCTGGATTTGCCTTTTTTATTATTATTATTATTATTATTATTATTTTTCATTATTATTTTTCATTATTATTAATATTGTTTATTATATAATTCGGAGCCATATGCTTAAGCCTGAAGAAGAAATGTCATATTGTTTTAATATATTCTAATGACATGAAATTAAAAAGAAAATTAAGAAGCCATTTGATTATAAGGTTAGATAAATAGTCTCCAAGTTCTGGACCAGGAGAGTGGAACGGCTTTGTCCTATGGATAAGAGCACCTAATATATTGGTGCATCTTTTTGTTTATTCACATTCTATAGGAGCTTCCAAACTGTCAAAACATTTCGATACTATTCAGGGATCTGGAATTAACTAAGATAGTTACCTGCTCATGACATGTCCATAACTTTTGACCTTTGGAGAGTGAAAAGGTTGTTAAGTTAATAAATCTTAGTTCATTCGTGCATCATCAAACTTGGATAGAAGTGGAGCCTTCGGAGAAACAGATTATGTACGTTAACTTAGATGATATTTTAAAGTTGCGTCAATTGCTCCTTAAGCATCATATTCAAGTTGTTGAATAGAAATATGAAATCGAAAAAAGATAGTGGGTCCCATTAATTTCTTGTGGCTCTGAAATAAAAAAATGTTGCTTGGCCGACTTTTTTTTAAAGGCCAAAAAAACAAAATGTCTTGAAAATGCCAACCAAAGCAATCCTAAGATGCTTTTTGTCTTTTATTTTATTATTATTTTTTTAAAGAGTTCGCCCGTTCTTTTGATGTAATTTTGTTAAATCTGTTTTGATTTTCAGGATCAGATAAATATGACTGTTACTCTCTTCCCTGATTTTATTTTATACGGAGATAGATATTGTAAGGCAACTCGGTTGACATTTTCATGCAGCTGTATCAAACTGGAAGGTTCATTAGTTAATGGCATCAGTGAAACATTTCGCTCTCAATGGGCTACTAGGGATATCATTTCTATTGAATCACAATGGTGTCAAACGGTGAGTTACATCTTCTTTTGCTTTAATTTGCTTGTATATAGGCCAATTTGAATGGTTGCCTGTTGTAGGTTGAAACAGCTACTATCAAATTGCATCTTAAATCAAAGGATTCTAAAGGAAATGGAAAGGGAAACTGCACATCAGGTTTGTGCAATTTGCAATATTTGGTGTATGGTTGTTTTATATGCTGTTTGAATGGATCATCTTTTCATTTTCCATTCTCCCTAAAACTTGGCAAACTTATGGGGTTTTGTAATAATGTGTATATCAAACTCAATTTTTTTCTTGCTGCATGCTACAAATCATTGTTTAAACAGTTCTTAATAGTTATACCATGTAGGGAAACTATCATTGACCTCATTTTATCGGGGGAAAAAAAAAAAATTTGAAACTATCATTGATCTCCCTTATGTTCGATGTAATTACAGTAAGCCACTGCTAATTTTTAAAATCGTTAGTCGGTTTCTCCATTGTTAATGTAAACACTTTAATTTCATCAAATTAAAATAGATTGTATTTAGCACAAAGAACCTAATTGATAAAGTTTAAAATTATAAGGGAGCTGATTGTTGAATTTTAAAGCTAGTTTGCCAAACTTTGGGGATCTTGATGAAAATATCTCTATCGTTTAGGTTATTTGATTCCTTTAAATGAAACAAAGAGGTTGAGGGGATCTGAATGAGCTGTTCAGGTCAACAGAAGGTGCATAAATAGCTAGAACTGAATGCAGAAAGTATGGTACAACATCTAGCAGTATAATTTAATTATAAAATCCCAAAGAAGGAATCACTCGGTTTCCCCTCTTTGGATGACATAATATGTTGTATTACTGTTTTAGCTCCATATATTTTAAATTCAATCACTGTTGTCAAACGAGATAAAAGAAGTATGTTCCTTACAAGATAGCTTTTCTTTGACAAAGCCAATTAACTGATGTTTGTGCCAAGAATCATGTAATAACTATAAGATGTCGAAAGCTACTTGGACTATTCAAAATTGTGTTATTGGAGAAAGATGAAAAGGATGAACTCCAAGAAATATGCCAGTTGAAATATCTTCTGATTACTATGAGTTGCCCATTGCTGATGCATTACTGCTGTTATTGTTGCTTTTTGTAATCAATCTACTCCCTCATAATATGAAAAATTTTCATTTAATACAAAATGGTTGATCTTATGTGATATTGTTTTTATAGGTTAAAATGATGATTATTAAAAATTTTCTGCTGTTACATGTAGGCATTCAGCAGTTGACATTTGGAGTTTATGACCCTCATTGGCTCAAAAATGGAGAGAAAGCAATTAAGTTATTGGATGCAAAATACAAGGATATATGGAATACTAATTTCAAGTGAGTTTTTAATTGGCTAAATGATACTTCTTCATATGTCTTGTATCCTTTTCTTCTCCTTTCTACTGTGTCTATCGCAATAGAACTGTATGTTTGGATTAGTTTGTTTGTTGTAAAACTGAACAGGTAGTAGGTTTTAAGATTGATGTTGGAAAAAGTTATCGTAGAGATGATGAGACTTTTTGAAACTTGTGATGAAAAAAAAAAAATGTTTGCTGTTCATTAGAGAAGATGGATTGACAGGTGTTTGAGCTCTTCAAAATTTTCAGTGATGATTGGATGAACATTTGAGGTCTTCAGAGCAATGACGCTAGCTGATCTGTTATCACATGTTCTTTTTCATCTTGGTTTTTGATGTTCTAAATAGATTGTTGCGTATGACTAAGGATTTTTAAAGGTTGATGGTTTTGTTATGGGTAGGGATAACATTGAGGTTTTCCTTGGGGCAATGGCCAATGAAGAGTAATGGAGCAAGCAATACAGGAAATGCCACTCGCTGCCTCTAAGGCTAAATGTTTTTGGGCAAAAGCAATGATTTTCAGGATTCATTTATTTGTTAGATATGATGTGAAGTCTTTTATGTCAAGAACTACTTCATCACATACGTTACTCACTTTAGTGATGGCTATTCTCTATAACCTAAGCAATGGATAGGGAATTAAGCAGTTGACCATTCACCACATCTTGAATTTGAGACCTATCTTTGCTAATCATGGAAATCTCCGTGGTCTTGTTAGATTATTAGCAGTTATTAGGATTTAGGAGTTGATAAAAATTTTATCAATGTTATCCTTGTTACAAAATTTAAGATGGGAAAAGAGGACATAATTAGATTTTGGGAAGATTTTTAGAAATTGGATACTTTATGGTCCTCATTGCTTCCTAGATTGTATTGTCATCATTGTAAGAAAAAGTACCCTTTTTTTTTTTTTTGGGTCCTCTTTTGATGCTCATATTTTGCTTACTTGCGAATATCAATTTCCACAGAAATTTTAATGATTGAGAATCTTTTTAATTATCCTCTCTTTTAAATTTTCCTAGGTCTTATTCTTAATGCAATATATTCTACTGGGAGAATATGGTCTTAGAATTCCTCTGGTATATTTTTATGCAAATATTTTTAACTTCGCGATTGATCAACCTTCTTTCCCAGAGTTTGAACCATCCAGGATCATTTGGAAAGCTTGTGTCCCTATAAAGGTTTCATGTTTATGTTTGGTTATTAGCTCATAGAAAGATTTTATCTTTGATTTGCTGGGAAGTAAACTGCTCAATCTCCTCCATGGTGTATCTTGTGTTGGAATATTTTGAGATTGTGATATTTTATTTTTACATTCTGAAGTTGCTGCTTTTCATGGGTCCAAAGTATTAAGAAAGGTTGGGATTTGTTGAATCTATCTTAAATGCTGTTAGTCTTTGTTGGGTGATTGCTAATTGAACTTTGGGGGTTATTTATATAGGTATTCAATTTTGGCTACAATTTGGGTAATTTAGTTGAAAAGAAATGAAAGGAATTTCAGGACAAGTTCCATGGAATGCGTTACATTAGGGACTGAATTTAGTTCTTGGATTCTTTTTGGGCATTGTTCTTAAAAGAATTCAATCAGTTCCCTATTGTATGCTTAACTTATGATTGAAGATTTCCTATAATAGCCTTGGTAATTTTTGTTTTATCTTTTTGGTTTTGTAATGTTTTTGGATTTTTCTAGGATTTTTTTATCCTCTAGTTATCTATTAAATAGTTTTTTTTTTTCTTTTAATATTGTTTCTTAGCAAAATAAAAAAAAAAATAGAGTTAAATGGTAGTAATCGATGTTGGTGTCAAGGTTCGAAAAATTCGATAAGGTAATATGCTGGAAATTCCATACCACTGATTGGGGATATTGAAGGGAGTTATTTTCTTCTAGATTTTGTGGAAATATCAACATTTGAGGAAATTTCGGGAATTTTTTTTTTTTTTGGGTAGAAAACGTAGCCTTTGGATCTTGTTTCTAGTGGAATTTTTTTTTTTTTATATATTTTTTTTTATAATATTTAGTGACATCAATTTCTATATTTTCATTAGTATGGAAATTTAGAAGACCTAGATAGTCTATGTCGATATGGATATTTTCATCCGGAGTTGATCCAATACAATGATAGTTGTATGTTTTCCTTGTTATTAAACTGCTTGAATTGTTTACAGAAGTCTTTTGCATGAAAGGCTTTTGCTCATTTTTTCATATTTGTTGATTACACTTTGTACCCATAATTTCTTTATCTATCTATAAGTTTTATTTATGCTGTATGACAATTAATTCAAAGTTGACAGTCCTGATGTAGAAAGGGACAAGGAAGAGTTGTTGGGGCGAAGCTGGATGTCATCCTCTAAGCATTACTTTCCTAAGTAAGTCAAAGTCTTACATAGTTTATTATTACTATTATTAATATTATTATTATTGGATGGCAGTGGCGCTGTTGGGGTACTTCTATGCCCCAATTCTTGGTGTGAACTATTCATTTTGTGTTTTTACCTATGTCATTTCTCAATTTGTCATATGCTATTTTCAAATTAGTCATTCATGTTTGGCTCTTTAAAACACATTGTGTTATGGCTCCTTTCACAAGAATATAGCTGTTTCTTAATCAGGAATCAGTCAAAATTTATCCCATACTTAATGCATGTGTTCTACTTGTGAGATTGAAGAGATAAAATATTTACAACTTCCATGGTAGGCATTGTTTTCTTAGATTAGACATCAGTTTCGTATCCTAAAGTTTACTCGTTATGTTTAGCTTCTTGACTTTTGCAAGAATTTGTTAGCTTTTCTGTTTCATATTTTTCTTAACTGATTCTAAATGCTGTTTAATGTTTAGATATAATTGCCAATCTACTAACTTAGTTGACTATTTTTTATTTATCCATTCACACTTATCATTCTCTTTTATCGATAATGATTTAATTTGATCTATTTCAGTCTCGATGAGCCTTTTAAAGATGTCATCTATCCCAAAGGGGATCCCGATGCTGTTTCCATCAGTAAGAGTGACATTGAGCTTCTACAGCCTGGGACATTCATAAATGATACTATAATTGACTTTTATATTAAGTAAGTCTAAGATGCTTTATGTGATCTCATAAAATTTCAAGTGGCATTTTCTCACTTGACTGATAGGTCTAGGCTGGCTTGTTAAACCTTTGAAAGTAACATGTATCTACATGCATTCAATTTGTAGGATTGTAGCTCGCAGTTTACATGCTAAACAATTATGATAGTCTAACATATTGTTGACAGATACTTGAAGAACAACATTCAACCTGAAGAACAACATAGATTCCACTTTTTCAATAGTTTTTTCTTTCGGAAGCTTGCTGATCTTGACAAAGATCCATCATGTGCTTGTGAAGGCAAGGCAGCATTTCAACGTGTTCGTAAATGGACGAGGAAAGTAAACATTTTCGAAAAGGATTACATCTTCATTCCTGTAAATTACAGGTGAGAAAGTTTATATTCATTACGCTGCATGTGGTATTGTAGAATAGTTGGTTATGAATACTGTGTTTTAATATATTAATGTGTTGCCTTCACAGTCTTCATTGGAGTTTGCTTGTCATCTGTCATCCTGGTGAAGTAGCTAATTTTGAAGGCAAGAATATGCATGATTAAAGACCTACTCATCTATAGTATGACTATCTTTGTGTCATTTTATGTTTTAAATTGTGTTTGCTCATGTAGTAAGTGAAGGATCATCGAGGGTTCCATGCATCTTGCACATGGATTCCATTAGGGGAAGTCACAGAGGCCTAAAAAATCTTGTTCAAAGGTGGGTTTGATTGGTCACTTCATGATCGATTATCTTCATGTTTATGTGTTTTGGAATTAGTATTGCACATGACTGCTTGTGGGATTTTTGCTATGATCTTGAAATATATGGTTTCATGGTTATTTTATTTCTTTCTAAATAATGATAAATACACACATTCGTGCCTATATGTTCTACATGGTTAACCAGATCGGATGCTAATTTTTCTGGTTCTTTTGTTGGATTAAAGAGAAGCCACATCATATAAAATACAAGTTGACTGCCCCAAAATCTATTTTCCAAGCAAACCATATTCTTCTTTTTGGTTTTAACCTTAATAATTTTCTTCCCCTGAAACCTTAGAATTTTTAAAACCTTCACCACAATCCTCCAACTAAATAATTTTTCATCAATCTCCATCTTCCAAACTTCTGTTTTAGGAGTTTTAAACAATGAGGAAAAATAAGTGGGAATATTAGAAGAATTCAACGAAGTAAGTCTTAAATTTCTTTTCTATCTAGTCTCTTAGTGCCCATTTGGGAGTGATTTTGAAATGCCTAAAAGCGATTTTAAGAAATAAATCTCCTATAGTGTTTGCCCAAAAGTAGAAACACTCTTTTGTGATCCATGTTTCTAGGAAATTATCTATTTGGTGACTTTGGAAAAAGCACCAATTGCGTAATTTTTTTGAAATTGTTTCTTATAGGAGAAGCATTTCCTACATAATCATTTCTAAATGTCCCCTTACTCACTTTAGCTACTATGGATCCAAAAAATTTACTCCACAGGGATTGCCTCCTGGTTACCAAGATACCTCAAAGGCTATTCCTCCACCTAACAATCCATCTTAGAGGCTAAGTTCTAAAGCTTAAAAAGAAGACGGTCCCCAAACTGATGGCTCTCATCTCCAGAAACCAAGAAATCATCGACCATATTTTGTTGTCATGGGATGGCATAAATGATATATGTTGCTTCTAAGTCACCATGTCTTGCATTACGATGAGTTCCCTAAAACATGGAGCATAGCAATAGCATCCTTATGTTTTCTTATAGTTTTTAATTAATATTAAAGCAATAATATTCATGCTTATGAAAATGAATAACCATGATTTCCTTCATCATCTTTTTGCCATGTGATTTCAGTTATCTATGCGAAGAGTGGAAAGAGAGGCATAGTGGGACAGCAGAAGATATTTCTTCAAAATTCTTAGAGCTGAGATTTGTCCCATTGGAGGTATTTTCTAGCCTTTTTATGTATATCTTATATGTGTATGTTTATTTAAATTTCAAGTGGAAGCAAATTATTTTTGTTGAGAAGCAGTCCTGCCTTAGAGCAGTTTACAGCATATTAAAATAAAAAATAAAAAAATAATAATAATTAAAAAAAAAACTGTAGAAAATTTTGTACCATCGTCTACATTAAAGTTCCCAAAGACTTATTTATTTAATAGTTATTATTATTATTATTTAATAATTTTATTATTGTTTTTTATAGAATTGATAAAACTGCTCAATTACACTGCTTGACTAACATCTTTGTTACTAATACTTGAAACCCATTGTTATGTAACTTCTTGAAATAAGCAATGAAAAGGTTGTCTCAATTACCTGGTATTTGTGATGGCTGAAACTGTTCTCTTTCTCTTGCAGTAAGAAGAACTATACGTCTATGAGAACGCCCATTATTTTCCATGTAGCAATAAGAATTATGCATATTTATTTTAGTTATTTGAGTAATAACTGGTGATCCTCTCTCCAATTCATCTAGCAATGAATTTGTCTTTTTAGTTGCTATATTTATTTAATGGCTCCTGTTGTTAGTATTTATCCCAAATCATGTCCCGTTGAGCACTTCTTAATCTTCTCTTTGACTTGTAGAAAACCCTCGAAGACTATTTTTTAAAAGAAAGAATTTGACATTGTACTTATACATAGTAACATAGACTGCTAATGATTATGTGCATTTATAAGATTATTCAATCTTAATACTTAAATGTTCTCATTTTTTTCTTCCCTTTGTTATTGTTTTAATTTTTTTGAAGAAATTATTTGTTGTTCGACTCTTTCTTTGTTTTTGTTTTGACTCAGCTTCCACAGCAGGAAAATTCATTCGACTGTGGTCTTTTCTTGCTCCATTACGTGGAACTTTTTCTGGAGCAAGCTCCTCTTAACTTCAGCCCCTTTAACATCATGGAGTTATCCACCTTTGTAAGATATGTTTTTTCACTTGCTCTGTAACTTGATATGTGTTGTGTTGTAAAATCATTATGGGCTGTCCACTAATTAATGTTTTAGAATTTTTAGAATACATCTGTTTTATATTTTTGGTTATTTGTAATGCCTTATCTTGGTGTACATGGTTAGGTCCATTTCCTAACAATTTAAGGTTTTCAGATTGCTGGTAGTCTAAAATTGTATTATAGCACAGTCGTCTAACAGTTCTTTGTGTTTGAGTCCTGCTCATCACCATTTTTGTTAATTTACTGTGCTGCACGTGTAAAGACCATATCTTTGTCTGATTGGACAGGCCTACACTTGAGGGGGAGTGCTAGCTGTGTATTATGTTAGCCAGATAATAGCTTAGTTTTTGGGATTCCTGATACTTTCCAACATTTTCTGCTTTCTGTTTAATCTTGTTATTGTGTTGACTTCTTGTATATGTGATATCAAACATTTTTATACTCTTCCAGCTAAACAGAAATTGGTTCCCACCTACCGAGGCTTCTCTTAAACGAACTTGGATCATGAAGTTAATTCATGGTATCCTTGAAGATCATTCTCAACAAGCTCCAGCTGATAGCACTGACAAACATTCTTCTCCAGTAGTATCCAATAAAACAGACAGTCAAGCAACTGGAGTTATGTATCTTGATGAGATATGCACTTCAACAGAAGCATGCGATGGCAATTCCTCTAGTTCCAATGTTGATGAAGGGATTAGAATCTCATCGTTAGAAGCTACCTCTCCAAGAGGCGTCAGCTGTTCTGTGGAATCAGGATTAGGTTATGGGAAGTTGTTTGATCCTGGAAATTGTGCTAGATCATTGTCTGATGTAGGCAATCTACAGTTAGCTCCAAACTGTCCAGAGAGTATCATCTCACTGGTAGAGGTAATCGTTTATTTCAGTTCCACTGAAAGCAGTTATGTCCTAAATCACCCTTATTATTTGTATCTTGCTAAAAACATGGTTATTGTTGGTTAGCTGGAAGCAGGTTGCTTATGTTTATGTGTTATTGATTTCAAATCTAATACGCAGCTCTGCATAAATAAAATATTTAATCCTATGCCACCTGATAATAGACAGATCATACAAAAAAGTTGATAAAATATACAGTTTGATACATTCTTCCATATCGTCGAGTAAGCTGTAAATTGTGAATTGACTGGTAAATGATATAGACAAAATTTAAATTTCTTTTGAAGGGAAAAAGAACAAAGCAGTTTCTATATTAGTTGATGTGTTATAATATCATCAGATAATATAAAAGGTAATTTCTATATCATATGAAATTTTACTGGCACCTATATAATACACGACTAAGAGATTGTAAAAATAGAATTTTCGAGTATGATCTGCTTTAGAAGTGTATATGATATCATCATATTATATGTCGCTGTTATCCATTCTTTTCTTTTAGAAGTGGGTGAAATGTAATATATTTGCTTTGTTCCACTAAATATTGATTTGTAGGTTTGTTTAGAATCTTATCAATCCATTCTAAATCAGCACCATTGTTTTCTCTAAAACAGGGAGCTGAAGAGACTGATGATTTGGTTGCTAAATCACAATTGGGCACGGAAGACCATCGTCAAGTTGTTGGCTTGGCATCTGATCTCTGCTCAACGTCTTATATGGGCACAAGTTTTGGAGAGTTGGAAACAACTAAGGAATGTGAATACTCTATGCCTCAGTGGAAATCTGATGGTGGTAATTCAGTTTCTAGAACAGGTAAGGAACGCCGGAACTTACCAGAGGTGGGGATAGATCAAGACCGCAGTCCACCGGAGATAATTGAGGTATTTTCCTGTCTTCGGAAACCAAATGAACCTCAATCTTCCTCAACCTGGAGTGAGGAACTTGCAGATTGTGTTGTGGAAGACTCTGAAGAGGCAGATAGCATGCATGAAAGCCGTAAACTTGTCATGTCCACTGCGAAAGGCGATTCAGTTGAAATCATTAGTCCTAAACCTGTTGAACTTCAGGTTTCGAAGAGACAAAGGCTAGTTCCTCCTGAAGATGGAAAACTGTTGTTTTGCTAGGAAATCTACCAAAAACATTACGTTTTTGTGATGGCTTTTTTTTTTCAAAGTGTAATTAGATAAACAGAATATATAGGCTGTATAGTATTTAAGTGAGAATGTCGCTAATAAAGGTTTTTGGTTGTAGAAACTCAAACATCAAAAACTCATCAAAGCAAATTTATTTTGATGCTCACCATCTTTTTGCGCATTATGGTTTTTAACTCTCTTTATCCCTTCTTTTTCTTTTTTTCTTTTTTTTTTTTCCTTTTCTTTTTTTAACCCTATAATTGCAATTCTCTCTCTCTCTTTTTAATTTTTAATTTGTTTTTTAGTCAAAAAAAAATATTATTCTTTTTAAAGGACAATGTTTTATTATATTTTTTTTGGGTTATTTTATTGGTGCCAAAAGACCAACTCCTCAACCCTTTTGTCTTGACTAAACGGTGCAGTATTAACCTTCCGATAGAAACGTAAAAGGAACCAATAGTTTTATTTATCAGTTGGAGATCTTCTTGTGGAACTCCCAGCGAGCGAGAGAGATGGGAGACGAAAAGGTGAAGGCAGAGGCTCTGCAGATAATAGGGATGTTCCAAGTCCTTCCCAGACTGGTCGTCTTCGATCTCGATTATACTCTCTGGCCTTTTTACTGGTACTTTCCTCTTTTTTTTTCTTTTTTTCTTTTTTTTTTTTTTTTTTGTGGGGGGGTGGGGGGGGGGAATCCCAACTTAAACCCAACAAAAAAGTTAACTGCGTAAAAATGAAAATCAAATTGTTATAATTGTTCTGCTAGTTTTAACAAAACCCAAATGCTTGTTTCTTTTTCCTATACTCTTTTTTTTTTTTTTGGGTGATTTTTTGTTTTTTTTCCCTTATTATTGTCGAAGATTGAATCTTCACGTTAGAATTGACTAAAATCTGTATGGAATTTGAGTTTTCGTGTTTGTGTTGGATATTTGTAGAAGTTGTAGTTAATATTCAAAACGATAGCTTCGGGGTTGTGGAATGTTAGATTGAATGAATAATGTTGAGATTTAGCAGTATGGCTTTTTGGTCATGTTTTCCAAATTCATGTAGTTAAAGAAATGTGAAGTTTTTTTCTGGGCATCTTTTTATGTGCTGCCTTTAATTCATTAAATGGGGAGGTAAAACTTAAAAGAGAGGAGCAATAAATGGTTGGTTGTGTAATAAGCTTCATTGCAATCGGTTACCAGTAACAAAGAATAATGTATAATCTTTTGTTAGAATCTTTCTTTTACATATAAAATAAAACTATTTGCACTGTTTTTTTTCCTTTTTTATTTATTTTTATTTTTTTTGTAACTATAATTACTGTATTAATGCTGTGACTTTTATCACTTCTTTTCTAGTTCAGCTTTTTCCCAATTTGACGTTTCTCATATTGTTTTGCAATATGATGTAATTTATATAGAAATGGTGTTCCGCAGCATATTGCAGTTTCATTTATTTACACGTTAGATTTTTGGATAATATTGTAATCAGCGGAAAAAACTTACATCCAAGTGTTTTTTTTCCAGTGAATGTCGCTCCAAACGTGAAATGCCATCTCTGTATCCCCATGTTAAAGGCATATTACATGCCTTCAAGGAAAAGGGGATTGATATGGCCATTGCTTCCAGGTCGCCTACTGCAGATATAGCAAAAACATTTATTGAAAAGTTGAGCATCAATTCAATGTTTGTAGCCCAGGTGAGTGGTTTTCTGTTTGGCCCTTTTTAGTTTCTGTACTTGGATTTTGTTTTTTGCTTTTTCTATTTTTCCATTCGGATTGAGGAGGTAGGCCGGTGATTTGATGGCTGTAATTTCCCTTAGTAAGGATCAAGCATAACTTGCTGACTTACACTTTCTTATAATACTTTTGTTATTGAAATTTTTAAGTTTACAAAGCTCCTTCCTGAAATTTCAACCTTTAAAAGTTTTTTTTTTGTTTTTTTGTTTTTTTCCGATTTTCCTTTTCTGTTGTTACCTGTTTGTTATTAGAAGTAATAACATGCTTGCTTTGCCCTTGTAGCATGCTTATTGTCTGATGTTCATTTAAGATTATATAAACATTTTTCCTTAATGTCTAGTTTTGTCATGATATCATTGTTGAGCTACTTCCTAAAAGCTTAATCGAGATTACAATCTTGTTACTTTTTTGTGTGTTTATATATTTCACACTCCAAAAGATAGTGTAAACACCCTTTTTTTTTTTTTTGGCTGTCACTATTTTTTCTCTAATTTGGTAGGTGGACTTTTTAATCAGTACTATAAGACATAGATTGCCTGAGAAAGATGTCAATTGATGCTTTCTTTGAGAAGTTGTTGTGGCTATCACTTATCATCCATTTGTTAGCATTGCCATGTGAAGTATAATTCATCAATTGAAAATGCAGGAGATATTTTCCAGTTGGACACATAAGACGGATCATTTTCAGAGAATTCATTCTAGGACAGGGGTTCCTTTCAACTCTATGCTATTTTTTGATGATGAAGATAGGAACATCCAAGCGGTAAATTATTCTTCCACTCTCCTTTATAAAATGACTTTATGCTTTATTACAACATTTATTCACTCTTGCTGAATGAGTGAAATATTGCTGATTTTAGTTGATTTCTAATAGTTTCTAATAACTTATATGGCATTTTACACCTGATAATAAAGATGGTTTTCTGATGGCAATAACAGGTTTCGAAAATGGGGGTAACAAGCATTTTGGTGGGTAATGGGGTGAATCTCGGAGCATTGAGGCAGGGGTTGACAGAATATTCCCAAAATGTGAACAAGATTGAGAAGAACAAGCAGAGATGGCGCACAAAATTCTCCAAAAGTGCTAGTTCAACCGAGGAAAATGATCAGAAATGAACAACTAGAGATGTTGAATTTTATACCATCATTTAAGACATTGAAATTTGAAATTGTTCCCTATATTTTTGGGGAGTATTTTAGACAACTACATTGAGATTATGATTAATGATTTGTTGTACCAATTATGCAAGTGAATGCTTTCTAGATTGATTCACAGTGTAGCTAATGAGTTAAAAATAGGTATAGAAAATATCTTAATGATCCTCATTTTATAACTTACTATTTCTCTATTGAAATACATCATGATTTGTTGTATCAATTAAGCACGGGGAATGCTTTCTAGATTCAGAGTGTAGCCAAACATCTGAATGATCTTCATTTTGTAACTTACTATTTCTATACTGAACTACATCAAGCTCCTTATGATAATAACTTTTAGGCATGATGCTTAAACAATGAAAACTGTGGCTGCTAATCTTTCTTCATATGCTAGACATTGTTTCAACTTAAAAATGTTCTATGTTCAAAGGACTATTCTTTGATTAATGTTGCTTGCTTTCATTTTATATTTTCAGTCGCTTAATGGGTATTTGTCATGGAGAAGATATGGATGGGATGCTTATTATGGTTGTAGAATGGTATAAAAAGCCACCACTTGATTAGAAATTCCTATCTACAACTTCATACATTCAAATGTAGTTGAAATTCAGGAAAAAGCATTTCTCCACCTTCCCACAGAAAATATATAAATTAATATTTGATGTTACTGTACTTGATTTTATTTTATTTTATTTTCAATTTAATATTTTAGTAGTTTCAATGAATATCCAAACTAAATAAAGCATATTGTAGATGTTTACAGATTATGAAATTTCTAAGTTAATATGTTGCACTTGAAAATATATTAAACGAGGATATTTAATCACGATCTATTTTGTTTTTAGAAGGATGTATTCAATTTAGAGTTTGATGGATTTAAAATGAGTTATAAACTTTAAACGATTTGATAGATTATTATGGAATTCTAAAGACTCCATAAAGATTTTATAAGAATCCAATGAAATTTTTGGATTTAAAACTGGATTTCATATTGACAATTTTTTTTACAATTTCACTGTTAAAATCCTTTTAAATCCATTAAAATCTATCATTTTTTAAAATCTTTTAAAATCAATGACTTTTTGAATACTATCAGATTTCAAAAGAATTCTACAAAGTCCTAATTGAATACATCTAGATTTTAATAGATTTTTATAAAATTCATCAAAATCTGAATTGAATATTATTAAACTTGTAAGGATTCCTTTAAAATCTTAATCGAATACTTCTAAGCTTTTAAAACTTTTAAAATCCTTCAAATTCTAAACTGAATACATACATCTTAATTTTATTTTTTATCTTATAAATATTTCAAAATGTTTTAAATTTTTTTTATTTTATTTTACTTATTTGTTAATTCAACCCAATTATGTTATGAGTTTAATTTTAAACAAAGAAGCAGACTGTTCGTAACAAAACGCCGTTAGGTTACAGTCGTTTGGACGTTCAACTTGAGGCTTTTAGCCCACCAAAACGCGCCGTTCTCTGGTCTTTTCCGTCTCTCCGTTCGCTTCTCAGCGGCTCTCTTCGTTCGTCCATTTATCCTCTCTCTTCAATCTTCAAACTTTCTTGAAGAACGTACTTGATTTCTCTTCCCTGTTCAATCTTCAATCTAGGGCAGCTTTCATTTTCTTGGATTAGTTAGGACAAAAATAAAAAAGTAAAAAAGAATGAGCTTGATTCTGAGACTCAGACATGGATTTTGCAGAAAACCCATTTTCCCTTCAACAATGGCGGTCAATTCCTCCTCTTACCTAAACAGACAACATAAACAATTCAGTCAACCCGCAAGGCAAGTAGAAGAACAAGCAGAAGAAGAAGAAGTTGAGATTGACCAAAGGAGGCTTCCGGCTGATTACGACCCAGCAACATTTGATCCCACTGAGCATCGAAGCCCACCAACCCAGCGTGTTTTCCGGCTTGTCGACGAAATTTCTGGGCTTACCCTGAGTGAAGTTGCAGAGCTGGGTTCCATTTTGATGAAGAAAAGGGGAATGAAAGAACCCCCAGTTGTTGGAGTGATGAAACCAGGGGCTGCTGAGTTGGCTGGAATGGCTATGAAAGCTCCAACAGCAGCTAAGGAGGAGAAGAAGCCTGAAAAGACCGTTTATGAATTGAAGTTGGAGTCTTTCGAGGCTGCTTCAAAGATCAAGCTGATTAAGGAGGTGAGAAGTTTTACTGATTTGGGTCTTAAAGAAGCTAAAGAGTTGGTAGAGAAGACACCCTCTGTATTAAAGAAAGGATTGTCCAAGGAGGAAGGTGAGCAGTTAATGGAGAAGTTGAAAGCACTTGGAGCAAAAGTTGTTCTGGAATGAAAAGGGAAGTGATGATATTAATTGTATGTTGTTTTCCATTTGAGATTTGGTGGATTCAATTTTGATGGTTCTAAAGAAAGTTTTGGTCTTTCTAAATTTATATAGATCCAAATGGAAACCCATATCAGATTTCTCTGATTAATTGATAGTTCTAGGTTGTTCTTTCATTGCATTTGCATTTGAGCTTTGATAGAGTGTGGAGGCTTTCCATTTTTTTCTTATTTTCTCACTTTAAAATATTACTTTACATGTTTGCTGTCATTTTTTCTTCACACTTTGTTTTTTCCATAGCATGGAAAATATTACAATAACTTGCTATATGGCTATACCTCTCTACCTTTGTTCTGTTAATTTTATGGGTGATTGAAGCTGTGTGGAGGAAGAATTGTTTCTTTTCTGTTTTGTTTCCATGTTTTGGTATATGTTCTGGTTCCTGGTATTCCTTTTGCTTGTTGTTAGTCTAAGTCTGAATCTTCTGATGATTCATAATATTGTTTGGCAACATATGTTTCTTTTGTTTTACAAGTTGTAAGCACTGAAAACTTACCTTAAACGAATTAGTAATTTACCATTTCAAGAATCAAATTCCTTGCAAATTGCTGAATCCTAATTAGGTGTGAAAACATGAGAATCAAATTATTGGAATTTATAATTTTAATGGTTCATTTGAAGGAGTTTCAAGTTTTGGAAATGTTAGAGATTCTATTGAGTTCCTGCTATGTGCTGGTAAATAAGCATCTTTAGTAATATACTCGTATTTGTGGTGTTTTCCTGTCTTTGGTTTCTTTATTGTCTGTGAGTTTGCTTGCGTTGCAACACTATTTATTTCTTTCTGTGTTTTAACTCATTTCTTTAGTCAGCTTAGCTTTGTGGACCTTTTCTGGGGTGCACTGACACTATGTAAAACCAGTTTTTGAATTAGATATTAGATGCTGTTGACTATTAATATCTGGGGCGATCTTCTTATGAGAAGGGAAGCCATTTGGACATTTAGAATGAGTCGTCCTTTTCTTATTGTCATATCAAGTCTCTGGGACTATATTGCATTTTGGAAGTTGTACAGCTTGGTCATGTTTATAAAAATTGAAACCATTTTACCAACACATGATGTGAGAATTTTCTTGAGTTGAAAACATTATTTTATTAGCAATGTATGTATTATGTGAATGTTGATTGCTCAGCGTGGAGAGAAAAGCACCAAAGTATACTGAAGAAGCCTGAGTAAATTTTCATATCGTTACTAAATTTGTGTTAGATTACAAACTTGTAGTGCTTGACTCTCACTACATATTTAAAGTGCTAATTGATGCTTCTAGTCTCATGGTTAGGGTTGACAAAATGTCCATGACTTATGGTCTTTTGGATAATGTAGTTTCTATTTTGCCTTCTACGTTGAGATGTTTGAGGGCATAATGATTTGTGTGATTCAGTTGGAAATCTATTATTATACAGATATAGTGTGTCAAAGGTTATGTTAAGATGGATCTTTGAAATTCAATCAGACCAATAACTTTAGGGAGGAGACTATCTCCAGACCAACTCTGGCATGGTGTTTTCCCAAAAGGTCTTTGAAGATCAGGTTAGAAGATGGAGTAATGAGGTCAGGGAGCTTTAGGTTGGTAACATGTACTTTTAAGGGAGATTTACCATGCTGGCCACATTGTTTCCCCTTAATTGTAACTGCTAAAGGTTAACCTCTTTCAGCGGCGATCTTTCATGGATACTTTCTTGGAGTTTCTTTGCTGTGGCTGAGAAAGAAGTGTTAAAATTCTCTCTAGTATAATTATAAAACGCGTTATACAACATCAAATCCATTGCCAATCAAGTCTTTTTCTCGGACATCTGCAACATTTTTACTAAAAGTTTCATCACTTCTATACTTACTGGAGAATTCACCAATTTGGTTACAGCTTCTGATTCTCTTCTCATGGCTGCTTTACCCTTTTGAGTTATGTTTTTTAAGGGTTTTCTTTAGCAGCTGTTCTTTTCTTTAACATTTTGGGCATGATTTTTTTTTTTTTTTCCCTGTGGGGCGATCTATGTGTTCTTTTTTGCTGCAACTCTAATTTTGGTTCAGGTTGCTTATATTTTATGTTGAGTCTGTTAGTGGGCATCTTATACCTCTAGTAAAGGTTTCATTTTCCATTGAAGAAAAATGGTGATGTTATAGTTTTAGAAGAAAAAGAAGATAATTATTGGACAAACTATAATATGGAAAATGGTGATGTTATCTCTCTGTGTTTTAACTCATTTCCAAATATTCAGCTTAGCTTTGTAGATCTTTTCTGGGGTGCACCGACACCATGTAAAACCAGTTTTTGGAATCAGATACTATGTGCTGTCTGCTAACAAGATCAAGGGCGACCTTCTTATGAGAAGGGAATCCATTTGGACGTTAGAATGAGTTGTCCTCTTCTTATTGTCATGCCAAGTGTCTGGGACTATATTACATTCTGGAAGCCAGTATGGTGCGGCCATTTATAAAGATTGCATTTTATCTACACATGATGTGAAAGTTCTCTTAAATTTGAAACATTATTTGATTAGCAATGTATGGATTATGTGATGGTGATTGCTCAGCATGAAGAGAAAATCACCAAAGGGTATTGAAGAGGCCTGAATAAATTTTCATATTGTCAGGAAATTCATGTAAGATTTCATACTGGTAATGCTTGATTCTGGCCGCATGTTTCAAGGTCTATATTGAAGCTTCTAATCCTGCAGTTAGGATTGACAAATAGTCCATGACTTGTGGTCTTTTGGATAATGTAGTTTCCATTCCGTCTTCTATATTGAGATATTTGAGGGCATAATAATTTATGTAATTCAGTTGGAAATCTGTTATGCGGATACAAAGTGCTTAAGGTTATGTTAAGATGGATCTTTGAAATTCAATCAGACCAATAACTTTAGAGAGGAAACTATATCCAGACCAAAACCAACTCTGGCATGGTGCTTTTCCCAATAGACCTTTGAAGATCGGGGTTTAATAAGTTGGCCAGGGCATTCGAGGTTGGTACCACCTATTTTTAAGGGAGATTTACCATACTGGCCGCCTAGTTTCCCCTTAATTATAAATGCTAGAGGTTAACCTCTTTCAGTTGGTGATCATTCATCAATACTTGCTTGAAGTTTCGTTGCTGTGGCTGAGCAAGAAGTGTTAAAATTCTGTGTTAGAATCTTAAAACTCGTTATGTGAAATATAAAGCCATTGCCAATCCAGTCTTTGCTTCACACTTCTGCAAGATTTTTACTAATAAATAAATAATCCTAGTCCTTGATGGCAGCTATAAGCACCTTCTATTAGTCGTTTCACCATGTTTTCTCTAATATCTCAGTGGCTATAACATTATAGGTAAAATAATGTTTTCTAATTGACTTTAGAGAAGTCAAACTATTGGTAATAGGATCACTTTAGATGTTTGGATACCAAATGAATGAAAATTAAAACTTTTACGGTCCAAAATGAACTTGTGAAATGAGATAATATAGGACCTCTTAAATGGAGCTGTGACTGAAAAGATATTTTCTGTGAGCAATTTATTTGTTATCAAAAGAACACTGCTCTTAATGCAGAAAAAAACATTGTAAAAATAAATAAATGATAATGATATGTATCATCTTAAAATTAGGACACTCTCAAACCAGTTGTATTTAAGAATTCAGTGGGATCATCACAAATAACCTAAATAACAGCGGCATTGGCTTGTCTTGATTTTCTTTAATTTTAAGCGTAGACTGTAGTTGAACTTCTTCCCTTGTGCCTTTTGTTTCATAGCGACACCTGTGTTTCTAAAATTACAAAAGTATGCCATCGTATTTCATTTTTGTCGTATTTATTCACAATTTTTGAATTTTGGGCGTTATTGAGTGTACAAGGTAGATTTTGCAACCAAAATGAAGAGTATAAAACAAAGAATATGTTCTTACAACTAACCCTCATTATGCAATCTTGATATTAAGTTCCTGGTACTTCAATGTGCTAAATCATATACTTGAGATAGCACATCCGTTAAGAATGGTGCACCACCAAATAGATCATCTCCCTTAGATTTGGAAATGAGATAAATGGAAAAACCAGTATGGAATGCGGACTCAAAGGTTCTTGACAAGCTCACATTACATAGTTCCCACACAGCAAGTGAAAAAGTCAAATGAGTTCTCTCAAATGAACAATAAAATTCAAGAATCACTGAAATTTTGTGTACATTAGTATCTTTTGTGTTATCTAAAACGTACAACAGAGAAGTAGGAACAAGGAGAATGTCTGCTCCGGTGCTGGTTCTACCTCGAAAACTACAGTCCAGGGACCATATGTAAGATTGACGTTGTCCAGTTCTATCATTGCTGATCTGACTTCCTTCTGATACCCCTCATATTTTTGGAAACTGTATGCACAAGAACACAAGACCAGTCATGCAATACCGAACACGTTAAACAATTTGACTCTAATACTATGTTAAATTACAGTCAATCCTAAAAGAATAAGCTTCTAAATGAGAGCATGTGGTTATGATAACATACACATAATATTTCAATTAGAACCAAAATCCAAAAGCATAAATGTCAACAGATCATGATTATCAGTGGAGCATTACATTCCCATATGGAAATGCATTTTCTGTCTCCCTGAATGGAATCACCTTATTCAAAATTATTAGCAGGACAAATAAAAAGCATCTTTCTAAATTTAACAATCCTGCATTTTCTATACACAAATATGTATAAATATGTTTGTTTGTGTTTGTTGTGTGTGTATTTTAACCTTTTATCACTGGAAGCGCCTAATATTCAAAGACCCTCTACTTGTTCAAGCACGTTCATGTTCTATAAAAGAGTGGGCTTCACAAGGTTGTATTATTAACCATCATATAGTTCTACATGATCCTAAAAGTTTTAAGGCAGAAACAGCTTCAACAATTGTGATACAGAAAATCCAGAAAGCTTCTTCTGCACTTCATGAACAGCCTGACCTCAGACATTCAAAGCACAATACTTTTAATCTTCTTCTGAAACTAGCTACTAATGAATATTGAGTTGTAAAGTTGCATGAAGAAGCATTTTACTTCTGTATGTATTTAAACGGTTGCTCTTAAATAAATCTTTATTATGAAACATTTCTTCTCTGAAACACTAGTTGTCAATGTCATTCTAAAACAAGGAATCAATTAGTGAATTACCTTATGCCATTCGAAGTCAGATAATCAATGCTTCCCTTCATTAATATCTGCTAAAGGTTAACCTCTTGGAGAGGTGACCTTTCATCGCTACTTGCTTGAAGTTTCTTTGCTGTGGTTGACAAAGTGTTAGAATTCTCTCTTGTAGAACTATGGAGCTTGTTATGCACCATCAAATCCTTAGCTGGACCAGTCTCTTCCTCAGACTTCTGAAACATTTTTCTTAAAGTATCCATCATTTCTACATCCTCACTGGAAAAGTCACCAATTCGATTACAGATATCTTCAAAAATATTTAAAGTTTCCTCCCTTTCTGTCGATAGCTTCATGATGTCTTGCAGGAGAACTCCATTTTCAAACTCAAGCTGCTTGACTATGCCCTCCATTCTCTCTTGTTCATCCACCAATTTTTTGGTTTCCAATCTGTCAGTTTCCACTAACAATTGAAGCTGCTCTGCTTCATGTTTCATGTACAACAAGGATTCTTCCTGTTGTTTCAGTCTATGGTGGGAGCTACATACCTCTTTTTCCAAATCACAGATTATCTTGTTCTTCTCTTCAGTTTCTACCTCAGTCAGGCACATGCTTTTCTTCAGAGCTTCAGTAAGCACATCAATTTTTACCTGGTTTTCTACAACATGTGCAAAAGAGGAAGTAACTGCACTCGTCAACTCTTGCTCTAATGACAATGTCAACAACTGGAGGGCTTTAATTCTACATTCTTTCTCATCCATGTACTTTAAAAGAGTCTCCCTCTCCAGTCCAAAAGCTTTCTCTGCATCCAACCGTGCAAGGGTTGCAGCTTCTGATTCTCTTCTCGTTGACTCTTGCTTCACCTCACTAATCTCTTTTTGCTGATTCTCTATCCAATAGTCCATTACCTTAGCAATTTGGTAAAGGTTGTTTTTTCGCTGTAGGGTGATCTCCATTTCCTCTGTTTTTGCAGCAAGTCTAGATTCCATTAATATAATATGCTGCTGCTGATCTTCAATCTTCCTTTCTTGCTCTTTTGATGTGCAGATAAGGCTTTCTTTCTCATGCTCAAGAGTTTGCACGGTATCAGATAGTGAAAGAAGGGATTTCTCCATTTGTCTACAAGTTTCTTGCTTTTCTTCAACACATGCCTTTAGCCTTTTAGCATTAGATTCCCAGTGCTGTAACTGATGCTTTAATTGACTTGTTTCATGAATTTTCTCAGCCAATTCAAGATTTGCCCTTTCTAAAGCCTCTGAAACATCTCTTTTATCATCATTTGCTCTACTTTCAATACGCAGAAGTTGTTCTTTCAAGTTAGATTGACATACTGATGATTCCTGAAGCATCCTTTTATGTTGTTGAAGCTCCTCTTCCAAGAAAACTCTTTGCTGTTCCATAAGTTCTAACGACTCTACCCTCTTCATTAAGGCTTCTACTTTCTCATGTTCTTGTGACAGTTCAAGTTGCAAATTATCTAAATTACTACTTTTCATCTTCAACTGTTCTGTAAGTAGAGAAAACTTATCTTGCTTCTCTTTGTTGCTTACCTGCATTTCAGCATTTGCACCAAATGTAATAGAGTAAGCCCCTGAAAGTTCTGATTTGAAGATTGTTAGTAATATTGGGATCTGTTGATTCAAAACCTCAATGATGGTATAGCAACTTTCCAGATCGATGTGAAGCTTCTTCATCTGTTCCTCTTTATGTTTCAATTCAGACTTATAACTACTTATATCTCCTTTCATCTTCTCTATTTGAGATAACCATCCAGATTCTTTATCTTTCAGATTTCTGGAACAACGACTATGTACTTGCTCCAAGCCTCTAAGCTTGTTCCGCAGCTTATTTAAAGAAGTAACTCCAGCATTTCTGATTTGAGACTCTTGAAGTTCTTTAAGTGATTCCATTAGTTCCTGATTCTCTTTCTCAAGATGGCTGATTTTAAATGCCATCTCCTTTGCAAGTGTCTCTTTTATTCCCAGTGTATTCCTTAGCTTTGCCATCTCTACATTTCTTTGTGTACTCAAGGTTTCGATCTCTGACTTTTCTTCTTCACAGTGGGCAAAGAAATTGCCAAAGCGTGATTCAAACTCGGATACTTGGATCTCCAGAAGTTTTCTTCTGCTTTCTTCATGAACCAAAGCTTGGTCGCATGCCTCTAAACGTGTTTGAAGGCCTTCAAGAATTCTAGTTTGAGAATCCAGGTTTGTCTGCAATGAAGAAATTTCTTTGATTAGTGCTGATTTTTCCTTCTCCCACTCCTCCTTATTCATTTGGAACTGGTCTTGGAGCCCTTTGTGAGCTTCTTCAAGATGCTGAAACTGTTCTTTCTTCCATTTTAACTGATCTTGAACCTTTTCATTTTCATCCTCCAATTTAAGTATTACATCATCTCTCTGCCTAAGTTCTTTAGATTCTTGGTTCCTTTGCTCTGCTTCGAAAAGCTTTTTCTCTGTCACCGATAAAAGTTTTCTAATGCCCACAATCTCCTGATTACTGGCACACACATTCTGCTCCAATTCTTTATTTCTAGTGGTTACTTCATCTAAAGCATGCACCAACTCCCTATTTTTTCCTTCCATATTTTGCAATTTCTGCCCAAAATCAGCTTTCAGATTCTCATTCACAGAACTCAAATTCCTAAGAAACAACTCCTTTTCATGCAAACAAGATTCAAGCTTTCCAGAATATTGCCTTGCTTCAGCAATTTCCTCGGACTTGACATTTAGCTCTTGGGTTTGTTTCTCAATTTTCTGCTCAGTTTCTTCACATTTGAGTAATTGTTCATTGTAAGCTTTCTTCAAGCTCTCGAAAAGTTGTGTCTTACTCTGGTATTCAGCCTTGAGCTTCTCCATCTCTGCTTTGACATCGTTCAATTCTTTGCATACATCATCCATTTTTCCTTCTCTAGGAAAATTAAATTTTAAGAATCTCTGATGGTGGTAAAACTGAAAGTGGGAAAAAAATATGTCAAACAACTGGATCTCATTTATCATGGTGCACATAGATAAGTATATACCACAGAAAAGCCTTGCATCTACTATCCACCTCCCCCAGCACAAACACAAACGTGATATGGAGTTTTCCAATATTAACATGACCAAAAGAAAGTAATAAATATTACAATAAGGTAGCACATCAAAATAAAAGCTTTTATAATTGAAGGCATTCCATATAAATCGTACAACTTACTGTTTGCTGGTTGTTGAAGTAGGAAGAGGAAACTAATCAATATAGATTCCAAGCAGAATAAACTAAAGTTTTTATTGTACGGAGTTTCACTGAATGAACTAATTGAGTTCTTGAATTTAGTAATACTTTAGAAAGATGTTCAGCTGATAAACAAGAGTATCTTCATGGAATTGAGAAACAATGCAGGCAAGTGGAAATAACAAAGTTGAAGTTCTAATTCCGCATCCCTTCGTCCAGATTTATGATCCACCTATAAAGAATTGCTTTCATTGGGTTCCTCAAAAACAATACTTTTCCTTCATTTTCTGAATGTTCTATCTCTATTTGTTCAATATTTTCTCTTTGTTTCTAAAAAAATAAGTAAAATTACAGTAGGCACTTATAAACAAAAGTAGAACCTCATAGTTTTTTTTTTTCCCCCAAAAAAATGGAAGTACAATTTCGTGGATGCAAAATACCACGGACAGAGATCGAAAACACCTTCCACATGTTCAAGCAAAAATTGTTAAATTACACGAGATAAAACATTCTAATTAAGTGAGAAAATGCACAAGAAAATTGCTAACAAGCCAATTGAAGAAACAAAAAAGATGTATTTAACCAATATCAGCACCCTTATAGCTTGGAACTTGAAGGAAGATCTATAATGTGCAAAGCAAATTTGTAGGTTTACTTTTTGCAGACGTAAACATTCCAATCCTGAGAAAACAGCTCTATCAATTTTCAGTTTACAACCATCTTTTTCCTATATATATATTTTTTTATTTTCTCGAGAACCAAACAGGACCCCAAAAAAAAATAAATAAATAAAGAAGCCCTAGAGAAGTTGAACGCAAGAAAGATGAAAGACGGAATTTTAGCACAAACAAACACCAGAATACAGATGAACTGGAAATGATCTGAAAAACAAACTCGAAAAATAAAGAAAGAAAGTAGAGAAACCTGTGACTATAAGATCCAGTCTCACCAAAACGCCATGAAAACAGAGAGAGACAGAGAGAGACGCTGGTGTGTGTGAAGCGGGAATCAGGCTTTAATTTCGTAGGTTTGAAATACGAGTCCGACTGTGCAAGTAGCGCCAACATTGCAACTTTATTTATTTTTCAAAAAAAAAAAAAACATTGCAACTTTATTTATTTATTTATTTGGTAATAATTGCAACTTTATTTATATCACTCACTCCCTCTCCCCTATTTTGTCTTGGGTTTAGCATCTATGCCCCTCTATTATTAAATTTTTGCAGTTTAGTCCTCTTTTTTTTTTCGAACATTTTAAATCCTTTAATTTCAATTTTTCTTTTTGCACTTTGAACTTTCGTCCAATTTTTTTTGCCTTTTTAATAGTTTTATGCAGTATCCTAAAAGGCCAATTTAGGCTTTATCTTGGTAAGCCTAGGCTTCACTTTGGAGAAAATGCTTAATCTTGAAGTAAAGTTTAGAAAAAGGCAGTCAAAACTATATTGACAGCCTAATGAGTACTTAGTGCCATGAGGCATAAGTCTTTTTCATCATTTTTTTGAAGATTAAGTTTTTTTTTTTTTAAAAAAAAAAGGATAAAAAAGAATTTATAAGAAATTAGAAAAAATAAAAAAAGGAAGAAAGGAAAATTGTTGTTAAAAAAAAAAAAAATTATTCAGCAAAATCCTTATCTATATGTACTACATGGTTCATATGTTCAAGAGGAAAAAATATTAATAAATTATAAACATTAAGCTACATAGTTTTAAAAGAAGGGGAATAAATTGGAATACAATAAAGAGATCGACAAGAATTGGTTAAATTATTCTTATATTTAAATTCTATAATATAAGAATTATTAAGGAATCATATGCTTGGATAATATATAAGACTAAATATTTTTTATTGGAAATTTAGAAAGGATGGAGTTCCCATGAAATGATTATGAATAGATTTTCGCTAATTAAAGAGAGATAAAAATTAGTTAGACTATGGTTATATTTAAATTCTATATTATAAAA
Source organism: Ziziphus jujuba (assembly GCF_031755915.1). Classification (NCBI taxonomy): domain Eukaryota; kingdom Viridiplantae; phylum Streptophyta; class Magnoliopsida; order Rosales; family Rhamnaceae; genus Ziziphus; species Ziziphus jujuba. The sequence goes on from NC_083387.1 coordinate 26,146,914, forward strand.
ATTATTAGACAAATTTTTTTTATTGAAAATTTGAAATTACAAACTTTTCATGAACTTATTATGAATAAATGTTTGTTAATTTATATTAGTTGCATGTATTATTATGACATAGACTTATATATATTTTGATTTTCAAAATATAAATTATTTTATTAACTTAGTCGTGTGATGTAATTAAAATAATAATAAAAATAATAAAATGCTATATTATGTCCAGGCTTCGTCTGGCTACACTTAAGTTTATAAAGCATTTTTTTTTTTTTTTTTTTTGGTAAATAGACTTAAGTTTATAAAACTTAAAGATTTAAGCTCGCTACCTTATCACATCTTACACTTTCTATAAAATTTAGTTTTAAGGCATTGGATGTATTTACAGTAAGAATAAAAGTAACAAAATTATAAAACTGGATAACTTCAGAAAATTCATTTATGTTGCATTAAGTGTGTCAAAACTACTCAAAAAATAAACAAAAAAGGATTAAAAAAGCAAAGTGCAAAAAGTTTTGAAATTTAAAAACCAAAAACATAAGTTTAATAATTGATGGGTATAGGCGCTAAATGCCCTTTTCTTTTTAGTTATTTCCTTTTGCATACATGTTGGGAAAATAAATATTTTTAATTTCCTTTTGTTTAGATGACTATTTAAAGTGTTATTATTATTATTATTTTTCTTTTTTGCAAAATTTTGTTTTTCAATATCTATTAAAATTATATATACCATCTCTGCAAATAAAATGGTTTCAAATTCTATTAAAAATGGTTTTAAAATAAACTTGACGCCTTTTTCTCAACCCTCAAGAATCACTTTTTATTATCATTAGTTCTTTTAAAATGTTGTAAATGTGTTTTGAAAAATGAGATTCAAATGAAATAAAATTATTATTTTCTTTATTAAAGCAAAAAAAAAAAATTAAAAAAAAAAAATATATATATATATATATATATTGAGTAATCTCCTGTGGATACAAAAGGAAAAACCAAAGTCATCTCCATAAGCATGCTTTGACATTGTAAGGCTATCTTTCCCAAATCCAACCATTTGAAATAAATCACACTCATAATTTTCAGATAATGAAACAAAATTTGACGTTCCACATGTATACAAAAATAAATAGGCTCCTATCTTGTATCCAAACTAACAGATCAATGAATGTAAGAACAAGAGCATTGTTGTCTTAGTTAAAACAGTTCACAGGAATTGGTTTGGTGGCCTCTGTTGTCCTCAACAATGATACAAATTTTGGCTGCTATTGCAAAGCGTCACAGATGAAATGACGATTCGCTCAACAATGTTATAAATTTTGAGCTACCATTGCAAAATGCTTCAAGCCCTTTCCTCGATAAGTAATTGTTCAAGTTCCTCCCTACGCCGCTCCAATTCCTGTAATTTTTAATATAGAGTAAGTTTCAGAACCAAGAGGGGAAAAAAAAAAAAAAAAAAAAAAAGATTAAAAAAAGGAAACTTGTTCCAGAAAAACAAAACCAGAACTATAAGTGGCAGAAATTTGCATATTCAGTAAACCACCATAAATTTAAAGTTACATCTAGAACTGCCGTATGTTAGCAGTTAGAAGTTATATAATAACAAGCACCATACTTGTTAAACTAATTCAGTATGATAGCTTACCTCTAGATCCTTTACTGCCTGCTCCCTTGTAGTTTCTTTTTGCTGGCGAGAACGTTTGAGGAAGCCAATGCATAGGATTCCCTTAAAATTGGTAAAAGCAAGTATTAAATATACCAGTTTATTGTAGAAAAACTCAAGGAGAAAACTCAAGGAGAAAAGCGAGAAACTAAGACCAACACACAAGTCTACTAAAAACGAAAACATAGAGAATATAGATAGCAAAAATGCAATATTTATCACAAAGTAAAATAACCAGAGGTGATATGGAAATTTATAAATCATATTCTTGTGCCAGCAATCTCTATCACGTTGAGTACAGGAGCAATGTTGAGCCATTAAGAATCTTAATTTAACTAAGAAACAGAGTGTCAAAGAACAATATTAAAATTTTGATTAAAGCACTATGACGAGACAAGTTTTGGTAAAGTATCTAAACCAGGAATGCAACTTAGAGAAAGAACTACCTCGGCAGATATACAAAAAAGTAATGTTATGCATGAATAGAGGACTCACTCACTCAGTCCTGAGACTCCTGACATAACAAATGATGCTTATCTATTTACATACCATAAAAACATAGACTACACCACAAGCAAGAAGCAAATAGCTTGCTATGTTCTGAAGAAGAATAAGGTCCTTCTGCTTGCTAGAATAATCAGGAAAAGCTCTTGTCATAACAGCAACGCTGAAGAAAACAATCATGAGTTTAGAAATTGAGTGAGAATAAGTCAGTCTGTGCATTCATGTGTGCAAAGAGATAAATCTTGCTTGTGCATCGTGCAAAGATATAAATCTTGCTTGCATATTTCTGGACATTCAACCAAAAATTTGTAATCCTATATTCATAATCTCTAATTGAAATTATATTGTCACATGGCTAGGAAATATGTGCTTGTTGAATGAACTGTAGACTTCCTAATGAATAAAAAGGAAAGTTGGATTTGGGAGCTTATTGGTATTAAGGTATGGTGGTTATGAGATGCAGGGGCATCAGACGTCTATGGTGGTTTGCAGATTGATGGTGGTGGAGGGTTGGGAGAGATGAGAAAAAACAATAAATCTCTTACTGAAGACATACAAGATCTGCAGCATACCCCTGCCAGCCCAATACTCCAGAACCTGCAAAAGGTTATTGCAAATATGATTAGCTAAATGGAGGAAAAATCCAACCTTAATACTGCACGAAATTCTGCAGTCAGAAAAGGTCTTCAAAGGTATATTGTTTTGGCATGTTAACTCAAGATTAAGGAAGACTGCACAAGAAGAGAGAGAGAGAGAGAGAGAGAGAGAGAGAGAGAGAGAGAGATCCATCCACCACGATATATGATCTGATTATTATGAGTATCTAGATTAAGTTTTGACATAAGAAGCTTACATATAATTTTCTTAAAAGTAGATGCAGAGTGTATCACTGTCACAGTTTTAAACTCTCTGTACGTGTTTGGTGTGTGAATTACATTCTCATGTAGCGCACAGACTCTTGAAGCAGCTTCCCCATAGCATTTAAAAGTGCACAAATGGCCGGTCGAGATATTTAACAAATGGAGAAAGGGAAATGGAAAATCATATTCAATAAAATTTCTACTCTTTTCATTTTGTCTTCTTAGCTACAGAATACAAAGAATCATACACTTGTTTTGCAGTTCTCTTGATGTCATATTTCAATTCTATACATTAATAAAAACACTCTCGAGGGACACAACACCACAAATATAAGAAATTTTTAGGATTAGCTTTCTATGAGAATGTCTTGTTTAGAGATATTAGCTTCCTATGAAAGTTACTCCCAGAGTCCTAGTTCTACCAATGAATATTTGGCGGTGAATGACATAGATGCCACCCCAAAAAACAGTTGTAAATGAACTGAATAGTCTGCAGTGCCTAACTTAAATTGACAGAATATTCTACGACATCCAGCAGTGGTAACCTCAAACTAATATCTGTTTGACAGCACTAGTAGACAATGACATGCAATCCACATGAACAATATTAAGTACTTCATATACAAGCTTTTGAGTTATGGTGCCAAACAAACATAGAAAGAAAGGAAGAAAAAAATAATTTTCAAATATGACAAGTAGTAATCTGAAAATTGTGGAGAGTTATTGACATTCACTACCGAATCAATTTCTTTCCTAATTGAAAACTACCAAATAAAATGTATATAGTTGTCCAAGAGTTGTGGAAAAATGAAGCAAAACTCCTAAATAAACATTGAACCCTAACTAAACTAAGAGCCATTCTTTACATATTTTAAATAGAAATATATATATATATATATATATAGCATTGTTCCTTTGTACATCTTATTCATTTTCAATTAACAGCTTTGGTCTGCATTTACTAAGAAAGGGAGCATGAAAATGATGCTCCCTGTAGCAAATAATTTAGCTTGACGAATCAGTATCAACATGACTATCTTTGAACTTGGAATAGATTTCAGGCTTGTAATGTTCTTATTAATTAGTAACTTCTGCTCAAATTCATAGATAAAGATTAATAGGAAAATAACAATAGATTCTTGAAAAATATATATTATATTTTTTTATGTCTTAACTGTATTGATAAGGATATATTATACATATATACACGATAATTACCCCAAAAAATAAAAAAATAAAAAAATAGTTATCCTATAACCCTTTCTTCTATTTACAACTAAGTAATCTGCTTAAGATAATACCCTTATCATGGGTTTATCTTCTATCATAACAGCTATTAATTGGTTTTCTCAAATTATCACAACTGTCGGAACATCCGTCGGGTGTGGATAGTTTATCGCTTTCTTTAAAAAAAAAAAAAAAAAAACTACTTGCAAACAAGAAATGCTTCAACCAGCTCAAATATTATTTCAATCATGTTCAACTGAGATCAAAGAATAAAGACGAACCTTCCAGAACTTGATGATGAATTCCCACTCTGTCTCGGCCAGAACCACAAAAGCTGCAATCAAAACTGCATAACACCGAAATATCCCATCGAAAACCTACATTAAACAATCACAAAGATTAATTCCACAGCTACACATTTATATGTACTTCTGTATAAAATATAACACACACAGAGAGAGAGAGAGAGAGAGAGAGAGAGAGAGTTACATCAGATCCGTCCTTGAAAGATCGAATGGCGGAGAGAATATTAACAGCAATACAGAGAATGGCCGTAAGAGAGGTTATGACGCTGAAGCACTTACACACCACCAAGAAAGGGTCCGGCCTCGTTCGCAATCTGGTGGAGCCGCCCGAAGTCGAAGACACTCTCGTCAAGCTCTCTCCTCCTCCTCCTCCTTCTCCTTCCCCTTCTCTCGGCATATCGAAAAAATATTCCCGCAGTTTCTCGACCTCCCGAGAAAATCCTCTCAGCTACGAGAAAATTTCCTTCTTTCGCTGGTATTAACGAAACCCCAAGTCCTTTGAGGGAACTTGCTGTCACTTGCTTATTAGCAATCGTGGAGTTCTCCAACAGAAACTTTTGACCGTTTCGAGCAATTCTTAATTTTTATCACTTTCAAAAAGCGGGATTCTTTCACCTGCTATTCAAGGCAACCCCAATTGGGAACCGAAACCTGACCGTTACCAATTTGGTATACTGACACGTGGCGGTAAGTTGTTTTCTTCCAGCATCTTGGCTTAGATTTCTTGCCACGTTTCATCAACTGTATGGATGTTTTTAGTTCTTCATGGGCCCCATACTTCTTAGGTGGATTGAATTGTGTGATGAATTGGCAACCGTGGCTTTGATATAGGATGTTAGTCAATGCTTCATATTGAGTTTGACCATTGACTAGCAGTTGATTCTTACGCTGCACCGACTTTATATTATTGCATCATAGGTGCTTAATTTTAATTTACCTCTTTTTTTTTTCTTTTTTTTTAATAAGATAAATATAATTGAAAAAAGATTTTTAATCTATACTTATAATTTAATAATTATTGTTTTCTTTTTTGTTATTTTTTAGAGGGAAAAAAAAAAAAACTCGTATATATGAAAGTAAGTTGTAAAAATTTATTCACATCACCCACAAAGGCTAAGCATGTTACCAATTGGAGTTGCTCTCTTTTCTTATAAACCAACATTCAATTTTTGTGATGATCAAAAAGAAAAAAGATTCAATTTTCGTGGAGAGAACTTAGTTACCTAGGAAAGAAAGAAGAAGGAAGAAAATAGACAGCTTCTTTGGTCAAACCGACTAGTAATATATAAATGAAGAAAAAAAAAGAAGAAATATATAAAAAAAAATGATATAAAGAGAAGGAAAAAGAAAATCAAATGAAAAAATGGAAAGAATGTGAGGAAAATTATATAAAAGAAAAAAAATCACAACGAAAATCAAAAAAATAAATTAAATAATAATAATAACAGCACGCTTGATGAATTGGCACGTTCTTATTTGTTATTATTAATTGATATTATTTAATTGGAAAAATGATCTAATTAGAAAAACCTTAAAAAAATAAAAAAAAACTTATTTGGAAAACCGAAAAGAGTTCCTTTAAACACAACATTCACAACGCCCAACAACCAAGAAAATACTTTAAGAAATTCATTCCCTTCAAGAAAATCCTTCGAAGTTAGTTCAAGCAAAACATTGATAACCTCCAACAATGAACGACAAGGAGTCGAAAAATCAGACTTCCTCCAAGCACGACATGAAGTTCAAGTTCCAACCTCCAATAGAAGAAGATGAGAAGAAGAAAACGGTACCAATAATTCATTTTCACTATCAATCTTTCTTCTATATCTTTAAAAGGATTCATTGTCAGTTCTATTTTTAAATTTTATATAATTCATTGTCAGAAACTCTTTACCTTGGATACTGAGTCAATATACGTTTATAAAGATTCATTGTAATCAGTCCTGTTTAATATACGTTTATAAAGATTCATTGTAATCAGTCCTGTTTTCCAAGTTTGTATAATTCATTGTCGGATTAATGAATTTTCTATCTTGGAATCTGAGCACAACCTTCACAATCTCTAAAAACGTAGTGCGAGGAAAAGAACAAGGTGTACACGAAAATTCATTCCCACTATTAATTTTTATTTTATATGTTTATAAAAATTCATCAATTTTCTACTTTGGAATCTGGATCTCATAAATATAACGTTATTATTACTATTATTATTATTTTTCATTGTAACCAATACTTGAACCATGTTTATTGTAATTATTCTGTTAGATATTTTATTTGAATTAATTAGTTATGTGATTTACTCATATAATTTATTTATATCAGTAATTAAACTAATTTATGTGTTAATTTTTTTTAGTAGAATTCTTGGACACATATTTTCTCTTTAATGTTTTGATTAGCTCATTGAACTAAAAAAATTATTTTTTCTAAAATCCCAACTAGCTTATTCTCTCTTTATATTGCTATATTATTATATTCATTATATATTATATTATCATTATTATTTTATTAATTATTTTATATATATATAGATAAATTGGGAATAATTAACCAAAGAATTAGTACAACATATACAATTGAAAAATTAGAATTTGATGTACTTATGATGTCTGTATGGTAAAAACCTAAAAAAAAAAATGTTTAAGCACAGTGTATCCATTAGGCAATGCTTCTATCACTTTATTATTTTTTTGCAAATCAAAGAATTTTTTATATTGATTGAATAGCTATATTTAAAAGGTTAATAATTTAGTTCAATACAATTTTGTAATTATGTATGTAAAAATCTTGGGATTATAATGTTTGGATGGAGAAAGTAATGGTGCAATATTTTGATGAGTTTAGAAACTAAAATTAAAAAAAAAAAAAATCTTTAGAGATCGATTTATAAATAACGATATAGATTGGAGATCAATCATGTAATTTACTTTTAAATTTAAATGACAAAACATTATTTGATCTTCTTCATGTTTTATGATGAATTTTTTTTTCTCTTTTTTATTTTTTATTTATAAAAATGTTAAATAACATTAACTAACCAAAATCTATTCATCTTTAGAATAATAGTTTTATCAAAAATTTTAAATATTATATATAATGTGAAGTCATTTAAATTTATTTTGGTATTTTTATCTTATGTGAAAGATTGTTCAATTAATTATAGGAAAAAATAGACAGCCAGATATTTTAGAAGGTAAATTTTTATTTATTATGTTTGATTTATTAGCTAGATTTTTAAAATTTTCTATTTTATTTATTATATCCAAATCCAGATGATGTACTAAGTTGATCATTTTTCTACTTCCAATAATGCTTAAGGAATTCCTGCTTCAAAAGTGATTCGAAGATAAAGTTTCCTTAGTGCATATGGAGACGCCTTCACTGCATCAGGGTTTTTTTTGTTGTTGAAAACATTCAAGCTAAATGAGGAAGGTCTGATTCTATTCAACACATAGTTTAGCAAAATTTGCACGCCGTTCAGATGTTCAAACCTGGGTAGAAGATTGCCACTTAGGCTCATGGATATTTTACATCATGATGCAATTTCTGGGTTTATTGTTACTGTTATTATTATTTTATCATTTGGGTTTTGTTATTACAATTCTGCTTTTTTCCGCAAAACAATCACTTGGGTATGGACTTTACGAAACAACCATGAATTATTATTACGAAAATATTTTCTCGACGAGGATGGTAATCAGAGTGGGTGCGTATTTCAAAGTTCAGGAATGCCGCACCGAACCCCAATTATGAATTGGGTACATGAACCCACCAGGTTTTGTTTTTTATTTTTTATTTTTTTTAATATAATGATTTTTGAATATATATATATATATATATATATTATTGGGTTTTGCTGTAATTTTGTTTAATGAGTTTCATATGATAGTCAAAATTTAAAATATATGTCTATTATTTTTTATTTTCGGAATATCGTACATTTTCCTCTCGATAAAATAATGAAAACATTATATTTAGTATATTATAAATCAATGGAAAAAATGAAAATGGTAATTTTCTTATCAATTAGCAAATTGATGCATGCATAGATTTGTTCGAATGATAAAACTACCTTGATTTGCATGAAATTTCCCTCATTAATTTTATTTTATCATTAATTATAACAATTTTTAATTTAAAAAGGGTATATCTTGAACCCATCGGGAATTGTAATGAGTTTAATATTTGATTAAGAAAAACGCATAATAAGCAAAATTTTCTTATTGGGTTTACAAGGTATTGATTTTTGAGGAGTAACTATTTAATAATTAATTGATTATTTCAGATATAGTATTTAATCAGTTTAAAAAACATAAAATTATCCATGATTTAAGGAGTTATAAATAGTCGTCAATGATTTTCATAATGTCATATATATATATATATATATATATTTATATTTTGTGAATGATTTTTATAATTATATTTGGTAAGCTAAAAGTCGGGCATCTTTTTATGGCTTAGGTAGAAGTTGAGAAGTTATTAGATAATTATTAATCATACCTTGTTTGAATCAAAATTATTAATCATACTTCATAGTTTTAAAAAGATTACAAAAAAGTTGAGAAGTTATTAGATAATTATTAATCATACCTTTTTTTTTTAATCAAAATTATCAATCATACTTCATAGTTTTAAAAAAATTACAAAAATAGTTTTAAAAAAATTCAAAATTCATTTATGAGTCATAATTGTATTTGGTACGCTGTATTATTTCAAATTTTTATCATTTCATCTCTTAATAATTCCTTATCAATATAAGAAGGAGAGTAGACTTTCAAATATTAAAAAAGAAAAAATAGAGTACGGTAGATTTTCAAAACATACATAAGTACCGCTTTTTTATCACTTTCAAAAAGCGGGATTCTTTCACCTGCTACTCAACGCAACCCCAATTGGGAAACCGAAACCTGATCGTTACCAATTTGGTATACTGACACGTGGCGGTAAGTTGTTTTCTTGCCGGAGCTTGGCTTAGATATCTTGCCACGTTTCATCGACTGTATGGATGTTTTTAGTTCTTCATGGGGCCACATACTCCTTAGGTGGATGAATTGGCAACCGTTGGTATGATATAGGATGTTAGTCAATGCTTCATATTGAGTTTGACCATTGAGTAGCGGTTGATTCTTAAGCTGCATCGACTTTATATGATTGCATCATAGGCGCTTAATTTACCGCTTTTTTTTTTTTTTAATAAGATAAATGTAATTGAAAAAATATTTTTAATCTATATTTATAATTTAATAATTCTTGTTTTATTTTTTGTTATTTTTTAGAGAAAAAAAAAACAGAACTTGTATATATGAAAGTAAGTTTTAAAAATTTATACACATCACCCACAAAAGACTATGCATGTTAGCAATGGGAGTTGTTCTCTTTTCTCATAAAAAAACATTCAATTTTTGTGATGATCAAAAAAGAAAAAAACGATTCAGTTTTTGTGAAGAGCACTTAGTTACCAATATATATATATATATATATATATATATATTAATTGCATATTGGTATTTAGAAGTTTCAAATTGTTCAGTTTGAATATTAAAATTTTTTGTGTGAATTAAATCATTTAATTGGCTAATAGGGTTAATGGTGTCGTTAAATAATTTTATAAATTTGTTTTTCCCAAAAAAATAAAAAATATATATTTTTAGAAAAATAAATTTGTTATTTTTTTATTTTATATTTATGATTTATTATTTGAAAAGTTGTATTCATTTATATTTTATTTAAATTAAATTTTTTTGGATTTAAATTAGCCAAAAATAAAAATTAAATAAAATTGGAATTTTTATTTTTTATTAAACTACAAATTAAATAAAATAATTTTAATAGATAGAAATTGATAATAATTTTTTATGCCCAAACCATAAAAAATTAGATAAAATAAAAATAAAAATAAAATTGGAATTTTTAGTCTAATAAAAATATTTTTATTAGATGAAAAATTAAATAAATTAATTTTATTTGACCAAAATTAATAATAATTTTTTATGCTCAAACATAAAAAAATTAGACCAAACTAAACAAAAATAAAAATTAGAAAAAATTAAAAATAAAAATAAATTTTAACTTTTATGTTTTTTTATTATTTTGATCTAATAAGAATAAATTTATTATTACTATTATTATTATTATTATTATTATTATTATTATTATTATTATTATATTTGGTTTAATAATTTATTTTTATTATTTTTGAACAAGAAGCAGAAGAAAGAAGAAGGAAGAAAATAGAGAGCTTCTTTGGTCAAACCGACTTGTAACAGATCAATGAAGAGAAAAAAAAAAAGAAAAAGAAAATATATAAAAAATGGATATAAAGAGAAGGAGAAAGAAAATCAAATGAGAAAATTGAAAGAATGTGAGGAAAATTAAAAAAAAAAAAAATACAACGAAAAACAAAAATGATAATAATAATAACAGCACGCTTGACGAATTGACACGTTCTCATTTGTTGTTATTAATTATTATTATTTAATTGGAAAAATGATCTGATTAGAAAAAGAGTTCCTTTAAACACAACATTCACAACGTCCAACAACTAAGAAAATAGTTTAAGACGTTCAAGAAAATCCTTCGAAGTTAGTTCAAGCAAAACATTGATAACCTCCAACAATGAACGACAAGGACTCAAAAAATCAGACTTCCTCCAAGCACAACATGAAGTTCAAGTTCCAACCTCCAACCTCCAACAGAATAGGATGATGAGAAGAAAACGGTACCAATAATTCATTGTCACTATCAATCTTTCTTCTATATCTTTAAAAGGATTCATATCAGTTCTGTTTTTAAATTTTATAAGAAAACGGTACCAATAATTCATTATCACTATCAATCTTTCTTCTATATCTTTAAAAGGTTCCATATCAGTTCCGTTTTTAAATTTTATATAATTCATTGTCAGAAATTTTTTACCTTGGATACTGGGTCAAAATATGTTTATAAAAGTCCATTGTCAGTCCTGTCTTTCAAGTTTTTATAATTCATTGTCGGATTGATGAATTTTCTATCTTGGAATCTGGGTCTCAAGCACGACCTTCACAAACTCTGACAATGGAGTGCGAGGAAAAGAACAAGGTGTAGACAAAATTCATTCTCACTATCAATCTTTATTTTATATGTTTATAAAAATTCATCAATTATCTACTTTGGAATCTGGATCTCATAAAGATAAAATTATTATTATTATTATTTTTCATTGAAACCAATAGAACTGTGTTACTGTAACCTCTATACATTTCTCAACTTTCAGAACTGTGTTCGACATATGATAAGTGGAACTCTGTTAAGAAAATAGGAGAGAATGATTTATTACAGACTCTTGTCATATTTCAATCGTATAATGGCACAGCCATCGGTTTGAGGGTAAAACCTCCGGTTCTGGTTGCGGAGGGAACAAGGGGCGTCTACTTTTCTGTGTTTAAACCTGTATATGAAGAACCAACCAGTTTCAATAATCCACGGGGTCATACCGATGCTAGTGAATGTTTTAAAAAGGGAGTGACTGCTGGAGAGGGAACATATAGAGAATATGGTGCATACTGTTTAGACCATAGTGGCTTCTTTGGGGTTCCTCCAACCATTATAGTGGAGTGTTCTAGCCTGCTGTTTGATAATGCAGCCGAGGGAACAATATGAAACTTGGCTCCTTGCGGAAGTTCATTGAGAATGAAGGAAGCTGTGATGACAGGGGCCAGGTGAGGAGGTCCACAAAATAGTAATTTTGGACATAAGGTTGGCTAATACAGACCGCCACGCCGGAAATATACTATGGGGCAAAGACCAAGATGGCCATACGTTTTTGGTGCTCATTGATCATGGAATGTCTACCCCGGAGAGTTTAATTACTCTTTTCAATTTGCTTGTGGTATTTCAATTAGCTTTTTCCAGTTTACTTGTTGCAATGCATAAATGTATTTTGACAAAAGTTCTTTCCATATATAATTTCAGTGTGAGCTACAAATAATATGTTCTTAGTTTTCTTTTCCAAACCCAATAATTTATGCTCTTCCATTTCTGCTGCTACAGTTTGAAGATTACACTTGGATCTGCTAAATGGGAACCGTCCCCGAAGTCTGCCAGGATACTATGAATTTCTACCATACTCCTTCAAAAAGGAGCAGAGGCTGGAAGCACACCCAGAGACATTGGACGAATAATTTGCAGTGATTTTCTTGATAATAAGTCCGAGATGGAGAATATGGTTGAGAAGGCAGAGAAATCAATGTCTAATTGCTCAAATGAAGATGAATTCATGAAATGTACAGCAAAGCTGTTGAATGCCTATTAATTCCAAAAACTTAAACTTTCAATGGATTTTTATTTGATTTATATTTTTTTCTGATAAAAGCTTCCAGATAGGCACTTTAGCATAACTCCTGACAATCGGGTGATAGCAGTTTTTTGTAAATTTTTTCTTTTTTTTTTTGGGGTAAATTGGCATTTGTTGCATATATATGTACATCTGGACTGTGTTAAAAAGTAAATAATAAATAATTTGTAATTTTGTATCAAAGTCGGCAGCATGAGGAAAAGTTTGATTTGGATACTTCATGGTTAAGAGAGTAGAAAATTGACATGTGTCTAAAATTAATGTAAGGAAGTCAAATTATTTACTAAAACCATAGCAAGTTGCCACACGTAAGCTAGCTTTAAATGTATTACGTAGATAGTTAATAGGTTGATATGTGTACTCAAATGAGCTGTATTTTTACATTTATTGAAAAGAAAAACAGCAAAGCATATGGCGGTTGTTAGTTTGAACAGCTTCTTTTAGCCTTATATATATAGGCTTGTACCGCGACCAGTTTGAGATGATTAAAACAGAGCCTTAATAAACGTGCATTTTATTTTCTTTTGTCCTTCTCTTCTTTTCAATTTTAAGTAGGCTCAACCTCTCCTTTTCTCTTTACCAAATAGAATTTATTCAATCTCCTCTTATCCAACAAATTTGGTATTAGAGAGTAGGTTTACTTTGAACACTCTAGTTTCTTCAAAGTAATAGCATTGGAGAAACGACTTGGCCAGTTAAGACCATGAGCGTATCGTCGGTAGAAGAGATAAGTTGATCGGTGCTCATCGAAAGACGGACCGATCGACCCATTTCTAGGTCCAACTACGAGTTTTTTAATTGCACAACTTAAATATACGCTATTGGAGCTGGAATTACCGCGGCTGTTTATAACACCCCGTCCCAAAGTACAACGGAAAAGTTCCAACTTTGACCGAGGTTGACCGTTGACTGTTGACTTTGACCGTTGACCATTGACCGTTGACCAAAGGGGTCAAAAGTTGACTTTTTGACTCAGATGGAATTCTAGGTTGAATGAGGTACCGTTACGAAGTACACGTTGGCATAAGTTCGTAAACTAGTAGCACGTTGAAAACGGAACTACGGTTTGAAAGATATGAGCAAAACAAGATTGGGGTCCAAACTGTCCAAGGGTGCCAGAGTTGACTTTTTATTTATGGGGAAATGAGCTTTGACTCATATGTGGTTGTAAAATGCTCGTCGATACGAGTCCACAGACTAGCGGCACGCCTAATTTGGACATACGTTAAAAAGTTATGGGTCTGCAAAGATTTCCAATTACCGCAATATTTTATTCTATTTTCGAATTATGTACATTGTATGAACAGTGACACCACGTGTCGACATCTTAGAGGTCCATGTGGGTGAACAGTGCCACCCACGGTGGCCTTAAACCAATGTGAAAAGAGGGGGGAGGAGAGAGAAAGAGAGAGGAGAGAGAAGGAGGAGAGAGAAAGAGAGGGGGAGAAAAATCGGCCACCACCGATTGGCCATCGTCCGGTCACCGGAGGGCCACATGCACCACCCCACTGCCTCCGCCTCCTCAATTCCGACTGGCCACCCAAATCTCACGGCCAACCGGTCGGTAACGCACCGGGATCGGAGCGTTTTCTAGCGCGGCCATTTTTCCCCTCCACCACCGGCCACCGCCGTTTGACCCATTTTTGGCCATTTTCAGGCCACAAGCGCCAGCCACCCTTCACCACCTCCTCATTTCCGACCAGCCCACCAAATTTCACGGCTACCGGATCTTCGACGCGTCGGGATTGGAGTATTTTCCGGTGAGGGACCGAAAATCTTCAAACCTAGATCTCTTCGCCGTCTGGCCTCCGTTTGACTCACCGCCAGTCCCGTTGGAACCCTCTCCCCTCGATCTACAAAACCCCCAAAAATCTCGGCCACCAGCCACCTGACGCGCCACCAGCGATGATGGTTTCTGGTGGGATTCGGCGGCTCACCGGAAAAATCCAGTTCCGGCGAGTACCCAGTTGCACCGCCGGTCCTTCCCCACTAATTCTGACCCCCTGAACCCAGATCCGGTTTTCTTTTCCTCCAATTCGAGACGGTTTGGGAGAATTGAGGCTCTAAAGGCCGAGAGTTTTCCGGTGAGATTCTCGCCACCACCGGTCCGATCTCCGGGAAGTAAGACCAGATTAGTAATTCTCGTCACTCAAGCTTCGATTTGGTATATTACTCGTCAATTTTGGTTAACGTTTGTGTTAGTCCCCCCGAGTACCGGATATTATTTACCCGAATAAAATCTTATTTTATTTGACTGTGTGTAAATTGTTATTCTAGGAGCACGTGTACATCGTAGAATTGATCCCATGAAGGATCTTGGATTAATTGCGGGCTCGAGGTGAGTGACCCACCTTCAAAATTATTTTGGGATGTTAAGATATATATATTTTGTGTTAATTTGTTATTTGAAAATTATGTTTGATGTGTTGAATATTTAGTAAACTTATATTTGGAATTTTGATGCCAAAATTGAATGGAATTAAATATTTGTATATTATAAAATATTTTGGTTGTAAGGAATTTGAGGTTTTGGTAATTATTATCAAATTTCATTGTTGGAATATTTCATAATGGAATATTTCAAAAATATGTTTATGTGTTCAATATTATGAGAATTTCTATCTAGAATTGTATTGCCAATTTATAATGTTTTTAATATATGTTTTGGTGCCAAAAATATATATTTGTAAATTTAAAGGAATTGTGGTTTTGATTCCTTTAATTTATGGTTATGTTTATCATTAGATTTATTGTGCATAATTATATGATTTTAATACCTTATAAATTTATGTGATTTAATATTTACTTGGGTATGGATTGATTGTATGGATTTGAAGGAAATTATTTATTTTAAATTTATTATATATTGAAGGAATTTATATGGTTTTCATAGTACTGATTTAAATTGATTTTGAGAATTTGAGAAAAATATGGATTTAAATTATTATGTTTTAAAAATATTTATGCTGGGAATATTAATGGCTTGATCTTATGCCATTGGAAGATTTGGATATTTGAATTGAGAGTTGCTGAATTTGAAATTGATGGTATTTATGCGATGAATTTATGACGATGATTTATAAAGGAATTGTGAAAAATTTACGGGTTTAATTGGATGGAATAAACCCGGTGGTATTTATAAGATTTTGAGATTTAAAATAAATATGTGGCTTTTATGATTTTTAGATACACCATACACGTACTGGTATTCTGTGTATATGATGTGATTAGTGCGCACATGGATATGATTAGCGCACAGGTGGGTGTGAGTAGCATGCAGGTGATTTATGGGATTGTCCTGTGGTTGCCATCGGATGAGGGTAGACCGCCCCTCCATGGCCGGGATACCTGGTTGCAGCGGTGCGGTGGGACGCCACGCGATCGTATGTCGGTTTCTCTTTTTAACCTCCTGTCTGGCGGTATCTTGGGACGCTGGGTACTGTTGGCGCCATTGGTATATAGTGGGTACATCAAGTGATTTTCAGAACTTGGATTTCAAAATAAATCTTTTGAAATTGTATTTAAATTAAGAATATATTTAATGTTGTTTTTATTATTTATTTCTAATGGAGGTTTTAAATTGATTTAATTTTTCCTTTGCTTAATTGTTCAATAAATTGATTTATTTTAATTATTTAATTATTTCCTGAATTGTCTTAATGTAAGTTTCATTAATATTTCGGTATTATTTGTTTATGACATTTATTAATCATTTAGTAATTGCTACAAATTATTTTTATTTCTATTCCTATTTTATTTTCATTATAAATTTTGGATGCTTGATTTATTATATTTTATTTGAGATTTAGTTAACTAATTGTTTCGTTGGTTTTCGGGGAATACGAATAACGGGTTTTGTGAAAATATTTTAAAAGAGGAACTTTTCCAACCGAGTGAATCGTAAAGGTTTTGAGAGAAAATATTATCTTCAATTAATTATTATTTACTTACTTATTTATTCTTAATTAATCAAGTGTACTATAATTTTTGTTACTATTATAATTGTACAGTAGATAGGGTCACTCACTGAGATGATTAGCATCTCATATTTTTTTAAATTCCGTTCCCCTAGGTCCAGGTTGGGAGACGTGGATCATCTGGGGCGAGCCCGACGTCTCAGTTCATTGCCGAAAGTTCAAGAAGCATTTCTTTTCTTTTTCCTCTTCATCTTGTATTGCTTCCTTATCTGACATTGTATTAATTCCACATTTATTTTTATAATGCTCTGTATACTGTATTGGATATTTAGTTGTTAATTATGCACTGATTTACTGTTATTCATTTGGAGTGTTGCAAATTTGTGGAATTATATTGTAGTAATGTGGGAGGAATAAGGGGATGTATATAGAAGTGTGCTTTCAGTGCAGGAAATTTGTGGTAAGTCCAACTCTTAGGGGAGGTTCTGCCAGATTTTCCATTGGAAGGTCCGGTAGGGTTTTCTTGGGATCAGGGCTTGTCTAGGGTTCCGGTGAGGAATTTTGGACGGGTCCTGTGTAACACCCCGTCCCAAAGTACAACGGAAATTTTCCAACTTTGACCGTTGACTTTGACTTTGACTATTGACCAAAGGGGTCAAAAGTTGACTTTTTGTTCCGGTTGGAATTCTAGGTTGACTGAGATACCGTTACGAAGTACACGTTGGCACGAGTTCGTAGACTAGTAGCACGTTGAAAACGGAGCTACGGTTTGAAAGTATGAGCAAAACAAATTGAGGTCCAAATTGTCCAAGGGATGCCGGAGTTGACTATTTATTCATGCAAATTTGAGCTTTGACTCAGGCATGATTGTGAAGTACTAGTCGATACGAGTTCGTAGACTAGTGGCACGTCCGATTTGGACATGTGGTTTGAAAGTTATGGACTTGTAGAGTTTTTCAAATACTGTATTATTTTAATATTATTTTTTTTAAACGTGTAACGATATGCCACGTGTGACTTAATAAATGTGACCATGTGTCACCATGGTGAGATGCCAGATGTCAACCATGTATAAGATCATATTATTTTATTGTTGTTTTATATAATAATATTATTTAATTAATTTTTAATTTATTTCTTTTATTTCTTTTCTTTCTTTTCCCCACGTGGGAAAACACCTTTCTCCTCTTTTCTTTTCCTTTCCTTCCCTTCTCCTTCTTCCCCGAGCCCGTAAAAAAACCAGCAAGGAATTCTCTCTCTCTCTCTCCTTTGACTCTCTCCCCCTCTCTCTTTGACCAACCGTTTGGCCGGATTTCAGTGGCCGGACGGCCACACCCGCCGGCCACCGGTGAAGCCCAGTCCCCCGCACCCCAACCTCCAATTTTCCCGGCCAGTCACCGCCGGACGCGCCCAAATTGAGCCGGTGAAATCGGCGGCGGCGGGTTAAGTTTTTCCGGCGATTCTCGCCATTTCCGGCCGACCCAGCCCGACCCATACCTCTATTCCACCATTTTCGACCCCTCTGAGTCCATTTCCGGGGTTAGATTGCCCAAAATCCCTACCGTTTGAGAGATCCCTCAAGTTTAAATTCGGCCGAAACTTTTCGGCCATATTCCGGCCACCACCGGCGGAATTGGGATCAATGGAGACCGGTAATGCGATCCTCATTCCACAAGCTTCGATTCGGTATATTATTCGACAATTTTGGTTAACGTTTGTGTTTAATCCCCCGGGTATCGGGTATTATTTATCCGAATAAAATATTAATTTATTTGACTGTGTGTGAATTGTGTTCTAGGAGCACGAGTGAGTCATGAAATCGATCCTATGGTGGATCGTGGTTTAATTGCGTGCTCGAGGTGAGTGACCCACCTTCAAATTAATTTCGGGAATTAAATTTGTGAATATTATGTGTGATTTGAATATTTGAAATTTATATTCTATGTGTCAAATATTTAATTGATTATTGTGGAAATTATTGGTGGATTTATTTTGATTAAAGAAAATATGCATTATATAAATTTATGCCATGTGAAAATTATTTTATGGTATTGAGAATTTTGGAATTCAATTATATATGAAATTGTTGTGGTTTTAACATTAATTTGGACATGATTTGATTTTCAAATATTTCAAGGAAAATATTTGTTTATGTTGGTGACTTTAATTTTTATAAGTATGCCATGGAATATTATGTGATTTAATTTATTATATTTCAAAAATATTTATGCTATTGGAAAAATTTGAATATTTAAATTGGTGGATTTGGGAGTTGGTGGATTTGAAAATCATGGAAATTATGGAGAATTTCCGAGTTTAATTGAATGGAATAAACCCGGTATGTCAAATTTGAAAATTTGAGATGTATTGATTTATGATTTTTAGATGCACCATACACGTACTGGTGTTCTGTTTATATGTGATATGGTTAGTGTGCACACGGATGTGATTAGCGCACGGGTGGGTGTGAGTAGTGCGCAGGTGATTTATGGGGTTGTCCTGTGTTTGCCATCGGATGAGGGTAGGCCGCCTCTCCATGGCCGGGACACCTGTTTGCAGCGGCGCGGTGGGACGCCACGCGACCGTATGCCGGTTTCTCTCTATAACCTCCTGTCTGGCGGTACCTTGGGACACTGGGTACTATTGGTGTAACATCCCGTCCCAAACCATGTCGGAATTTTTGCACGTTGATCGAGGTTGAGTGTTGACCGTTGATCCAAGGGGTCAAAAGTTGACTTTTTGACTCGGTTGGAATTTTTGAGATGCCGTTACGAAGTACACGTTGGCACGAGTTCGTAGACTAGTAGCATGTTGAAAACGGAGCTACGGTTTGAAAGTTATGAGCAAAACAAGTTGAGGTCCAAACTGTCCAAGGGGTGCTGGAGTTGACTTTTTATTCATGCAAGGTTGAGGTTTGACTCATGCATGGTTGTGAAGTGCTCATCGATATGAGTCCGTAGACTAGCGGCACGTCCGATTTGGACATATGGTTTGAGAGTTATGGACCTGTAGAGTTTTTCAAATACTGTATTATTTTAATATTATTTTTGAACGTGTAACGATGTGCCACGTGTGATTTAATGAAGGTGACCATGTGTCACCATGTTGAGAAGCCACATGTCAACCATGTATAATATCATATTATTTTATTATTATTTTAAATAATATTGTTTTTATTATTATTTAATTATTTTTATTTTATTTTATTTTCCTTTTTCTTTTTCTTTTTCTTTTCTTTTCCCCACGTGGGAAAACACCTTCTCCTTTCTTTTCCTTTTCTTCCCTTCTTCTTCCCCGAGCCCGACAGAGACAAAAAGAAAAAAAAAAAACACGCAGAGACTTCTCCCTCTCTCTCTCTCTCCTTTGACTCTCTCCCCCTCTCTCTTGGACCGACCTTTTGGCCGGATTTCAGTCGCTGGAAAGTCACACGCGCCGGCCACCGGTGAAGCCCAGCTCGCCGCGACCTCAGCCTCCAATTTTCCCGGCCAGTCGCTGCCAGACGCGCCCAGATCGGGTCGGTGAAGTCCGCGGCGGCGACTTGAAATTTTTCGGCGATTCTTGCCGTTTCCGACCAACCCAGCCCGACCCATACCCCTATTCCACCATTTTCGACCCCTCTGAGTCCATTTCCGGGGTTAGATTGCCCAAAATCCCCATCGTTTGAAAGACCCCTCAACTTTAAAACCGGCCGAAGCTTTCCGGCCACCTCCGGCGGAATTGGGGTCGATGGAGACCGGATTTGTAATCCTCGTCGCTCAAGCTTCGATTTGGTATATTATTCGACTATTTTGGTTAACGTTTATGTTTGACCCCCCAGGTACCGGGTATTATTTACCCGAATAAAATATTAATTTATTTGACTGTGTGTGAATTGTGTTTTAGGAGCACGGGTGAGTCATGGAATTGATCCCATAGTGGATTGTGGGTTAATTGCGTGCTCAAGGTGAGTGACCCACCTTCAAAAATTATTTTGGGCAATTAATTATGTTTAATTGGTATTTAAATTGATATTCAAATTATGCTCATGTGGTGTGATTTAATTATGGTTTATTGTGGTTTAATTTATTTATTATGCATGAGCATAGTATGTTTCGGTATTAATTGTACGTGGTTTTAAGTAATATTTTTCGGGCATAATTGGGTTAAATATTTTATGAAAATATTTGTTTAAATTTTATAAATTATGCCCGCGGTATTTTTATGGTTGCATCTCGTACTTCGAGAAAGTTGTGGTTTGTTGGTTATCAATGTTTCGTATCGGTTTATTAAATAAAAATACGTAGGATGGTAAGTGTGAGAATTTAATGTATTTCCCACGGTAATTTTGGAAAACGGTACGGTTGGTTAATAATGTCTATTTTTAGACGCACTCATACAGTATTGGTGTTTTGGTGTATGATGTATGGACACGTGGTAGCGCGCAGGTATTATGTGGTTTAGCGCGCGGTTATTACTTCACCCGTGAGTTGCCATTGGACCGTGGGCAGGCAAGTTTGTTATTGGCCACAGCCGCCCCCCTCTTTGGCCGGGATGATGGTTTCAGCAGCGGTACTGTCGGGACGCTGAAGTGCTGTTTGCAGGTTTCTTTCTTTAACCCCCCGCCAGTCGGTGCTCGGGACGCTGGGTATCGGAGGGCATCACCGGTATATGGTGTGGTGCGTCGGTGTAAATTGCAAATAATGTTTTAAACCCCAAAGGTGTTCAAAGTTATTTACTATAATTTATTACATTTTAATTATATATTGGGGTATGTACTTATTTATTTATTGTTTATCAAATGGTTTAATCCCTTGGTTTTCGGGAGGTATGTACATTGGGTTTTGCGAAAAGGTTTTAAAAAGGGAACATTTCAAACGGAGCGATTGGTAAGAGTTTTGAGGGAAATTATTATTTTCCAACAGTTATTATTATTTATTTATTAATTGTTGGTATTTGTTCTATTCCTTAATTGCTATTAATATTATTTTATTATCACTAAAGCTGTTCAGTAGTTAGGGTCACTCACTGAGATGATTAGCATCTTACACTCTTAAATTCCGTTCCCTTAGGTGCAAGTGGTGGTAGACGTTCTTCCAGAGCGAACCAAGTTTTCCACTGCTGTTGTGTTTCGAGAAGTACTTCTGTACTCTTTCATTTCAGTGTATTATTTCTTTCAGCCTTGTTGTACGTCTGTTGATTAGCACTTCTTAAAGCTCTGTATACTATTGGGATACTTATGTTTTATTTATGCACTGGATTGTTTTTGTTTTTGAGAAGTGCTGAAATTTGTGGAACAATTTGTAGTTTGCGGGAGGAATAAGGGGATGAGTATAGAAGTGTGTTTTTTTCAGTGCAGGTAATTTGTGGTAAGTCCATCCTTTAGGGGAGATTCTGCCGGATTTTCCGTTGGAGGGTCCGGTAGGGTTTCCTTGGGATCAGGGCTTGTCTTGGGTTCCGGGGAAGGAATTCTGGACGGGTCCTGACAGTTGGCGCCACTGGTATATAGTGGGTGCATCAAGTGATTTTCAGAACTGGGATTTTAAAATAAATATTTTGAAATTGTATTGGAATTAAGAATATAATTAATACTGTGTTTATTATTTATTTGAGTGAGGATTTTAAATTGATTTAATTTTTCCTTTACTTAATTATTCAATAAATTAATTTCTTTTTAATTATAAATTTGGAATGCTTGATTATTATTATTTTATTTGATATTTAGTTGAATAAATTGATGTCTTGGTTTTCGGGGAATACAAATAAAGAGTTTTATGAAAATGTTTTAAAAGGGAAGCTTTTCCAACCGAGAGAATTGTAAGGGTTTTGAAAGAAAATATTATTTCCAATTAATTATTAATTATCTATTTAATTATCGTGGTATTATAATTGTACAGTAGATAGGGTCACTCACTGAGATGATTAGCATCTCATATTTTTTTAAATTCCGTTTCCCTAGGTCCAGGTTGGGTGACGTCGATCATCCGGGGGGAGCCCGACGTCTCAATTCATTGCCGAAAGTCCAAGGAGAATCTCCTTTCCTTTTTCCTCTCCATCCTGTATTACTTCCTTGTCGGTCATTGTATTAATTTCATATTTATTTGTATAATGCTCTGTATACTGTATTGGACATTTATGTATTAATTATGCACTGGATTACTGTTATTAATTTGAAGTGCTGTAAATTTGTGGAATCAATTTGTAGTATTGTGGGAGGAATAAGGGGATGAATATAGAAGTGTGTTTTCAGTGCAGTAAATTTGTGGTAAGTCCTTGTAACACCCCGTCCCGAACCATGTCGGAAATTTTACACATTGACCGAGGTTGACGGTTGACTATTGACTTTGACTGTTGACCAAAGGAGTCAAAAGTTGATTTTTTGTTCCGGTTGGAATTCTAGGTTGACTGAGGTACCGTTACGAAGTACACGTTGGCACAAGTTCGTAGACTAGTAGCACGTTCAAAACGGAGCTACGGTTTAAAAGTTATGAGCAAAACAAGTCAAGGTTCAAATTGTCCAAGGGTTGCCGGAGTTGACTTTTTAGTCATGCAAAGTTGAGCTTTGACTCATTCATGGTTGTGAAGTACTAGTTGATACGAATCCATTGACTAGCGGCACGTCCGATTTGAACATGTGGTTTGAAAGTTATGGACCTGTAGAGTTTTTCAAATACTATATTATTTTAATATTATTTTTAAACGTGTAACGATGTGCCACGTGTGACTTAATAAATGTGACCATGTGTCACTATGTTAAGATGCCACATGTCAACCATGTTTAATATCAAATTATTTTATTATTGTTGCTTTAGGTAATAATATTATTTTTAATATTGTTTAATTAATTTTAAATTATTTCTTTTTATTTCTTTTTCTTTTCTTTTTTTCTTTTCCCCACGTGGGAAAACACCTTCTTCTCTTTTCTTTTCCTTTTCTTCCCTTCTCCTTCTTTCCCGAGCCCATCAAAAAACCAGCAAGAATTCTTCCTCTCTCTCTCTCTCTCCTTTGACTCTCTCCCCCCTCTCTTTGACCGACCGTTTGGCTGGATTTCAGTCACCGGAAAGCCACACGCGCCGGCCACCGGTGAAGCCCAGCTCCCCGCGACCTTAACCTCCAATTTTCCCGGCCAGTCGCCGCCGGACGCGCCCAGATCGGGCCGGTGAAGTCGCCGGCGGCCGGTTAAGTTTTTGGGCCAACCCAGCTCGACCCATACCTCTATTCCACCATTTCCGACCTCTCTGAGTCCATTTCCGGGGTTAGATTGCCCAAAATCCCCACCGTTTGAGAGATCCCTCAAGTTTAAATTCGGCCGAAACTTTCCGGCCAAATTACGGCCACCGCCGGTCGAATTGAACTCAATGGAGGTCGGTAATGTGATCCTCATCTCACAAGCTTTCCATAGACATATAATTTGTCAATTTTTGATAATGTTTGTGTTTAACCCCTCGGATACCGGGTATTATTTACCTGAATAAAATATTAATTTATTTAACTGTGTGTGAATTGTGTTCTAGGAGCACTGGTGAGTCGTGGAATTGATCCCATGGTGGATCTTAGGTTAATTGCGTGCTCCAGGTGAGTGACCCACCTTTAAAAATATTTTTTGGGGTAATTAATTATATTTATGTCTTGTTAATTTGATATCTACAGTTATGCTCATGTGGTATACTTTAAATATAATCGGGAAAAATATTATTTTATATATATTTACCCGTTAGTGCTAAATGGAATTTTGGGGTCATTAAGAAATTCCCGATTATTATTTTATTGTGATTAAATGGTATTTATTACACATGAGCAAGTATTTTCAGTAATTAATTGTGTCTGGATTTTATATTATTTTTGGGCATAATTGGTTTGAATAGTTTAAGAAAATTATTTGTTAAATTGGTGGTTTAATTTTATAATTATGCCCACGGTGTTTTATTTGTTGAACCTCGTATTATGAGAAAAATTGTTGTTTTACTGTTATCGATGTTTTCGTACCGGGTTGTTAAAAGGAAATGTGGGATGGTAAATTTGAAATTGGTATATTTCCCACGGTAATTTTGGAAAGAACGGTACGGTTAATTTAATAATTATTTTAGACGCACTCATACAGTATTAGTGTTCTGGTGTATGTACACGTGGTTTAGCGCGCAAGTATTATGTCTCCCGTGAGTTGCCATTGGACCGAGGGCAGGCAAGTCTTATATATTGCGCATCAGCCGCCCCCCTCCTTGGCCAGGATGACAGTTTCAGCAGCGGTACTGTCGGGACGCCGAAGTGCCGTTTGCAAGTTTCTCTCTTTAATCTCCCCGCCAGTCGGTGCTCGGGACGCTGGGTATCGGAAGGCATCACTGGTATATGGTGTGGTGCGTCAAGTAGAATTTTTCGGATAGAAATTTCAAACCCCAAAGAGTACAAAAATTATTTATTATAATTTATTGCATTTTATTTATATTTGGGGTATTTATTTATTTATTTGTTGTTTATTTTGTGAAAATGTTTTAAAAGGGGAACATTTCCAACGGAGTGAATAGTGAGGGTTTTGAGAGAAAGTATTACCTTTAAATGTTTATTTATTTATTTATGTAATTGTTTGGTATTGATTAATTAAATTCCTTTATTTTTATATTATTAATATTAAAAGTGTTCAGTAGTTAGGGTCACTCACTGAGATGATTAGCATCTCACGTTTTTAAATTCCGTTCCCCTAGGTCCAGGTTGGGAGATGTTGATTGTCCGGGGCGAGCCCAATGTCTCAGTTCGTTGCCGAAAGTCCAAGAAATATTTCTTCCCTTTTTGTAACACCCCATCCCGAACCATGTCAGAATTTTGCACGTTGACCGAGATTGACCGTTGACTTTGACTTTGACCATTGATCAAGGGGTCAAAAGTTGACTTTTTGACCCGATTGGAATTCTAGGTTGACTGAGGTACCGTTACAAAGTACACGTTGGCACGAGTTCGTAGACTAGTAGCACGATGAAAACGGAGCTACGGTTTGAAAGTTATGAGCAAAACAAGTTGAGGTCCAAACTGTCCAAGGGGTGCCCGAGTTGACTTTTTATTCATGCAAGGTTGAGCTTTGACTCATGCATGGTTGTGACGTGCTCGTTGATACGAGTCCGTAGACTAGCGGCACGTCCGATTTGGACATGTGGTTTGAAAGTTATGGACCTGTAGAGTTTTTCAAACACCGTATTATTTTAATATTATTTTTGAACGTGTAACGATGTGCCACGTGTGACTTAATGAAGGTGACCATGTGTCGCCATGTTGAGAAGCCACATGTCAACCATGTGTAATATCAAATTATTTTATTATTATTTTAAATAATAATAATATTATTAATATTATTTAATTATTTAATTATTTTTATTATTTTATTTTATTTTTTCTTTTTCTTTTTCTTTTTCTTTTCTTTTTCCCCACGTGGGAAAACAGCTTCTCTTTTCTTTTCCTTTCCTTCCCTTCTTCTTCCCCGAGCCCGACAGAGACAAATAAAACACACAGCAAAGACCTCTCTCTCTCTCTCTCTCTCTCTCTCTCTCCTTTGACTCTCTCCCTCTCTCTCTTTGACCGGCAGTTTGGCCGGATTTCAGTTTCCGGAAAGCCACACGCTCCGGCCACCGGTGAAGCCCAGCCCACCGCGACCTCAGCCTCCAAATTTCCCGGCCAGTCGCCGCCGGACGCGCCCAGATCGGGCCGGTGAAGTCGGCGGCGTCCGGTTACGTTTTTCCGGCGATTCTCGCCGTTTCCGACCAACCCAGCCCCACCCATACCTCTATCCCACCATTTTCGACCCCTCTGAGTCCATTTCCGGGGTTATATTGCCCAAAATCCCCACCGTTTGAGAGATCCCTCAAGTTTAAATCCGGCCGAAGCTTTCCGGCCAAATTCCGGCCACCTCCGGCGGAATTGGGGTCGATGGAGACCGGATTTGTAATCCTCGTCGCTCAAGCTTCGATTCGCTATATTATTCGACTATTTTGGATAACGTTTGTGTTTGACCCCCCGGGTACCGGGTATTATTTACCCGATTAAAATATTAATTTATTTGACTGTGTGTGAATTTTGTTCTAGGAGCACGGGTGAGTCATGGAATTGATCCCATGGTAGATCATGGTTTAATTGCGTGCTCCAGGTGAGTGACCCACCTTTAAAAATATTTTGGGCAATTCATTATATTTATTTGGTGTTTATTTGATATCTGTAATTTGTGCTCATGTGGCGTATTTTAAATATAATCGGGAAAAATATTATTTTATATATATATTTACCCATTGGTGCTAATCGGAAATTTGGGGGTCATTAAGAAATTCCCGATTATTATTTTATTGTGATTAAATGGTATTTATTACACATGAGCAAGTATTTTCAGTAATTGATTGTGTCTGGATTTTATACCATTTTTGGGCAATTAATTATGTTTAATTGGTATTTAAATTATGCTCATGTGGTACAATTTGGTTATGGTTTTATTGTGGTTTAATTTATTTATTATGCATGAGCAAAGTATATTTCGGTAATAATCGTACGTGGTTTTAAGTATTATTTTCGGGTATAATTGGGTCAAATATTTTATGAAAATATTTGTTTAAATTTTGTAAATTATGCCCGCGGTATTTTTATTGTTGAACCTCGTACTTCGAGAAAATTTTGGTTTATTTGTTATCGATGTTTCGTACCGGTTTGTTAAATAAAAATATGTGGGATGGTAAGTGTGAAATTTTGATATATTTCCCACGGTAATTTTGGAAAACGGTACGGTTGGTTAATAATAATTATTTCAGATGCACTCATACAGTATTGGTGTTCTAGTGTATGGACACGTGGTAGCGCGCAAGTATTATGTGGTTTAACGCGCAAGTATTATGTCTCCCGTGGTTGCCATTGGACTGGGCAGGCAAGTTTGATATTGGCCACAGCCGCCCCTCCCTTGGCCGGGATGATGGTTTCAGCAGCGGTACTATCGGGACGTTGAAGTGTCGTTTGCAAGTTTCTCTCTTTAATCTCTCCACCAGTCGGTGCTCAGGACGCTGGGTATCGGAGGGCATCACTGGTATATGGTGTGGTGCGTCAAGTGTAATTTTTCGGATAGAAATTTCAAACCCCAAAGAGTACAAAAATTATTTATTATAATTTATTACATTTTATTTATATATGGGGTATTTAATTATTTGTTTGTTGTTTATTAAATTATTTGATCTCTTGGTTTTCGGGAGGTACGAATATCGGGTTTTGTGAAAATGTTTTAAAAGGGGAACATTTCCAATGGAGTGAATAGTGAGGAATTTGAGAGAAAATGTTACTTCCAATGTTTATGATTTATTTATTATTTAATTGTTGGTATTAATTAAATCCCTTTATTTGGTATATTATAAATATTAAAGGTGTACAGCAGAGAGGGTCACTCACTGAGATGATTAGCATCTCACGCTCTTAAATTCCGTTCCCCTAGGTCCAGGTTGGAGATGTTGATTGTCCAGGGCGAGCTCGACGTCTCAGTTCGTTGCCGAAGTCCAAGAAGTATTTCTTCCATCCTCTCTATCTTGTATTGCTTTTTATCTGTCATGATATAAATTCCACATTTATCTGTATAATGCTCTGTATACTGTATTGGACGTGTAGTTGTTATTTATGCATTGGGTTGCTGCTGTTTTGTTGTGAAGTGCTGTAATTTGTGGGACCATTTGTAGTATTGTGGGAGGAATAAGGGGATGTTTATAGAAGTGTATTTTCAGTGCAGGTAATTTTTGGTTAGTCCTACCCTTAGGGGAGGTGCTGCCGGATTTTCCGTTGGAAGGTTCGGTGGTATTTTCCTGGGATCAGGGCTTATCTAGGGTTCCGGGGAGGAATTCTGGACGGGTCCTGACACTTTTTCCTCTCTATCTTTTATTGCTTCTTATCTGTCATGGTATTAATTCTACATTTATTGTATAAGGCTCTGTATACTGTATTGGATGTTTAGTTATTATTTATGCACTGAGTTACTGTTATTTATTTTGAAGTGCTGAAATTTGTGGAACCAATTTGTAGTATTGTGGGAGGAATAAGGGGATGAATATAGAAGTGTGTTTTCAGTGTAGGTAATTTTGGTTAGTCCTACCCTTAGGGGAGGTGCTGCCGGATTTTCCGTTGGAAGGTTCGGTGGTATTTCTGTCAGGACCCGTCCAGAATTCCTTCCCCGGAATCCTAGACAGCCCTGATCCCAGGGAAACCCTACCGGACCCTCCAATGGAAAATCCGACAGAGCCTCCCCTAAGGGATTTACTTACCACAAATTACCTGCACTGAAAACACACTTCTAAAAACATCCCCTTATTCCTCCCACAAACTACAAACTGATTCCACAAATTCCAGCACTTCTCAAAAGCAACAACAGTCCAGTGCATAAATAAAACAGAAGTATCCCAATAGTATACAGAGCTTTAAGAAATGCTAAACAACAGAAATACAACAAGGCTGAAAGAAATAATACACTGAAATGAAAGAGTACAGAAGTACTTCTCGAAACACAACTGCAGCGGAAAACTTGGTTCGCTCCGGAAGAACGTCTACCACCACTTGCACCTAAGGGAACAGAATTTAAGAGTGTGAGATGCTAATCATCTCCGTGAGTAACCCGAACTACTGAACACCTTTTAATAATAATAATAAAATAATAACAATAGCAAGTAAGGAATAAAACAAATACCAACAATTAATAAATAAATAATAATAACTGTTGGAAAATAATAATTTCTCTCAAAACTCTCACCGAACGCTCCGTTTGAAATGTTCCCTTTTTAAAACCTTTTCGCAAAACCCAATGTACATACCTCCCAAAAACCAAGGGATTAAACCATTTAATAAACAACAATTAAATAAATAAATACCCCAAATATAATTAAAATGTAATAATTTATAGTAAATAATTTTGAACACCTTTGGGGTTTAAACCATTATTTGCAATTTACACCGATGCACCACACCATATACCGGTGATGCCCTCCGATACCCAGCGTCCCGAGCACCGACTGGCGGGGGGTTAAAGAGAGAAACCTGCAACGGTCACTTCGGCGTCCCGACAGTACCGCTGCTAAAAACCATCACCCGGCCAAGGAGGAGGGCGGATGTGCGCAACAATAACCTTGCCTGCCCACGGTCCAATGGCAACTCACGGGTGAAGTAATAACCGCACGCTAAACCACATAATAACCGCGTGCTACCACGTGTCCATACACCATACACCAGAACACCAATACTGTATGAGTGCGTCTAAAAATAAACATTAATAACCAACCGTACCGTTTTTCCAAAAACCACCGTGGGAAGTATGCCAAATTTTCACAAAACACCATCCCACATATTTTTATTCAATAACCCGGTACGAAACAGCGATAATCAACAAACCACAATTTTCTCGAAGTACGAGATGCAACCATAAAAATACAGCGGGCATAATTTATAAAATTCAAACCAATATTTTCGTAAAATATTTAACTCAATTATGCCCGGAAATCAAATTTAAAACCACGTACAAATACTACCAAAATACACCTTGCTCATGCATAATAAATTAAACCACAATAAAACCATAAATAAACCACACCACATGAGCATAATTTAAATACCAATTAAATATAATTAATTGCCCAAAATAATTTTTGAAGGTGGGTCATTCACCTGGAGAACGCAAATCAACTAAGATCCTCCTCGGGATCAACTCCACTACTCGTGCGTGCACCTAAACAACCACAGTGCACAAACCAAAAATATTAATATTTTATTCGGGTAATTCCCAAATGGGTACCCGGGGGAGCGAACACCAAGCGATATCTAAGGGGTTATGAGTTATATATCGAATCGAAGCGCGCGTGATGAGGATCACGGATTCGGTCTTACTTTCCGGTGATCGGACCCGACGGGGTCGGAATCTCGCCGGAAAGCTTTTCGGGTTTCGGCTCCGCAATTCTCCCAAACCATCGCGAATTGGCAGAAACGGAAGCCAGATTCGGGTTCAGGAGGTTGAACACAGTTGACTGGAGCTGGCCGGAAAACTGGGTACTCGCCGGAACAGTACTTTCCGGCGAGCCGCCGCGGTCACCGGCAATCGTCGCCGGCGGCGGCGCGTGCGGTGGCCGTTGGTCGTGAAATTTTTCAGACTTATAGATCGTGAGGAGAGCAACCCAACGGGACCGGCGGTGAGCAAAACGGAGGCCGGACGGCGGAGAAATCATCGTTTGAAGATTTCCGGCCCCTCGCCGAAAAATGCTCCGATCCCGGCGCGTCGGTGGTCCGATGGCTGTGATTTTTGGTGGGTCGGCCGGACTTGAGGAGAGGATGAAGGGTGTACGGCGCGTGTGGCCGGAAAATGGCCGGAAGTGGGTCGATTTGCCGTGGCCGGCGGTGGAGGGGAAAAACTCGCCGCCGATCTTCGGAGGTCCGATCCGGGCGCGTCCGGTGGCCGTTCGCCGTGAAACTTGGAGGTTTTGCCGGAAATGAGGAGGGCAAGCTTGCTGGCCGGCGCGTGCACAGTAACTCAGCCGGAACAGTGGAAAAATTCCGGTGGCCGGCGGATCCTCTCTCTCTCTTTCTCTCTCCTCTCTCTCTTTCTCTCTCTTCCCTAGGAATTTTATCAAATAAAAACCCTGTGTGACACTGTTCATGCCACATGGACCAATCAGAAGCTGACACGTGGCATTTCACTGTTCACCGATCCAAAAACATTAAAATAATACGATATCCGGTAAACTTCAAACATCCATAACTTTTTAACCGGATGTCCGTTTTAAGCGTGCCGCTAGTCTGTGAACTCGTATCGACGAGCACTTCACAACCATGCACGAGTCAAAGCTCATTTCCCCCAAAACAAAAAGTCAACCTCGGCACTCCTTGGACAGTTTAGACCGCAACTTGTTTCGCCCATAACTTTCAAACCGTAGCTCCGTTTTCGACGTGCTACCAGTCTACGAACTCGGGGCATCGTACACTTCGCCACGGTACCCTGGTCAACTCGAAATTCCCACCGAGTCAAAAAGTCAACTTTTGACCCCTTCGGTCAATGGTCAACAGTCAACCTCGGTCAACGTGCACGGATTCCGGTGCAATTTGGGATGGGGTGTTACAATTTCCCTGGGATCAGGGCTTGTCTAGGGTTCCAGGGAGGAATCTTGGACGGGTCCTGACAGTCCTACCCTTAGGGGAGGTGCTGCCGGATTTTCTGTTGGAAGGTTCGGTGGTATTTCCCTAGGATCAGGGCTTTTTCTAGGGTTCCGGGGAGGAATTCTGGATGGGTCCTGACATCCTGACATTGTAGGCATTAGACTTACCCTCAAATGGATCCTCGTTAAGGGATTTAGATTGTACTCATTCCAATTACTAGACTCATTGAGCCTGGTATTGTTATTTATTGTCACTACCTCCCCGTGTCATGATTGGGTAATTTGTGCGCCTGCTGCCTTCCTTGGATGTGGTAGCCGTTTCTCAGGCTCCCTCTCCAAAATCGAACCCTAATTCTTCGTCATCCGTCACCACCATAGTAGGCCACTATTCTACTATCGAAAGTTGATAGGGCAGAAATTTGAATGATGCATCGTCGGCACTAAGGTCGTTCTATCTATTGAGTTATCATGAATCATTAGAGCAACGGACAAAGCCTGCGTTGATCTTTTATCTAATAAATGCATCCATTCCAGAAGTCAGGGTTTGTTGCACATATTAGCTCTGCTCTAGAATTACTACGGTTATCCGAGTAGCAGGTATCATTAAACAAACTATAACTGATTTAATGAGCCATTCGCAATTTCACAGTCTGAATTAGTTCATACTTACCACATGCATGGCTTAATCTTTAAGACAAGCATATGACTACTGGCAGGATCAACCAGGTAGAATTCATAAGTGACACCGATACCGAGTTTACCAAGAGGGCTACCACGGAATCAACGAAATATCTGATGAAGTGATGTCGAATCTCTATGTGCTTTGTCCTACTATGGAACATTGGATTTTTTGTCATTGCAATTGCTGACATATTATCGTATCTGATAATTGTTGGAGTAGTTTTTTCATGTTGCATATTTGATAAAATTCTTCTAAGCCATACTGCTTCACTTGCTGCATCTGTAGCAGATATATAATATGCTTCTGCTGAAGATAATGCCACGGTCCTTTGCTTATTTGATGATCAAGAAATTGGTTTTGTACCCAAGTAGAATAAATATCCTGAGATGCTTTTGTGGTCATCTACAGAACCTGCCTGGTCACTATTCGTATATCCAATGAGCTTGTTATCTGCTTCTTTGGTATACTTAATTCCAAGCTTTCTGGTATCTTGTAGAAAGCGATTGTGCTTACCAGTCAAGACAGGAAGGTGGGATGCCTTTTAACCGAAGTGCCAACCCCCCTTCTCTAATGCGCATATTGAGACTGAGGCATTCAACTAAGCTTCTGTAGTTTTTTGCATCAACTTTCTCTACGCCGTCATCCTTATGCAACTTTTCATTTAACGCCATTGGTGTAGATACCGGTTTACAGTTGTCCATATGAAACCATTTGAGAAGATCATTCAAATATTTTTCTTGAGAAATAAATATTTCTCCTTTTGCTTGTTGAAATTGGATGCCAAGAAAATATTTCATCAAGTCAAGATCTGTCATCTCTTATTCTTTCATCATTGCACTTTTGAATTCTGCTACTATTTTTGGATTAGTCCCAATATAAATCAAATCATCAACATATAAGCAGACAATGTGAGTATCTTCTGTACCTTCTTTTTTGACATATAAGGAAGGCTCACTTGGACTCCGTTGAAATCCGTTTTGTCTGAAGTATGAATCGATTTTGTTATTCCAAGCTCGTGGTGCTTGCTTTAATCCATATAGTGCCTTCTTTAATCGTAAGACTTTGTTTTCTTTTTCTTTGATGGTGTAGCCCAAAGGTTGTTCCACTTATACTTCCTCTTTGAGTTCTCTATTAAGGAAGGCGGATTTGACATCCAATTGATAGACTAGTACCTCCATTTGAGCAGCTAATGTGAGAACTGTTCTAATAGTTTCCATTCGAGCAACTGGTGCAAATGTCTCGTTGAAGTCGATTCCTGGCTGTTGCGAATAGCCTTTGGTGACTAGCCGTGCTTTGTACTTCTGAATTGTTCCATCTTCTTTGTACTTGGTTTTGTAGATCCATTTGAGTCCAATAATATCTTTGCCTTCAGGTGGATCCACCCATTCCCACGTATCATGCTTTTCAATTGTTACAATTTCTTCAGCCATTGCTTTAATCCAAATATCTTCTTTTATTGCTTCTTCAAAATTTTGAGGCTCACATGCCAAAAATGCCATATTAGTAGATTCATAAATATCTATGAGTGAGCGTACCTTTCTTGGCGGTGATTCATCATCTGAAGATGTATCCATTCTTCGAATTGGGCTTGGAGATTCTTGTCAACTTGTGCTTGGACCAGAAAAAATTATCAGCTTAGTTGTTTTTGGATTGTATAGCCAGTAACCTTTTGACTCACTGCTGTATCCAAGGAATATATATTTCTCTTCCTTTTCATCAAATTTTTCTCTATATTGTGAGGGGATATGTGCGTAAGCTATGTATCCAAATATTTTTAAAAGTTGTACTTGGGGCTTTTGTTTGTGCCATGCTTCATATGGAGTTTTGTTCAGGACAGCTTTTGTTGGAGATCTATTCAAAATGTAGATGGCAGTGTTGACAACTTCTGCCCAGTAATCATTTGGAAGGCCTTTCTCCTTTAGCATACTTCTGGCCATTTCTGCAATTGTTCTATTTTTGTGCTCTACTACACCATTTTGCTATGGGGTGTATCGAGCAGTGAGTTGTCTTTGAACTCCATTTTTCTTACAATACTCCATAAATGGTTTAGAAATGAATTCTCCACCATGATCTATTTGGAGTGTCTTCAGTGGCTTTCCCACTTGCTTTTCTACGAGCGCTTTGAATTCTTGAAAGACTAAAAAAGCTTCTGACTTTTCTTTCAAAAAATATACCCACATCATTTAGGTATAAGCATCAACAAATAGAAGGAAATACCTTTTTCCATTCAGAGATGGAGTTCGCGTTGGTCCAAAAATATTAGAATGTACCAATTCTAATACTGCCTTCGCTTTCAAGGTATTTTTGGGAAATGACAATTGATACGAACCTAGGACGACCTGCTCCTAAACCCGTATTATATTAGCCCGGATCTTTAATTAAGTTCAAGTTCTAATGGAATGGACCTCAAACCCTAACCAACCTGTGGTTAGAAACCTTGGTATAATGTAGACGCCACAATAGGGGATGGAAAACCTATTGATAAGTCAAGCTAAAACAACCAATTCTCTAATGGTGTTTTAGGTGTTCTCAAAGAACAAAGAGATAATTAATCTCACAAGTATTTTCTTAATCAAATCAAAGTTGTAAAGTTCTATTATTAATGAAAAATAAGCCTTTAAATAGGCTTTGAAAGAAACAAAATAAACCCAAAAAACCCTAGGTAAAACAGGCCACACAATAAAGAGTTCTATGGTGGCCGGAATTCTCACTCCTTTCCTAATCTAATTTGGATTAATTAATTCCTTTATTTTGAATTAGGAATTAATTAATTTACAATGAAAATAATAAAATAATAACTTTCCTAAACTTATTTTTCCAGAAAATAAATAAATAAAAACTAAAAAGTAATGGTAATTTCCTAAAACAAAAAGTAGAATCAAATTAGGAAACTATAATACTAGCTTTTTGACTAAGTTGACTTTGACCAATCTTTGACCAAATTGAGCTCCAAATCAGCTTCTAAATGCTTTTTAGGATGCCAAATAAACTGAATATGAAGTCCCACACGTTGCCCATGCTTGGAAAAATAAGAAAAGGCTAATACAGTAAAATACAGTAAAGCCAGCAAGCAATACAGCAAATTCGGCCAAATTGTTGATGCTGTCCGTACAAGCCCTTTTTGATTGCATTTGAGGCTGCTTTAACTTGATTCCATGACCTATTAGGCATATGTATTGAACCCATGAAGCATTGGAACCATTTCATGCTTCCCGGACTCCAAAAATGTACCAAAACCGTCACCCGGGTCCGTATCGGCTTCCACCACTTGGATGCTTCGAATAGACTTTGTATCTTCAAGTATGGACAAGCTCTATTGAGATTGATTACCCTTTGTATAAATACTCCCAGGTTGCCCTTAAATCTCTTAATTTGAGCTCTTGTGATTGGCCTAGTCTTCATCCGTGTCGAGTCAGCACCCCAGCGGGTTATCGGTGGAGCGGGCTCGGGCGGAATCACATCAACAATTTATGCATTTTTCCATAGATGCATCCCTCACAAACTTTATTTATGTGGGCAATAGGAGGTAGGCCTAAAACCATATTTTTTTTCTTTTAATAATTTTAGACCATTATAATTTAAATGCCCATATCTTAGATGCCATAAATATGACTCATCCAATTTTTTACTTTGAAAAGCTAATTTTACATCATATGGCATAATAAGAGGAAAAACATTATTTTGATTCATTTTTATTTTTGCCACCAAGATGTTTTTACTTTTATCGATAATTGTGCTTTCTTCTTCATCAAAAATTACAGAATAATTCTTTCGGAGTAACTGGCCAACACTTAAGAGATTTGATGTTAAGCCAGGAACATAAAGTACATCATGGATGAGTTTAGAGTTACCTCCTTTTTTTATTGAGTTGCTTATTGAGATTGCAGAATTCTTTTCTCTAATATTGCAATTTGATTTGAGTGCTTGCTCCACAGGTTGGTTAGAAAACCTGCTCATTCTTTTTTCGTGTGCGTCAAGAGTGCCAAAATTACAATTTAAGAGGGGTATTAAAAAGTAAATAATAAATAATTTGTGATTTTGTATCAAAGTCGGCAGCATGAGGAAAAGTTTGATTCGGATACTTCATGGTTAAGAGAGTAGAAAATTGACATGTGTCTAAAATTAATGTAAGGAAGTCAAATTATTTACTAAAACCATAGCAAGTTGCCACACGTAAGCTAGCTTTAAATGTATTAAGTAGATAGTTAATAGGTTGACATGTGTACTCAAATGAGCTGTATTTTTACATGTATTGAACAGAAAAACAGCAAAGCATATGGCGGTTGTTAGTTTGAACCGCCTCTTTTAGCCTTATATGTATAGGCTTGTACCCCGACCAGTTTGAGATGATTAAAAAAGAGCCCTAACAAACGTGCATTCTATTTTCTTTTGTCCTTCTCTTCTTTTCAATTTTAAGTAGTCTCGGCCTCTCCTTTTCTCTTTACCAAATCGAATTATTTCAATCTCCTCTTATCCAACAGACTGGACGACAATTTCATTGAATTGTATTTGTTTGCCAACCTCAAGGACTTGGCTTTGTGATGTGAGGGTGGCTAATACTACTCCGTAAATTTACAGAGCTTGATTTTGATTGATTGAATAGAGAGGTATTCATAAATATTGTTCTTACCAGAAATATTAAATTTCTGTTAGGCTTCTACGTTTACTTCATAAATTTTATTTTGTCACGATTTGAGAAATGCTGTGTAGGATTATTGGCAATTAAAGATATTATCTTTGTATAAATAAGCTTGGGTACACTAAAGTTCCTTCATCTTAGCATTTACAAAATCAAAACCAAAGTACAATCAGGGGAGATGAAATATCAGAACATTTTCTTACCAAATGCCTCCAAAAACTTAGGATCACCAGCTGACTTGGAATTTGAAATTTGAAAGAAAGATAAACACACTGATGAATCCTTTTCCTTATAATTCTCAAATAACCTATGTATAGATCTCTTAATATTACAAGAGTTACACCTGTAGAGAGAAAAGTACAAATAACAAGAAATGAACGAAGAAAAAGTTGAAGTGTAAAGAAAAGCATAATTTTGTGTACTTAACCAATGTATATAAACAACTGTTAAATCGTTCAATTGTATCATGGCTATAAGACAAAAATACTATGTAAACCATATCTACATTATCTTAATTACAAATAATATCTGCATTGGTCTCATAGAGGAAAGTGTTGTTATTGCAACTGATTAATTTTTCTAAGCATGAGTGGGCAGTAGCAAGTTCATTACCAAGCTGTACGGCTAAACCCCATTGGCGAACACGCCAGCATCTATTCAGAACAACTTCCTCCTACAAGGCAGTAGTTCACATATGGGTAAGAGCCGATCAGCGTGAACCGTAATTCTGTACCAATCGACAAACCATTTCTTCTTGAGTCAAATCATTTGTTGGGTCATTGAACGAAGAGCCTTTACCTCAGATTTTGCTTCTCGAAGCTGTTTCACTACATTTGCGGCCCCATGTTTGAAGTTCTGATCCCAATGAAAATAAGCAAATCCATTTGAATAAAAAATACACATCAGAAAGCATTCAAACTAGGAGTATATGGATGCTACCGTAAAAGTGAAAACTGACAACTTATCAGCAGAGTTAGCTCAAGTTCTGAACGAAGGGCTGTGATTTCTTCTTATACATGTCCTTTAATTGAAATAATTGTTTATTATTTTTTGACTAAATTTTATTTTTAAAGTCCTGTAATCATCTACTTGTACATGTCCACTTTTCTTATCACGTTCCACACCATCTTAGTAGCCTGCTACTTTCGATGATGGAGGTTTTGGGAAGATCCGGATGCTCAAAACAAGTAGATTTGTTTATGATAAAGCTTTTTTTGAATTGCAACAACGCAGTGCTCTCATTTTTGATGCAAACTGGCTGCACACAAGAAAAAGAGCGAGTTGTGGTATTAAGTAGTGAGAGCATGGAAGGAAATTAAATCGAGCAGATTTTTTTTTTTTTCCCCTCATGTTGATATGAAAGATAAAAAGTTTTTGGGTAATAATATTGACAAAAGTTGGATGAGCGAAAAGAGTGAACATAAGGTCTGTATTTATAAAGGTTTCAAAAAAAAAAGAAAAATGTCTGCGTTTATAGACGGTTGGGAAAGGAAATAATAAACATAACAAAAGAAATAAAAATAAAAATCACAGACATGAAATTACTACAAGTAATTAAATTGTTACAACTACAATTTTCTAGAATTTCTTCTTTATTTGAATTGACTAATTGGATTTTTTATATTCCAAAATGCCTGCTTATCAATGTATGAATAGTATATTAAAAAAGGCGGCCTATTCAAATAAAAAACAAGGCATCAAATTCAGAAACTTTCACTATTATTTTCTTTAATGACAAATAAAAAGACTATTATTTTCTTTTTCTTTTTTTTTTTTTTAGTATTTTACATCGATTGAAAATTCTGCTAGCTGTAGAGATAATTGTTGTGATGTTATGATACCAAGCTTACTAAATCACGATTTGACTAAACAAAATTATCCATATCGCACAAAGTAGTAGAGAAAAATATATACATAAAAAATGATAATCTATCTTTTATTAACTTAAATTTTTAAAATAAAAAGAAATTTAAGTTTGTATCAAAGTTTAAAAATGACGACATTATATATGAAAGAGACTGTTAAAAAAATTATAACTCATCCTCCCATTAGTTTAAGCTATAATACAGGTTGGTTGATGTGGATTGTTGTTATTATTATTATTATTATATACTTTCTGATCCTATTTTTTTTTTTATAGGAATACTTTTAAAATTCTCATTGTGTATGATAATCTACCAAACCATCCTAACGCCGCTGAGTGACCTACTAAAAATTTGTTGACATCCTTTTATCTTCTTCTTCTTTTTTAATGTATGAAATATTGTATCTAGCTATTTGTTCAAAATAAAATAATACCAACAATAATTAACAGCCATATATAGATTCATATTAAATCACTTGAACAACTGTATAGCTTTATGACCAAAAAAAAAAAAAAAAAAAAAAAAAAAAAAGAAGAAAAGGAAAAAAAGCATAAATTATACGGCAAAATGGTAGCAATTATAAATTTAGCAACATATATGTTGGGAAACGCCTAGCCTTATGTCCTCCTCCTTCTCCTCCTCCTTCCATTGTGTTGCCTCAAGCCAAAAGTCATGAAAAACCAGAAGGGATTCTTTTTTATGACAAAATGCCCAATAATCATTCCGACCACTGCTCCACTACAATAACCAATCACAACAAATTTCCAATCCAATTCAAATAGACTCCTTGAATCTTGATCTTCTTCAGGATTCGGTGAATTTGGTGGGTGGGAGGAGGTATCAGAATTGTTACACTTGTTTGGCAATGGATCACCACATAACTCCAAATTTCCCTCATATGAATTGATTTCAAATGTATCAAACTGGTGACCAGTTGGAATAGGTCCCCCTAGAAAGTTATGAGAGACGTTGAAGACCGAAAGAAATGTAAGTTGTGCGAGTTGTTGAGGAATCTCCCCTGAGAGCTTGTTTTGTGAAAGATCCAATGACTCAAGTTCTCTTATGTTCCCCAAGGATGATGGGATGCAACCACTTAAATTGTTGTGGGAAAGGTTGAGAGCATGAATCCCAGATAAGTTCCCAATGCATTCTGGAATCCCTCCTTCAAATTTATTTCTGGAAAGATCAATCAATCCAAAATTTTCTCGGATCTTTTTATAGTCCATGATTGTACCTTTGTTTGTTATGGTGACCGAGTAATTAAATCCAAAATTCCAATGAACTTGCTTTGAATGGATATTTGAGCTTTCCATAATGTATGATGAATTAGTAGCATTAATACCTTTCATGGAATTCCATATTTTGAAGTATCCAGATGGCAAAATACCAGTGAAACTGTTGTCAGAGAGATCCGCGATGCGCAAATTGGGGAACTCATAATTGGAACCAAGCTTCTTTATAACTCCGTAGAGACGATTTGATCTTAATACAAGAACTCTTAGCTCTGGAAGAGTTCCATACCAAGAAGGAAAAACATCATTCAGTCTGTTGTCCCCTAGATTGATGAACTCAAGCATCGTACAATTAGACAGAAACCGTGGTAAAGGCCCTTCGAATTGATTTTGGCTTAGATCAATCATCTTCAATTTGCATCCACGATCACATACAGGTGGAATAATACCATGAATAGAGCTGTTCCTCATATTCAAGAAAAACGTAGAATTAGTAAGATTTCTCAAACATTGTGGAAGCACGCCAACTGAAGGGAAGGAAGATTGCAAAATGATGGTGAGACTTGGCCACTAAGTTCATTGTTTGGGATATCATACATGATGATGGATGGTGGAGGAATTGGCAGTGTTCCTTTCAGCATGTTAAACGAAAGGTCTAAGAAACGAAGACTAACACCAGGAATGACAAGTTGAGATTGGTCAAAGCCTATCAAATTATTATGAGAAATGTCTATACTCTCAACAGTGGCCATGCTTGTGTTCCACAACCAACTAGGTACTTGGCCAGATAAGTGGTTTCCACGGAGACCCAAGTTTATTAGGCTATGTTGATACCTTAAGAAATCGGGGAAAATAAACACGTAACAAAAATCCAATCCTAAAATTTCTAACTTAGGAATACTTGCATTATGAGCACTTCTCGTGAGCACTGTTAATTTATTATACTGTAATTGGAGCGAAGCCAGATACTTCATTCCCAAAAACATGTCAATATCCACTGTGCCACTCAACTCATTTATTGCAAGACTAAAAAATTCGAGATTCCTTAGTCTAGAAAATGAAGGAGGCACAGCACCTGTTAGAAAATTACTACTGATATCTAGCATAGCTAATTGAGTAAAGTTTGCAAACCAAGAAGGAAGTTGACCAGTTAGCCGATTATCTCCAAGATCTAACCTATTCAATTGGGTCATG
Source organism: Ziziphus jujuba (assembly GCF_031755915.1). NCBI lineage: Eukaryota > Viridiplantae > Streptophyta > Magnoliopsida > Rosales > Rhamnaceae > Ziziphus > Ziziphus jujuba. The sequence goes on from NC_083387.1 coordinate 26,188,426, forward strand.
TTTTGAAGTGAAGGAGGAATTTGACCACGGAACTCCATTTGTGAAAGTGAAAATACCTTGAGAGGACAACCACTGTGGAATTCGTGTAAAAACCCACTGAGACGTTGGTTGCCATCGAACTTAAGAATTTGTAGGTTTGGAAGGGAAAAAACAGCCTTTGGAAATTTACCATAGAGTCCACAATATTTTAGTGTTAGAGACGTCAAAGAAGATAAATTTCCCAAGAAAGCAGGCACTTCAGAGTTGATATCAACATAACTTAGACGTAGATGTTCTAGCTTAGTCAAATTGTGAACTAAGCTACTTACATCTGGCTTGTCAAGTTTCAATAATTCTATTTCAGCAGAGAAATCAGCATTACGAGACAAATCAAGCAAAACCAAATTCGAGAGTTGCAAAATTTCTGAAGGGACTTGACCATAAAGAAAGGAGTAAGAGAGGTTGAGATGTGTTAACCTTGAAAGATGGCCTAATGCAGACGGGATTCGAGAGTAGTTGAAATCATTGAAAGCAAGGTTAAGCATTTGGAGCTGAGAAAGGTGGAAAAGAGTGCTGGTGGAGTTGATGGAACCATAAAGGCAACTGCTGCTGAGATCAACGCCAATTACATGTCCACTTTTCTCATCACACTCCACACCATCCCATGAGCAACAATCTTCGGCCCCTTCTTCTTTCCACGATGTAGTTTTGGGAAGATCGGAAGGCTCAAAACAAGTAGATTTGTCTACGATAAAGCTTTGTTTGAATTGCAACAAGGCAGTGTGCTCATCTTTGTGGCAAAGTGGCTGCACACGGGAAAAAAGCAAGTCATGGTGAGTATGATATAAATCAATAAGAGCATGGAAGGAAATGAAACCAAGAGAAACTCCATTTTGAAATTGCTAAAGTTGGATGAGCAAAAGAGTGAACAAATGGTCTTCTTTTATAGACAGTATCCCACAAACTTTTGTGATAATGTTGGGTGAAATTAAGCCAATACTATTGTGGAAAGAAAAATCAAAATATATGAAATTTAATACTTACAATTAGTGACTTTTCATCCCCCCCCAAAAAAAAAAAAAAAAAAAAATACAACTACAGATTATTACTCTTTTGAAAATTCAAAAGAAAAGCCCACCAATCACACGAACAGAGGACTACCTCCTACATCAATGGGTTAAATATACTTGTCCATAAATTTATTAACATCACAGTAACCTATGGATATTTTTTTGGGAACGGAAAATTATTTGAAGAAGTCAGTCTATTTTGTCTTCAAGAAGACTATGTGAGAAGAGAAGCACCACACATTTTATCTTTTTGCCTGGATTCGAAATCAAAATATTAATTGTTAGTTAGGCCTACAAAGCTTAAATGAAAATATCTCAAAAAGACTTCACTGGATTTTGATTTAGTACACCTAATTAGGGGTACAGAGAAAATCTAGATGAGCTACCAAATAAACGTTACACAATTCTATTTATAAAATATTAACAAAATGTTGTTAAACATTTTTTGTTTGTTAATTTCTTTTAAGGTTCCCAATGTAGAGTTCCCAAAGCTTCATGGGGTTTCCGATCTCCGGCAGTATTGGACTGAAAAATTGGTTGATGTGGAGGAGGTGGATGGTAGAGGAGATCAATAGGGATGGATACAAACTGATCCGAATTGACCAAACCGAATTGATTCGGTTTGTGGTTTTTAACCTTGATGGGAAGTCCTATTCAATAAAATCTACTTCTTTCACTTTTGGTTTTCTTAGCTAGGGGATACAAAGAATCACACACTTGTTTTGCAGTTCATATGATGTCATATTTCAATTCTAACCTTAATAGGAGGTACGTAACACTGCAAATATCAGAAATTTGTAAGATTAGCTTCGTATGGAAATGTTTCGTTTTAGAGATATTCGCTTTCTATGAAAGTTATTCCAGGATTCCTAGTCCTACAAATGAATATATGGCAGTGAATGACATAGAAGCCATCCCAAAAAACAACTGACTGTAAATCAACTGAAGTAGTCTACAGTGACTAACTTAAATTGACAGAGTATTTTACAACAATCCAGCAGCGGAAACTGTCAAACTAATATTTTTTTGACAGATATAGCAGACAATTACATTCAATCGACACGATAAATATTAACTACTTCATTTACAGGCTTTTGAGTTTTGGTGCCAAACAAATATGGAAATAAAAAGAAAAAAAAATTGTTTTTCAAGCGTGAGGAATAATGGGCCTGAAATTTATGAAGAGTCATAGGAATTCACCGCTGAATCAACTTCTTTCCTGATTGAAACTACCACATACAAATGTATATAGTTGTCCAAGAGTTGTGGAAAAATGAAACCGAAACTCCTAAATAAAGTGAACGCTAACAAAACTAAGGACCCCTTAATTTCGGCCATTCTATTAAATATTATAATTACATCCAAAAAATAACATTATTGCTTTCTACAATTTATCAAGTAACTATACATATATATATATAAGCTCAATTATGCTAAACTAGGATCAATGAATCAAGACGAACCCTCCAGAACTTGATGATGAATTCCCACTCTGTCTCCGCCAGAACCACAAATGCTGCGATCAAAACAGCGTAACCCCTAAATATCCCATCGAAAATCTACAATAAACAATCTCAAAGTTAATCTATAGCTGCACATTTACACTCATATCTGTAAAACTATAAGAGAGTGAGAAACAGAGAATTACATCAGATCTGTCTTCGAAAGATCAAACGGCGGAGAGAGCATTAACAGATGCTTGGGCCTTAATTTGAATTTTCCAAATTAATATTTTTAATTATTGAAATAATATTTTTAAGAGATTAATCTGTGACATTAGTGCCACATTGATTAGAGATTAAAGAGCCACATGACTATCACATATATAAATTGAAATTATTAAAAATGGAATGTGAATAATCCTACTTGGGAAACGTGTAATGCAGTCGAAAGTAGAAGCTTCATTAGCATTAAGGAGGTGCCTGAATATCAACACACATCCATAAGACAATTGGATAGCTTAGTTAATTTTCTTAATAATTCAATTGTTTATAATTGAATCAAAATTTTATTTTTAAAGTTCTTTAATCATCTACTTGTGAAGTCCCACATCGATTGAAAATGCCTTTCTCTTAACAGGCCTTTTAAAACCTTGAGGACTGGGTTGTAAAAGGATTCTCCAGGCCTTGGGTTGTAAGAGGATTTTTCAGGCTCAAAGAGAACAATATCGCATGCAAATGGATTGTAAGAGGATTCCCCAGACCCAAAGAGAACAATATCCCATGGATTGTAAGAGGATTTCCCAGACCCAAAGAGAACAATATCCCATACGGATGGGCTGGGCTGTTACACTACTTATGCATGTCCACTTTTCTTATCACGTTCCACACCATCTTAGTCGCGTTTTTGGGAAGATCCGAAGGCTCAAAACAAGTAGATTTATTTATGATAAAGCTTTCTTTGAATTGCAACAAGGCAGTGCTCTCATTTTTTATGCAAAGTGGTTGCACACAAGAAAAAGAGCATGGTATAAAGTAGTAAGAGCATCGAAGGAAATCGAGCCTAAAAATTATTCATGTTGATATGATATTGATAAAAAGTTTTTGGGTAATAATACTGATAAAAAGTTGGATGAGCAAAAAGAGTGAACATAAAGTCTGTATTTATAGAGGTTTCCCCAAAAAAAAAAAAAAAGGTCTGTGTTTATAGACAGTTGGAAAGGAAATAATGTACATAACAAAAGATATAAAAATAAAAATAACATACATGAAATTACTATAAGTAATTAAATTGTTACAACTACTATTTTCTAGAATTTCTTCTCTATTTGAATTAATTAATTAGATTTTTTTTATTCCAAAAGGCCTTCTTATCAGTGTACGAATAATATATTAAAAAAGACCTGTTCAAATAAAAAACAACCCATCAAATTCAGAAACTTTCACTATTATTTTCTTTAATGACAAATAAAAAGACTATTATTTTCTTTTTTCCCTTTTTTTTAAAGTATTTTACATGGACTCAAAATTCTGCTACCTGTAGAGATAATTATTGGGATGTTGTAATACCAAGCTTATTAAATCACGATTTGATTACTTGTTCGAAAAATCAAACAAATGAACAAAACTGCCTATATCACACAAAGCATTAGAGGAAAATATAAAAAAAAATAATAATAACATATCTCCTATTAATTTAAATTGATAGAAAAAATAATAATTAAATTTAGTAGTACAATCCAAAACTAACGAGATTATATATAAAAGGAAATGTTAGAAAAAATATAAAAAACATGATAACTCGTCTTTCTATTAGCTTAAGCTATGATACGGGTTGAATGAGCTTAATTATTGGAGATGGATTATTATTATTATTATTATTATTATTATTATTATTATTTTCCCTCTAACACAATGAGGCTACCACATCAAGGGGCCACTTTCGATATCATCCAACTTTGAAAACTATCCGACCTACAATCTCTGTTGTTGAGTCACTGTTTAATAGTAGGTCTTGGTCTTGGTCTTCAATTGAGTTTGTGAGTAGAAGATCTAAAAATAATATCATACTTAGGATAATTTATTTTTTATAAAGAAAATATAATATGTATTAATAAATTTTATAATAACGTAATATTAAAATATTACATAAATCAAAATATAACTTAACAAAAGAGTGAAAAACAAAAATCTTCCATTAAACTGGAACTCTAATAGCCAGCATGATCTGGATCATATTTTATGTAATGACTTATCTTTTCCATAAAATTTTATCCCATTCTAATTTCTAGAGTGAAAAAGTCATTGAAAAATTACATGTATAGACTATAGAGATTGATAGATGGCTAGAGGTAAAGAAATTAAACATGGGAGAGACTAAGCAAGAATGTAGAGAAATGAGACTAAAGCAACCTGGCAGTTGAAGACTGGGTGCACCCCGACATGTAGCGATTCGATTGTTTTCTTCCACTGCCAAGTTCGCTAAGTTTTCTTGCAACGTCCCTTTTAACTTTCTGGATGTTAGTCCTTGTTGGGACCATGCGTCTTAGGTGGATAGGACGGTATGATGAAGTGGCAACCGTTGATTTGATTTAGGATGTTAAAGAGTGCTTTACATTGCGTCTGAGTCTGACCGTTCATTGGCAGATTAGTCTCAAGCTGCATGGCCTTATATACCTCAATTTTTTAATTTCTAAGGAGAGAAATTATCAAAAGAGAGAAATTTATATTGAAAAAGATTTTTAATCGCAACTTTTTTAGTCTTGTTGTTTTTTCATTATATATTAGAGTCGTTGCATAGAAAATGTGGCACCGAGGCCTATTAATAATCAAACACTCATCCTATCTATTTAATAGGATTACTTATAAAGTTTTCATTGTGTATGATAATTTATGTAACACCCCGTTCCAAAGTACAATGGAAACTTTCCAACTTTGACCGAGGTTGACCGTTGACCGTTGACTTTGACCGTTAGCCGTTGACCCAAGGGGTCAAAAGTTGACTTTTTGACCCGATTGGAATTCTAGGTTGACTGAGGTACCGTTACGAAGTACACGTTGGCACGAGTTCATAGACTAGTAACATGTCGAAAACAGAGCTACGGTTTGAAAGTTATGAGCAAAACAAGTTGAGGTCCAAACTGTCCAAGGGATACCGGAGTTGACTTTTCTATTCATGCAAAGTTGAGCTTTGACTCATGTATGGTTGTGAAGTACTCGTCGATACGAGTCCATAGACTAGCGGCACGTCCGAGTTGGACATGTGGTTTGAAAGTTATGGACTTGTAGAGTTTTTCAAATACTGTATTATTTTAATATTATTTTTTAAACGTGTAACCATGTGCCACGTGTGACTTAATAAATGTGACCATGTGTCACCATGTTGAGATGCCACATGTCAACCATGCTTAATGCCATATTATTTTATTATTGTTATTTTATATAATAATATTATTTTAATATTATTTAATTTATTTTCTTTTTCTTTCTTTTTCTTTTCTTTTTCTTTTTTTCTTTTCCCCCACGTGGGAAAACACGAGCCCAGCCACCCCGAGCCTCTTCTTCTTCTTCTTCCTTCTTCTTTTTTTCTTCTTCCTTTCCTTTCCTTTCTCCCTCTCGGCCTCACCGTTTTTGTTCTCACCGGCCACCGGAAGGATCCACGCGCTGGCCGAAGTGAAAGCCCGCAGCTGGGCAACACCGGCGGCCAAATCTCCAGCCTAATGGCCAGCGGACGCGCCGGGATCGGCCTCCAACGCCGGCGGCCGGTGTGTCGCTGGTTTGCCGGTTTTCCGGCAGCCACCGGTCATGCAACCGGTCCTTTCCCACTAATTTGGACCCTCTGATTCCGATTCTGAGCTCCAATTAACTCAATTCCCATCGATTTGCAAGATACGAAGGGGTCAAGATTGGCCGAAGCTTTCCGGCCAAATTCCGGCCACCGCAGGTCGAATTGAGATCAATGGAGGTCGGTAATGTGATCCTCGTCTCACAAGTTTTCCATAGACATATAATTTGTCAATTTTGGTTAACGTTTGTGTTAGACCCCCCGGGTACCGGGTATTATTTATCCGAATAAAATATTAATTTATTTGACTGTGTGTGAATTGTGTTCTAGGAGCACGGGTGAGTCGTGGAATTGATCCCATGGAGGATCTTAGATTAATTGCGTGCTCCAGGTGAGTGATCCACCTTCAAATTAATTTCGGGAATTAAATTTGCGAATATTTTGTGTGAATTGAATATTTGAAATTTATATTCTATGTGTCAAATATTTAGTGGATTTATATGTGGAAATTTTGATGCCCATATTTGAATAAATTAAATCATATTTTGATTTTTGACAAATTATGAAAATTTAGATTTTATGGAAATTTGATATATAGAGGCATTGTGATTTTGATATTAATTGATTTATTGTGGAAATTATTGGTGGATTTATTTTGATTAAAGAAATATGCATTATATAAATTTATGCAATGTGGAAATTATTTTATGGTATTGAGGATTGTGGAATTCAATTATATATGAAATTCTTGTGGTTTTAATATTGTTTTTGGGCATGATTTGATTTTTAAATATTTCAAGGAAAAAGATTTGTTTAAGTTGGTGGTTTCAATTTTTATAATTATGCCCATGGAACATTATGTGATTTAATTTATTATATTTCAGAAATATTTATGCCATTGGAAAATTTGAATATTTAAATTGGTGGAATTGAGAGTTGGTGGATTTGAAAATTACGGTATTTATGCGATGAATTTTTGACGATGATTAAAATGGAATTGTGGGAAATTTACGGGTTTAATTGGATGGAATAAACCCGGTATATTTATGAAAAAAATTGAGATTTTGAGATGTATTAATTTATGATTTTTAGATGCACCATACACTTACTGGTGTTTTGATATATGGATGTGGTTAGTGTGCACATGGATGTGATTAGCGCAGGTGGGTGTGTCAGGACCCGTCCAGAATTCCTCCCCCGGAACCTTAGACAAGCCCTGATCCCAGGGAAATACCACCGAACCTTCCAACGGAAAATCCGGCAGCACCTACCCTAAGGGTAGGACTAACCAAAAATTTACCTGCACTGAAAACACACTTCTAAAAACATCCCCTTATTCCTCCCACGTTACTATAGATTGGTTCCACAAATTTCAGCACTTCAATATAAATGCAGTAATCCAGTGCGAAAATAAAACAACTACACGTCCAATACAGTATACAGAGCATTATACAGATAAATGTGGAATTTATACAATGACAGATAAAAAGCAATACAGGATGGAGAGGAAAAAGGGAAGAAATACTTCTTGAACCTTCGGCAACGAACTGAGACGTTGGGCTCGCCCCGGACAATCAACGTCTCCAACCTGGACCTAGGGGAACGGAATTTAAGAGTGTGAGATGCTAATCATCTCAGTGAGTGACCCTATCTACTATACGATATAATATCACGATAATAAGTATATAAATAATAATTAATTGGAAATAATAATTTCTCTCAAAACCCTTACAATTCTCTCAGTTGGAAAAGTTTCCCTTTTAAACCCTTTTCACAAAACCTTTTGTTCGTATTCCCCGAAAACCAAGACATCAAATAAATACCAGAAATGGTAATAATTATATTTTTAATTCCAATACAGTTTTAAAACAATTTATTATTATTATTTTTTAAAACACAGTTCTGAAAATCATTTGATGCACCCACTATATACCAGTGGCGCCAACAGTACCCAGCGTCCCGAGGTACCGCCAGACAGGAGGTTATAGAAAGAAACCGGCATACGGTCGCGTGGCGTCCCACTGTGGCGCTGCTAACCTGGTGTCCCGGCCATGGGGGGTGGCCTACCCTCATCCGATGGCAACCACAGGACAACCTCATAATATCAACCGCACGCTACTCACACCCACCTGTGCGCTAATCACAACCGTGTGCACACTAACCATATCACATATAAACAGAACACCAGTACGTGCACGGTGCATCTAAAAATCATAAAATTCACAAATTTAAATTATATAACAAATTCCACATTTTTGCATAAATATAGCGGGCATAGTCCATCCGCTTGAACCGGAAAATTCTCCACAATTTCTTTATAATCAACACCATAAATTCCATGATTTTCAAATCCACCAACTCCTAAATCCACCAATTCAAATATCCACATTTTCCCAATAGCATAAATAATTCTCGAAACATAATAATTAAATCTCATAATATTCCACGGGCATATTTTATAAAAATTGAAATCACCAACATAACCAAATATTTTCCTTGAAATATTTGAAAATCAAATCGTGCCCGATTTAATATTAAAACCACACGAATTTCAAAATCCTCAAAACCATAAAATAATTTCACATGGCATAAATTTGTAAAATACACATTTTCTTAAATCCAATAAATTCACAAATAATTCCACAATAAATAAAATAAATATTTGGCACATAGAAATTAAATTCCAAATATTTAAATCACACATAATATATTCACCAATTAAATTCCCAAAATTAATTTGAAGGTGGGTCACTCACCTGGAGCACGTAATTAACCCATGATCCACCACGGGATCAATTCTACGACTCACCGGTGCTCCTAAAACACAATTCACAGACAGTCAGATAAATTAATATTTTAATCGGGTAAATAATACCCGGTACCCGGGGGGTCAAACACAAACTTTAACCAAAATGGTCGAATAATATACCGAATCGAAGCTCGTGGAACGAGGATCACCAATCCGGTCTCCATCGACCCCAATTCCGTCGGAGGTGGCCGGAATTTGGCCGGATTTAAACTTGAGGGATCTTTCAAACGGTGGGGATTTTGGGCAAATTAACCTCGGAAATGGACTCAGAGGGGTCGAACATAGTGGGATAGAGGTATGGGACGGGCTGGGTTGGTCGGAAATGGCGAGAATTGCAGGAAAAATTTCACCTCGCCGCCGCGACTTCGTCGGCCCGATCTGGGCGCGTCCGGTGGCGGCTGGCCGGGAGATTTGGTGGCTGAGGTCGCGAGGTGGCGGGCTACACCGGTGGCCGGCGCGTGTAGCATTCCGGCGACTGAAATCCGGCCAAACGCCGGTCAAACAGGGAGAGGGAGAGAGTCTAAGGAGAGAGAAAGGGAGAAAATTTTCTGCATTTTGTCTCACGGGCTCGGGGAAGAAGGGAAGGAAAGGGAAAGGAAAAAAAAAGAAAAAAAGAAAAAAGGAAAGTGTTTTCCCACGTGGGGAAAAAAAGAAAAAGAAAAAGAAAAAGAAAATAAAATATATATAAAAATAATTAAATAACAATATTATTATTTAAAATAATAATAAAAATAATTTGATTTTTAAACATGGCTGACATGTGGCATTTCACCATGGTGACACATGGTCACCTTCATTAAGTCACACGTGGCACGTCGTTATACGTTTAAAAATAATAATAAAATAATAATTAAATAATACAGTATTTGAAAAACTTTACAGGTCCATAACTTTCAAACCACATGTCCAAATTGGATGTGCCGCTAGTCTACGAACTCGTATCGATGAGCACTTCACAACCATGCATGAGTCAACGCTCAACCTTGCATGAATAAAAAGTCAACTCCGGCACCCCTTGGACAGTTTGGACCTCAACTTGTTTTGCTCATAACGTTCAAACCGTAGCTCCGTTTTCAACGTGCTACTAGTTTACGAACTCGTGCCAACGTGTACTCCATAACGGTACCTCAGTCAACCTAGAATTCCAACCGGGTCAAAAAGTCAACTTTTGACCCCTTCGGTCAACGGTCAACAGTCAACCTCGCAACGGTCAACAGTTAACACCCCTTCGGTCAACGGTCAACGGTCAACAGTCAACCTCGGTCAACGTGCAAAAATTCAAACATGGTTAGGGATGGGGTGTTACAGGTGTGAGTAGCGCGCAGGTGATTTATGGGGTTGTCTTGTGTTTGCCATCGGATGAGGGTAGGCCGCCCCTCCATGACCGGGACACTTGTTTGCAGCGGCGCGATGGGATGCCACGCGAGCGTATGCCGGTTTCTCTCTATAACCTCTTGTCTGATGGTACCTTGGAATGCTGGGTACTGTTGGCGCCACTGGTATATAGTGGGTGCATCAAGTGATTTTCAGAACTGGGATTTTAAAACAAATATTTTGAAATTGTATTGGAATTAAGAATATAATTAATACTGTTTTTATTATTTATTTGAATGGGGATTTTAAATTGATTTAATTTTCCCTTTACATAATTATTCAATAAATTAATTTCTTTTAATTATAAATTTTGGATGCTTGACTTATTATATTTTATTTGATATTTAGTTGAATAAATTGATGTCTTGGTTTTCGGGGAATACGAATAAAGGGTTTTGTGAAAATGTTTTAAAAGGGGAACTTTTCCAACCGAGAGAATTGTAAGGGTTTTGAGAGAAAATATTATTTCCAATTAATTATTATTTATCTACTTAATTATCGTGGTATTATAATTGTACAGTAGATAGGGTCACTCACTGAAATGATTAGCATATCATATTTTTAAATTCCGTTTCTCTAAGTACCAGGTTATGTCGGTATTCATCCGGAGCGGACTTGATCTTCATCGCTGTCTTAGTTCGAGAAGTACCTTTGTCCTCATTTATTGCAATTGTAATATTTCTCTCATCCTTGTTGTATTCTATGCTTAATAATATTTCATGAAGCTTTGTATACTGTCTCGGACATTTATGTATTATTTATGCACTGGGTTACTGTTATTCATTTGGAGTGCTGTAAATTTGTGGAATAAAATTATAGTGTTGTGGGAGGAATAAGGGGACGATTATAGAAGTGTGTTTTCAGTGCAGGAAATTTTTGGTTAGTCCTACCCTTAGAGGAGGTGCTGCCGGATTTTCTGTTGGATGGTTCGGTGGTATTTCCCTGGGATCAGGGTTTGTCTAGGGTTTCAGTGAGGAATTTTGGACGGGTCCTGACAATTTACCATACCATCCTAATGCCGCTGAGTGACCTATTAAAAATTTGTTAACATCCTTGTATCATTTTTTTTTTTTTTTTGGGTATGGTATATGTTATTGATAAAAGGTTGGATAGGCAAAAAGAGTGAACATAAGGTCTCTACTTATAGACAGTTTTCCAAGATTTAGTGATAATTAACGTAGAAAGAAATAATGAACATAACAAAAGAAATAAAAATAAAAAATCACATACATGAAATTACTACAAGTAGTTATATAAGTTACAACTACACTTTTCTCTCTATTTGAATTAATTAATCGGATGTTTTTCTCCAAAAACGTACTAATCAATGTGTGAAATACATACATATATATATATATATATATATATATATATATATATATATATATATGTATATATGAAGGCCTATTCAAATAAAAATAAAAATAAAAACAAGACATCATATTCAGAAACTTTGACAATTATTTTCTTTTTCTTAATTTTTTTATTTTTATTTTTTAGTATTTTACATGGTTTGAAAATTCTGCCAGCTGTAGAGATAATTATTGGGATGTTGGTGATACCAAGCTTATTAAGTAACGACTTGACTACCACTAATTGTTGTTTAAAAAATCAAACAAACGAACAAATTTACCTATATATCACACAAAGAGGCTACCACATCAAGGGGCTACTTTCGATATTGTCCAATTTTGAAAACTATCCTATGTATAATCTCTTTCGATCGTTCAGTCACTGTTTAATATAGGTCTTGGTCTTGCCCTTCAATTGAGTTTGTGACTAAAAGAACTAAAAATAATATTATAACTTATAACAAATTTTTTATAAAGAAAATATATTATATATTAATATCTTTTATAGTAACGTATATTAAAATATAACATATATCAAAATATGTATAACTCAACAAAACAGTAAAAAAAAAATTGAAAAATTACATGTAGAGAATGATAGTTGGCAAGAGGTAAATAAATTAAACGTGGAAGAGACTAAAGCAGGAACGAGATAAGTGAGTTATTATCTAACAGATGTGTATGTTAGTAAAAGCAACTAAAAAAAATTATAAAAAAAAAAAAAACAAATATAACGTTTTCTATACAGGCATGTCATCTTTTGTACTATTTTTCAAAAATTTGAAGTCAAAGTCGTCCACTTTCTCCAGTGGAAGAGATGAGAAGAGAAACACCACATATATTTCTTTTTAATTAGCTTATAATTATACGTATTTTATATGGACATATGTTTCATATAGCAATTGTTGTGCCTTGTAAATTGGTTTATGACTCAACAGTCAACATTATTGAATCCATATATCCGTTGCCTAGCTTTCATCTCTCTCAACTCTTCTTTCGCATCGTTGATGTAATTTTTCGTCTTTGGCCCACATATGTCGAAGTCACAAAAGAATCCAATTAGCAAAGGAAATATCATATAAGACTCCAATGTATAGCTTGATTACCACACCTGATTAACGTGTGAGCCTACCTCACTGTTGACAATATCTGATCATTTTGGACCCTAAGATGCAGATGTTAAATTACCACTATTCCCTCCAACTTAGGACTTTTGGCCCTTTCTTTATTTTATTTATCTATTTAAAAAAATTTCCCGAGCTTTGACGTGTTGTCTAGGGCATGAAAATAAGCTTTGTTGGCATTATTCGACTACAGGACATTATTTTGTGAAGTCTGGTTATTGGATTGGTCAGATTGGTGGATCTGAGTGGGCATGGCATCAGCAAACGTAGTGGAAATGATCAATCTGGAAATTGATGATATTCCAAATTATAAACCCCTGTGGTACGTACGAACATAGTTTGTTGTGTCACTGGAATTTTTGTGTACATGGTCGTGTGTGTGATTTGTGTAAGGGGGGAGAGGAAACATTATGGGAATGTAATAATGCATGCAAAAAGGCGGTTTGGAAGGACGTTGATTTTGTGACATGGAGTTGCATACTTAGGATGCAAGTTTCTTCTTTCAGTAAAGGTTTGCTCTGGGCTGAATGCTTGTACCCGCAGGGCTATTGTTAGATCGGGATATGAATTAAAACAGAAAAAAAAAAAAAAAAAAAAGAAGAAAAAAGAAACCTCCAACTTTTCATTAAGAAACACTACTCCATCTAAGATTCAGAAGAAGACAAAAATTAGATAATTGAGAAGCTAAAACATAAGCTGGTTTGTTGGGTCCTAAGCTTGGGAATCAATTAGCATGTCACGGAAATACTAAAACATGAAAAAGATTATTGCCTATTTGTATAATTAATATGAGCTAATGTATTTTTGGAAAAGAATGCTAGTTGTAGTGAAAGAAACAAATATCAATATTAATTGGATAATTATATTAAAAACGCACTACAAACCAACCATCCATTGTAGTCTAGATGGTCAGGATATTCGGCTGGGTTCGAGCCCCGGCAACGGAAACATATAATGTTTTTGAAAATTAGGTTCAGAACCTTATTTTATTACGTACTGAAACAAACTGTAACATTAAAAATAGCAAAACTTAAATATAAACTAATATTCATTTTGAAAATAATGTCCTAACAATTTTTTAAAAAATAAACCTCTCTGAGACCCTGAGAGGTGGTCCCTCAATGGTTTTAATTAATTTACTGATATAGTGCCAAAAATTTTTATTTGTTTGCATAATTGTTTGTTTAGGTGGTCGGCAACAACACGCATAAGACTAGTCGGCTGGAAAACAGCAAGGACATTGGCATCAACCACAAAAGTTGAATTTCTGATGAACTCTCTGATCAGCAAGAAAACGACATGAATATTTCTAATCAGTTTGAAGAAAAATAGAGGAAAAAAAGAAAAAGAAAAAGAGTGTTCGACATCTCATTTTCCACATTGGCATATTGACTCCAAATATAGAGTTTCATGGTCACAACCACCTTTCTTTGTTTCATGGAAATTGCATATTCAAGGTTAATTGAGTGCAATATTTATGACACCTATTGTAAGCAATATTCAATTTCTTTCAATGAACTTAGTTATACCAAACTTTTTGTCTTTCGTTGTGTGGATTGTAATATTAATATCCAATTGTTAAGCGGTCCATTGCCATGCACAATTAAAACATAAATATCATGTCCATCCTTCCCTTAACTCTTGTTGATTCAATCATCGAAGATGATTCAGATGAATTTTGTTGCGATCTTGGTAAAACTGAAAGAGATTATAGAATCTGTGTTCATTATTGTGCAGACTGAAAATTTAAAGCTCATGTACATTGCTTAATTTCTGAGGTATGTGCTTGCATCTAGAAAATAAGATTGTTTTTTCCTATGTTTTTTTCCTAAATATATTTAATTGTCTTTCTCTCTTAGTTTTATGTATTGAATTCATGCTATACAGATTGCGACATTTAATTTTAGTATAGCAATACACTTTATAGGGCTAAGAAAAAGAAAATATGTATACGCTTGCATATGGAAACTGGCCTTAGAATTGGAACAAAAATATGTAATGCTAAACTTTGAAAAACAGGGCAAAACAGGGGAAAAACAAGAAGCCGCGGATAGCAAAGAATTCTTCACCTTCAGGGGAAAAACAGTTCTCTTTTTATCTTTTTTTTTTATTTTTTTTATTTTTTCATAAACATTTTTGTCTGCCCCCTTTCAATTAAAAAAAAAAAAATGGCGTGGCATCTGTGGGGAAAAAAAAATTTAGGAATACAAATTATTTTTGAGATCATGGATAAAACTAAAATAAAATTTATTTACTTTTGTCTTAAATTTTCGGCCAGATACTCTGCCTTTTCTTCGGACTTATTGTCCAAAGTTGAATATATGACACTTACTTGTTCTCATCATTTAACCACCTCTTCTGGTGATCGTTAATTTGAATTGTACTTTGATTGTGGATAATTATGTAATGAATGATTTATTCATATTGAGCATGATGCCGAAAACCAATCTAGAAAAGAAAAGAGAACTATGGACAAAAAAAGAAAAGAAAACAGAAAAACAAAAGATTTTTTCATGAGTGTTTATGCATAAAAGAATATACACACAGAATAAGAGCTTGTTTGGCTATCTATTTTAAAAACTGTTTTTTATTTTTAAAAATAGAAAATTGTTCTCAAAACAAAAATATTTGTTTGGTCATCAGTTTTCAAAAATTGTTTTGAGAGAACAAATGGAAAAGAAAACAATAAAAAAGTATTTTTTATAGTTTTCAAAAAAATTAAAAGTATGCTGATTCACTGCATCTGCTACTTAAGTGATTACAAGTTAATTCTCAAATTATAACTTGTGTTACAAATTAGCCCCTCAAAGGATATGGTTTTAAGTGGAGGGATTAACGGTGTAATGTTTTGACTAATTCAAGTGCTAAAGTACCAAAAAATATTATTTAAAGACCAATTTATAAATGACAGTATAATTTGGGATCAATTATATAATTTGCCCTTAAATTTTAATGACAAAACAATTATTTGATCCTCTTTTGATGATGAAACTTTTTTCTTGTTTTCATTTATTTTTCTAATAAAAATGTTAAATAATATTAATTAATTCAAAATCTATTCATATTCAGAATAAATGTTTTACCAAAAATTTTAAATATTTTATATAATATGAAGTCATTTAAATTTATTTTGGTATTTCTATCTTATGTAAAAGATTGTTCAATTAATTATTGGAAAAAATATTCAGCCCGATATTTTAGAAGGTAAGTTTTTATTTATTATGTTTGATTTAGATTTTAAAAATTTTCTAGTTTATTTATTAGATATCCAGAATCCAAATGGCGTACTAAATTTACCATTTTTCTACTTCCAATAATGTTTAAGGAATTTGTGCTTCAAAAGTGATTCAAAGATAAAGTTTCTTTGGTGCATATGGAGATGCCTTCACTGCATCACGGTTGTTTTGTCGCTGAAGACATTCAAGCAAAATGGGGGAGGTCTGATTCTTCAACACCTAGTTTAGCAAAATTGGCACCAACCGTTCAGATGTTCAATCTTGGTAGAAGATTGTCACTTAGGCTTATGAATATTTTACATTATGATGCAATTTCTGGGATTTCTTCTTATTATTATTATTTTTACCTTATTTCTGGGAGTTATTAATATTATTATAATTACAAAGGTAAAATAATGATGTATAATGCATATATGCCGGCGTCTGATTTTGAATTCTTTACTCAATTTTCTGATCATTATCAGGAAATCTTTTTTGTCTCAATCTACTACTATAATTGTTATTTGTGAATATTGTGATTATACTAACGATTTTTTTTTTTTTTTTTTCTCTTGGTTATAGGATTTAGAATGACAATTGAACAGTCGATAAACCTCAGAAAGATGATTCCTGTAATAGTTCAATCCCTTGAAGAGATGGGTCCCCAAAAAAAAGAGTGCAGTGATCAATTGCGGAAATAGTTGTTTAACATATAACGCTTTACATGTCTACTTTTCAAATTTTACTTGTAGTACAAGGAAACTCCAGTTAGTTTTTTTTTTTTTTTGGTGGGTAAACTAGGAAACTTTAGTCTTTGAATGACAACAATATCAATATTTGGTTTACTAGAATCATCCATGTGATTAATCTCCAATTATTACCATTATCACATTATGAATTCCTTGTTACATTATTTCATGAGATACACATACATAAAAGTCGTTGGGTTGAGATTACCAACACCTGTCAGAGCCCAAAAAAGAAAAAGAAAAAAGGAAAAAGGAAAAAGGAAAAGAGATTACCAACACTGGGACATATGGAACTTTCAAAAATTTTTTTTTGGTTTTTTTTGGAACTTCTCTATGTGTAATTTAACTTATAAGCTGTCAGCATTTGGTATGAGACTGCTAACGTACTAATTAGTACATTCAGGGTGTGTTTGGTATGCTGGACTGGCCAGAATTGGACGGGATTATATTCCTTTCTGATGTTTGGTTTTGCAATTTGAGATCGGCACAATTAATCCTAAACAGTATTTTAATCCCAATTGATTGGGAATCATCTGACCCGTCTCCCCCCTGGGTCACTTTTGTATGAAACTCAAACGAAGCCCTACTCTCTCTCGCAAGTGTTCTCTTGCCGAAGCAGATCGTTGGAACATGGTGGAAAATCGAAGGAGCTCTCTGGATAAGGTGAACGATCATCTCCCTCACCGGACGTCTGCATCTCTCCGAGAAACAAACTCGGCCAGAAAGTATGGTTCTTACTCTACCCTTCATCTCTGCATCTCTGTATCTGTTCCAGCCGTTGCTTGACCTTATTCTTTTTCTTCTTCCATTTCGTGACATTTCTTCTCCTTCTATTTGAAATGAAATCAGATTTTACTCGATCTGGAAATTTTTTTTTTCTTACAGTTTGGGCAATTTTTATTTTCTTTCGGTTTGGGCATTCTTCTTCTTCTTCTGAGGTTTTTATGCTTCTCCTCCTATGCTCTCTCTGTCTCTATATATAGATATGTATGTATGTGTTGGTGTGTGTGAATGCATTTTGATATGAAATTTGTTCGTTTTGATGTTGAAGTATGTATACTAAATGTAGCTATTTGAGTATGTTTGATGGGCTGCTTGAAGATCTTATAGCATTTTGATTTGGCCAAAAAAAAGATCCCTTGCAAAATTGGTTACTACCTGTAGATCATTCTGTCCTTCATTAGTCATTAGCTTCATTACTATATTTATATTTTCTTGACTCCATTGGTCTGTTTGGATAAAGTACCCTAGTCTTCCTGTGTTCATGGACGTGTATATGCTGATGCATCTTAGTTGAATTCCTGAATGAATGGAATTTGTTCTATCTCAGTTTATGAGGATGGAACAAATTTTAACAAATTTTTTGTTGCATGTTCTGTCTTACAAACAGAATATATTGGAGAAGGGTGGATGTGAAACGTAAATAAAACTCATTTGTGATTGGAGACAACAGGGTGCTTGTGCCATGACTTAATTGAAAACTAAGGATGGTTCTTCTTCATGATTCAGAATTGGCATTGTGGCAGTGTGAGTCTCTCAGTTAAAGGAAAATTAAATCGCCTAAGTTGGGTTTTTGAGAAGTCAAAAGCAGGGTAATATTTGAAAATTTTCCCAAAATTTTTTCACTAAATCTATAAGGGAAAAAACCAAGCAATTTTAATGCTATTGAGGTTTATTTTTGTGTTTTCTTTTACTTTTATACAGAACTTCTCCATTGAATATAAACTCATTTTGGTACTACTGACCATACATATACACTTAAAGTTGATTTTGTATTAATCTGTGTCCATGAATTTCTTGATTGTGAATCAGGGTGGTATGTTTGTATTCAAAGGCAAGCAACTGCTGTATGCATGGAAAGATGAAGGTACAGGTGATCATGCCCCACTAAGTGATATTTTTAATATTTGCTGCAAAGTTCCAGTCTCTTAAATCTCACAACTACAATCAATATTTAAGATGTTGAGGTTGCTGCTTAATTGGTTTGGCTCGTCCATGTAAAATGCTATATCTCAGCTTTTATGAAGAGCTATTCAGAAACTATTAGTCTGCTTGTTATGCCAAGTTCTGCAGCATCACCAATCTTTACACATCTTGTATAATGAAATGGGCGTTAATTGATTTGCTTATTGTAATCTTGTAGATTGCCTAGCATTTTAATAAAACCACTTGTAACCAATATAATGTATAGGTTGTATGTTATGGTTATCTTATTTATTTATTTTTGAGTTTGGTGTCCATAAACAATGGCTTTTATGATTACTTTTTTGATAGAGTTACTTTAAATACATGTATTTTAAAGCTGGGTTCCATTTTCAACGATGTTGTGGCCATTCAAGAATAAAACCGTCTACCATTTTCCATATATATATATATATATATATGAAAGAAATTCTCAAAATTGAAATTCTCAAAATTATGTAAACATTAAGAATAGTTACCAACTAAGATATTGGCTGGTCTCAAAATCATAGCCACCTAAGATATTGGCTGTGAATATAAATATATAATATATATTATTCTAGTTATATATGAAATTAAATTATTTTTATTTTTAGTTAATTGTTATTTATGAAACCTTATGTTATAAATTAATTTTAATTTATTTCTAAAATTATATATTAATATAATTTGGGGTGTAAAAAAAAATTAAATTTTGTATGTAAATATAAATATATAAATTTACAACTTTAATTAAATAAAATATATATTTTTTTTTTGTAAATATAAATATAATTTTTAAAATTTTTACTTTTAAAAAAAAAATAAAAATAAAAAATAGTCCAATACAGTCTAATTCTGCACTAAATATGGGACAACTAGTCCACTATTTAATCCAAAGCTATGCCAAACACAGGATTGTACTATTCTATCCTGTTCGATCCTGTCCAATCCGAATCTATCCTTAGCATGACAAAATACTAAGTTTTAGAAGGCAAAATATTAGAATTTTAATTCTAATATTTTATTATAGCAGTATGCCTAGTTATAGAGGGGAAAAAAATTGATTCAAG
Organism: Ziziphus jujuba; assembly: GCF_031755915.1. Taxonomy (NCBI): domain Eukaryota; kingdom Viridiplantae; phylum Streptophyta; class Magnoliopsida; order Rosales; family Rhamnaceae; genus Ziziphus; species Ziziphus jujuba. The sequence continues at coordinate 26,208,335 of NC_083387.1, forward strand.
AAAGGAAACTGTAAAAGATGACCAAAAAAGAAATTAAGTGCTCAAAATTGATTCAAGAAAGGAAACTGTAAAAGATGAGCAATAAAGAAATTAAGTGCTCAAATAGAATTTTAACAAACATGATGTTTCATGATAATAATCACTTTTATTCCAAGATAAGCAGCTAAAAAATAGATTAGACTATGTTTATTCATTGGCATTTTAAGAAGAAAAAATAAAAATGAAAAACAATTAAAAATTGAATATCTACTATTCCGAAATGAGCATGTCAACAAATATATTACACTACGTTTATATTGACCCCTTAAGAGAAAAAGTCGCACAACCTCTTTTACCACTTCCTGTTGAAATTATGGCAATCAAGTGGGGCTTTCTTTTTATTTGTAGTATGAGCTTTTTTTGTATTCACCATAGCCTTGGTTCAATAATAAAATTATTTTGGATTCGAGTACGCTTTCTTTTACTCATGATCTTGATTTCAAGATTGTATTGTTGTAAGTGACTCTTTGACAGCTATAAATGGTGTGAAGGAGGTTTGCAAGAGCTTTTGCTGTTGAAGGTCAACTATTTGACGATGTCAAGTTTCTAGCTTCTGAGTGTTGCTATTAATTTCTTGTTTACCTGCAGAATTAATGGTAACGTGGTACACGACTTACCTAAGTTTGGCTTTAGGTTGTATTAATGAACATTATATCTAGATTGAAGAGGATCCACAGTGGCTCTCTTCTCTTATCCTTTTTGATTCTAACAAAAGAATCCAAGAGATACCAATATTAATTTGAGTAAGGGGAAGAGATCAAGGAAACCAAACAAATTGGAGAAAGCATCCAATAGCTTATACATTTAAAGATTTTGAAAAGAGCTCGCTCACAAGCTTAACAAGTTCAATTATCCTATGATGAGTTGCAAGAGACTAATGTACATCTAGTTGTCATCCTTCTTGTGCAGCTATTAACGAAATCCCCACTCCTTGAAAGAACTTGTTCGCACTTGCATATAAGCATTCGCCGAGTTCTCCTACAAAAGCTTTTTGACCGTTTCGAGCAATTCTTGTTACTTCCAAAAAGCAACCCCAATTGGGAACCGAATTCTGGAGGTCGCCAAGTTGAGTATACCGACACGTGTCAGTAACTTCGTTTTCTTACAGCAGGTTCGCTTAGTTTTTCTTGTCACGTGTCTCCAACTGTCTGGATGTTTTAGTTCTTCATGGGGCCACACACGTACGTCTTAGGTGGATTGAACTGTGTGATGAATAGGCAACCGTTGACCTGATTAGAACGTTAGTCAACGCTTTATATTGAGTTTGACCATTCACTGGCAGTTGAGTCTTAAGCTGCATCGGCTGTATATAATTGCATCATAGATGCTTAAATTACCTCAATTTTTTGTTTAAGTAATTCTGCATTCATCAAATTTGGTAACGCAAATTTTGGTAAATAATAAATTAATATTATATAATTGGTTTTTTCTCTAGTACCAACAATTTATCAACCATTTATATACTAATACATTATTGTTTATCAAAATTTTAGTTAATAAATTTGGTATGTGTAGCATTATTTTTTTTAATAATATAAATAAATATTTAAAAAAGATTTCTAATTCAACAATTCATGTTTTCTTTTTTTTTTTTTTTGGTCTTTTTTGGAAAAAAAAAAAGCTCTTATATATGAAAGTAAGTTGTAAAAATTTATTCACATAACCCATAAAAGTTAGTCATGTTAGCAACGGGAGTTGTTCTCTTTTCTTATAAGCCAAGATTCAATTTTAGATTCAATTTTAGTGGAAAGCGCTTAATTCCCAAGAAAACAAATTTTGTTCGACATCCTTGTACTTTTTAATGAAATAGTGCATCTATATTGACTAATATGTAATAATACAAATAATTAACTACTATGAAACTTTATTAATCACTTGAAAAACGTGATACATCCACCAAGACAAGCTATTTTATGACAAAAATAAAACAAAAAAAAAAAAAAGAGAAAAGAAAAGAAGCATACATTATCCCCACTCCAAAGTGGTACAATTTAAATTTAGCAACATGTTGCCTACGCCAAGCTTTATGTCCTCCTCCGCCTCCTTCTCCTCCCATTATGTTGCCTCAAGCCAAAAGTTTTGAAAAAAAGGTAGGGATTCTTTTTGATGACATAGTGGCCAATAACCATTCCCACCACTGCTCCAGTGCAATAACCAATCGCAACAAATTTCCAATCCAATTCAAAAGAACTCCCTGAATCTTGCACTTGGTCAGAAATTGAATTTGGTGGTTGGAAGGTCTCAAAATTCTTACACTTCTTTGTCAATGGAGTACCACATAACTCCAAGTTTCCCTCATAGGAGCTGTTTTCAAACGTATCAAACTGCTTTCCAATGGGTATGGATCCTCTGAGAAAGTTATGAGAGACATTGAAACGTGAAAGAAATGTAAGCTGTGCAAGTTGCTGAGGAATCTCTCCAGAGAACTTGTTTTGAGACAAATCCAATGACTCAAGCTCTTTTAAATTCCCCAAGGATGATGGGATGCTACCACTTAAATTGTTGTGGGAAAAGTTGAGAACATGAATCCCAGATAAGTTCCCAATGCATTCCGGAATCTCACCTTTGAATTTATTTGTTGACAAATCAATGAAAACAAAATTGTCTCGGATCTTTCCATAGGACAAAAACGTACCTTTGTTTGTTAATGTGATCGAGTAAACAAACTCACCACGCCATGACATTGATTTTCCATGTAAGGTTGCGTTTTCATTCATATATGATGAATTGGTAGCATCAATAGCTTTCATGGAATTCCATATTTTGAAATATTCGGATGGCAAAGTGCCCTCGAAACTATTCTCAGAGAGATCAACAATGCGCAAATTAGGAAACTCATGACTGAAAATCGGCTCTCTTATAACTCCATAAAGCCTATTTGATCTTAATATCAGCACTCTTAGCTCCGGAAGAGTCCCATACCATGAAGGGAAGACATCATGAAATTTGTTGTCCCCGAGATTGACAGCCTCGAGCATCCTACAATCAGGCAGTAATCGTGGTAAACGCCCTTCAAATTGGTTATGGCTTAGGTCGATCATCCTCAATTCGCTTCCACTTTCACATAGAGATGGAATATTACCATGAAAAGAGTTGTTGCTCGCATCCAAGAGGAACATTGAGTTGGTGACATTTCTCAAACATTGTGGAAGGACACCACTCAGTTTGTTATCGGACAAGTGAAGAAATTTGAGGGAAGTAAGATTGCAAAATGCGGGTGAGACTTCTCCACTTAGTTCGTTATTTGAGATTCTATACTCAAAGATGGAAGTTGGAGGAATTGGCAGTTTTCCTTTTAACATGTTAAAAGAAAGATCCAATATACCAAGACTAACCCCAGGAATGATAAGTTGAGATTGGTCAAAGCCGATCAAATTGTTATCGGAAATGTCTATAAGCAGTATAGTTTCCAAGCTAATGTTCCACATCCACTTGGGTATTTGCCCAGACAATTGGTTTCCTCTAAGACCCAAGGTTATTAGGTTATTTTGGTACCTTAAGAAATCAGGGAACATTCTTAAGTTACAATAACCTAAAAATAAAATTTCAAACTTTGGAATGGTTGCATTGTGAGTTTTGGTTCTAGTGAGCACCGATAAATTGTTCTCTTGAAGTATAAGACCGATCAGATTCTTCATTCCCAAAAACATGTCAAAATCCACACTGCCACTCAACTTATTTCCTCCAAGACCAAGATGTTTTAGATTTCTAAGTCCAAAAAACGAAGGTGGTACGATGCCAGTTAGATTATTACGATCAAGAACTAAGGAAGTCAATTGGGTTAGGTTTGCTAGCCAAGGAGGAAGTTGACCAGTTAGTTGATTCCAACCAAGTACTAAATTATTCAAGTGGGTCAAGTTTTGAAGTGAGGAAGGAATTTCACCACTAAACTTGTTTGCTGCAAGCACCAAATCAGTAAGCCTAGTTAGTTTACCAAGTGAAGCCGGAATCAACCCCGTAAAACTACAATTATCAACTTCTAAATAAGTCAAGTACTTGAGCTTTTCGATTGATGAAGGTATGTTACCGGAGAAATTTGTTTCAGAGAGTGATATTTCCTTGAGAGGACTACCACTGTGAAATTCGGGTAAGTACCCACCAAGATGTTGGTTCCTTGCTAACCTAAGAACTTGTAGATTTGGAAGGGAAAAAATAGCATTGGGGAATTGACCACACAACCCACAAAATCCAAGAGAAAGATATGTCAAAGAAGATAAATTTCCTAAAAAAGAAGGCACTTCCGAGTTGATGTCAACAGCTTCGAGATCAAGTTCTTTTAGCTTAGTTAAATTGCGAACTAAGCTACTTAAACCTGGCTTTTCAAGTTTCAATAAATTATTTTCAGTAAAGAAATCGATTTTGAGAGACAAATCAAGCGAAATCAAATTCGAGAGTTGCGAAATTGCGAGTGGGATTTGACCATAAAAATAGGCATTAGAGAGGTTGAGATACTCTAACCTTGAAAGATCACCAAACGCGGATGGGATTCGAGAGTAATTGAAATCATTGTAAGCAAGATTAAGCATTTGGAGTTGAGAAAGTTGGAAAAGAGTGCTGGTGGAGTTGATAGAACCGGAAAGGCAATTATCGCTGAGATCAAGGCCAATTACATGTCCACTTTTCTCGTCACACTTCACACCATCCCATGAGCAACAATCTTCGTCCCCTTTTGGTTTCCACGATGTGATCTTGGGTTGAAACCCAGGGTACTTATTGCAATTATATTCATGAAAGATAAAGCTATCTTTGAATTGCAACAAGGCAGTGCTCTCTTCGTTGTGGCAAAGTGGTTGCACACAACAAAAAGAGCTAGTCACGATGATGAGAAAGATATAAAGCAAGGAAAGTGGGGAAGGAAATGGAACAGAAAACAACTCCATGTTGTGATTCATAGAACGTTTGATGAGCAAGAAAGTGATCAGAATGGTCTCTTTTTATAGACACAGTTTCCACCATAACTTTCGCCATGATGTAGAGTGGAAATTAATTGAGAAATATTATTGTAGAAAAAAGTAACCATGTACCATCATAAACAAACCGACACATATCATGAAATTACCAAAATTTGTGTGCTAATTTTTCTTAAATATTTGAAATCTAAATCGTCTAATTTGTCTTTTTTTATCATTCTATATGAGCATATAATTTTTCTGAATATGTAATTTGTACAGTCGAGATTTTTAGTATTTTTACCAATCTCTATGTGGTCATCATTTAATGTTATTTCTACGCCCCAAAGCTCAATCTCACACATAAAACTCTAACTTGCAAAATACTTTTTTTTTTCTCTCTTTTTTCGAGATATAGGGATTCAAAATAATCCCCGAATCTATTTTATCCAACATCCACAAAAATCAATATATAACCAAACGTTTAATGTAACAAGATATACATATATTCAAGCAAGATGAATGATTTATGTACCAAAACTTTTGACCAATCTTTCTAGTTATTATTTATATAATTTAACCAACATACAAAAATAATATCAAAACATATATGGAATTACTAAACGTTCTTTTACGATTACACTATAATTTTATTTACCAAAAAAATAAAATTACAACTATGATTTTCCCCTCTCTTCGGACATTTTTTATCCAAAAAATAATAAAGCCCACTAAATAGATAATAAAAGGCCCATATAATTATAAACAAAAAGCTGCGACATCAAATTCATACAGCCTTTTTTTTTCGTGGATAATTCATACTATTCCACATTTTTTTCAAAAATAGAAAAGAAAACAAAAACAAAAAAACAAAAATCCATCCAGCATATGCAGCATTCACAGTATGCAGTGTACCGATACATGGAAATATGGACAACGGACACTGGGGAACCATGTTATAGCTTTGGGGCCGCGGCAACTCAAGTATCCTTTTTTAATTTTTTTCGTTGTTTATGTATTATCTTTATAATATTTTCTTAAAAAAAATTAATCTTATTTAAAAAAAATTTGGCCCCTCGTATATTATCTTTAAATTATTTTATTATGTTGACTTTTACAAAATTTAAGTGTAATTATGTATCAAATCTTTATGTTAATGTTTTCAACCTTTGTGTTTCTTATCCATTTAACGTAGAATTTATTAAAATTTTTAATATTTTATTTTGCATTGTTAATTTGTTTATTATTTATATCTTACTTTGCAAATTTGTCCCCTTTTTGGATCAAATTTCAACTTATTATAATTGGGGGAGGTGAGATTGCACCCAGATCAGGGTTCAAATCCTAAACCTGTTTGTGTATTTTTGGTGCCTTTTATCACTAAGCCATAGCATGTTTGATTTTTTTGGTTTTTTTTTTTTCCAGATATTTTGTTACATGGTGTTTTTTTTTTTTCCTCAAAAAAAAATTTATAGCACTGATGTTTTAACTATCAATTAGAAATAATACTTTATGATTAAAATAAATATCCAGAAATAAAACTTATATCAATTTTTTTAATAAAATAAAATCTATTTTATTTTATTAAAATAAAATTTATTTTTAATAATTATTAGATCATATCAAAAATTAAAATTTAAAAATAAAAAATATTTAATAATATACTAAATTGTTTTAGAAAAAATAAATTTTAATAATAAATAATTAATAAATATAATTTTAATTTTTAATTTTTAATATAATTTAAAAATTAAAAACAATTATTTTTAATTTTTTTTTGAGTATGCTTTAATATAAAGCCGTTCAAATAGATAAAAAAAAAGAATCAAATTCAGAAACTTTGACTATTATTTTCATTTTATTAATTTTTTTAATATTTTATGAGGTTTGAAAATTTTGCCACCTGTGGAGATATTTATTGCGAGGCTGGTGATAGCAAGCTTATTAAATAATGATTTGAGTACGGTTAATTGTTGTTTGAAAAATCAAACTAACAAACAAATTTGCTTTTTTTTTTTTAATGAATAAATGAACAAATATACTTATGAATAAACGAACAAATTTGCCTACATATCACACAGAGAGGCTACCACATCGAGGGGCCACTTTCAATATTGTCCAAATTTGGAAAACTATCCTATTTATAATATCTATCGTTCAGTCACTGTAGTCACTGTTTGATAGTAGATCTTGGTCTTTACCTTCAATTGAGTTCGTGACTAAAAGAACTAAAAATAATATTATACTTATAACAAATCTTTTATAGAGAAAATATATTATGTATTAATACCTTTTATAATAACGTATATTAAAATACAACATAAATCAAAATATGTATAACTAAACAAAAAGAGTGAAACCAAAAAAAAAAAAAAAAGGATAAATTACATGTAGAGAATGATAGTTGGCAAGAGGTAAATAAATTGAACGTGGGAGAGACTAAAGCAAGAATGGAGATAAGTGAGATATTATCTAACGGATGTAAATGTTAGTAAAAGCAAATAAAAAATTATTATTAAAAAAAAAAAAAAACAACAACAACAAACATAACGTTTTGTATACATGCATGTCATCTTTTGTACTAATTTGTTAAAAATTTGAAGTCAAAGTCGTCAACTTTGTCCAGAGGCAGAGATGAGAAGAGAAACACCACATATATTTCTTTTTAATTAGCTTCTAATTAATTATATGTATTTTATATGGCAATTGTTGTGCCTTGCAAATTGGTTTATGACTTCAACAGTCAACATTGTTGAATCCTTATCCGTTGCCTAGCTTTCATCTCTCTCAACTCTTCTGTTAGCATCGTTGATATAACTTTCTTTTTTTTTTTTGGGCCACAAGCTCGATGTCACAAAAGACTCCAATTAGGGAAAGAAATATCATAAAAGACTCCAAAATAGCTTGATTACTACACCTAATTAATTTGTGAGAGTAGCTCACTGTCGATCATATCTAACCATTTTGGACCTTAAGATGCAGATGATAAATTACCATTATTCTCTAAAGCTTAGGATTTTTGGGCCTTTATTTATTTTATTTATAAATTGCCCGGAGCTGTGACCTGTTGTCAAGGGCATATGAAAATAAGCTTAGTTGGCATTATTCGGCTAAGTTTGTTTATTGGACTGGTCAGATTGGTGGATCTAGTAAGCATGGCGTCAGCAAACGCAGTGGAAATGATCAATCTGGAAATTGATGATATTCCAAATTATAAAACCGTGTGGCACGTACGTACGTAGTTTGGTGTGCCAGAAGTAAGTTGTATTGAAACAAACAAATAAAATATTAAAATCAACCATCCGTTGTAGTCTAGAAGGTTAGGATATTCGGCTCTCACCCAAGTCCGGCCAACGGAAATATATAATTTTTTATTTATTTTTTTATTTTTTTCAAAGTTAGTTTCATAGACTTATTTTATTACATACTTAAACAAACTGTAACATTAAAAATAGAAAAACTTAATGGTTCGACATCTCATTTTCCATATTGGCATAGAATGCTATTTGTTGACTCCAAATATGTAGTTTCATGGTCATAGCCACCTTCTTTGTTCCATGGAAATTGCATATTCAAGATTAATTGAGTGCAATACTTATGATACTTATCGTAAGTAATATTCAGTTTCTTCCAATGAACTCAGTTATACCGAACCTTTTGTATTTCGTTATATGGATCGTAATACTAATATCCACGAGTTATGTGGTCCATCGCCATGCACAATTAAAAATAAATGTCATGTTCATCCCTTAGCTCTTGTTGATTCAAATCATCGAAGATGATTCAGAAGAACTTTATTGCTATCTCTGTGAAACTGAAAGAGAATACAGAATTTGTGTTCATTATTGTGCAGAGTGAAAATCTGTAGCTCATGTACATTGCTTAATTTCCGAGCATGTGCTTGCATCTTGAAAATAAGATTATTTTTTCCTAATATATTTAATTGTCTTTCTCTCTTAGTTTTCTGTATTGAATTCATGCTATACAGATTGTGACATTTAATTTTAGTATAGCAATACACTTTACAGGGCTGAGAAAAAGAAAATACGTATACTCTTGCAAATGGAAACTGGCCTTAGAAGTGGAATAAAAATATGTAATGCTAAACTTTGAAAAACAGAGGAAAAAGAAGCTGTGGAGAGCAAAGAATTCTTTACCTTGAAGGATAGAGTGAATAAATTACCGAAAATGACCCCAAAAAATTAGATTTACATTGCAATTGGGATACATCATTCCAAGATCAGCAAAATGAAGAATTTGAAGATATAATGTAGGAATTTGAACATCAAGACCTTATGTGATAGCAATGAAGAGTTTCAGCACTATACCGATAAGGATTTCCAAGACCTTAATTTAACCTTCTTAGTTCGTATTCATGGGAAGTGTTGCAACTAAAATCTAGCGATTAAGCTTTTTTTTTTTTTTTTTTTTTTGTTCGTGAAGTAGTGATTTAGCATTGAAAATTGTCAATGTGGGAGGTTATATGATTCCTTGGACATTGGCTCCTATTTTTAGAGACTTGCTTAATAGGTTTGGAGACATTAGTGGTATGTTAGAACAAAACACAAGATATGAAGAGCATTTCCTTTTATGTTATATATCTAGCCACTAATGGCATATGTAGAACTAGAATGGTAGATGTCACTAAAAATGTTCCTAAGATTGGTTTACTTACTTAGGCGATGTAAGAGACGGAGTCTTTCAAAATCGAGTTTGTATTTGTCCCATTGATAGAAGCTGTTCGAGCTTATTTAGATCTTCGAGCAAGTAGATACGAAAATGAAATTTTGAAGAAGCTAGACTAAAAGATCATACAGCTTGAAGGTAAATTGGAGATATATATATATAAAAAAAAAAAATATATATATATATATATATACATATAGAGGGAGATATATTGAGAAAATAATAGGAGTTTTGGTAAATCAAACTTGAAGAAAGAGTGTTCGAGAGAGGCCGTAGAAATGAAGTGGAAGACTGCTGGAGATAATTTGTTTAAAAGTCCATAATCTTTTTTGTTTTTTGGTAATTGATCAGACTGTTGTCCTAGATGACATTTTATCACTTCAACATTTTTAATTGGGTACTTATTTTGATGTTGATAAAATGATATCATGATACATATATATTAGTCAGCTAATTTGATGATATTATTTGCTCTGGCCGTTACTTCTATATTGTTGTTTGCCCTGTTTTTATGTCAGTCCCGTTTTTCTTTCTTCTGCCCCCTTTCAAATTTGGAAAAAAAAAAAAAAAAGAAATTGGCGTGGCATTTGTGGGAAAAAAAAATTATTTAGGAATACGATTTATTTTTGAGATCATGGATAAAACTAAAATAAAATTTACTTACTTTTTGTCTTCAATTTTGGGCCAGATACTCTGCTTTTTCTTCAGATTTATGTCCGAAGTTGAATATATGACACGTACTTGTTCTATCATCTAACCACCTCTTCTGGTGATCGTTAATTTGAATTGTACTTTGATTGCGGATAATTATGTAATGAATGATTTATTCATATATATTGAGCATCAAGTGAAACTTGATGCTGAAAACCAATCTAGAAAAGAAAAGAGAACTAAGGTCAAAAAAGAAAAGAAAAGAAAAGAAATAAAAGAAAGCAGAAAAAAGAAAATTTCATTAGTATTTATGCATAAAAGAATGTATACACACAACAATTTCCTGTCCGATTTCATGAATTTTCTGTCCGATTTCACCATAATTAGATATAATTACACCCAGCATGAGCTAAGCAATGAGGCCGAGCAGAATAAACACATACATATTGTAACACCCTGTTTTGAAGTACATCAAAAATTTCTAAAATTTGACCAAGGTTGACCAGGTATGACCATCATCTTATTATTTATTATTTCATTGATTTAATTAGTAAATTTTATAAATTATATTTTGATTATTGAGGAAATTTGAAAATTTAATTTGGATTGATGAATTGTATATATTTTATGTTGGTGGGATATTTGAAAAATATATTTATTATTTGTTTTATGTTATGGTTTTTCCAAGAGCGACTTAAGGTTTAAGTATCGCCAATTGAGAATCCAAGAGTACGATATCGTTGAGTTCAAAAAAGAGATCCTAAAGGGAGCACGTAATTCGATGTATGTGATACACCCTAAAGGTATTAAGATATATCGAACATTCACTAAGTATTATTGGTGGATTGGCACGATAAAGGAAGTTGCTGAATTAGAATCAAGGTACATAAGTTGCCGACAAGTGGAAGCGGGAAGTAGAAATGTTAGCACACCTTTTACTGGTACGAGAGTGGTTCTCATTGAGACAAGTCGGTCGAGCTGTTCGTAAAACATATCATGAGACTTTACAGAGTATCAATCACCATCACGACTATTTGCGATTAGAGCTTTACTTCAAGACTATGACGAAGGTTAACAGATACACTTGGAGCGAGACTTAACTACTGCATCGCCTTCCACCATAGGTCATTGGATAAGCGAAGTGCAGAATTTATGCTTCGGAAGTTATGCTGAGACCGTGCATTATGTAATGTCGAATGAAGTGGGAATAAGCAATTGTCGTTGATAAGGTCCGTTGTAATATTAACTACTAAGCGAGTATTGAAATGTCTTCGTACGAAGCTCTATATAAGAGACAACGCCGAACTCCATAGTGTTGAAGTGAAGTGGGTGAGGAGAAGCACCATACAACAACCAACCTGAATTGGATGCGAACATCTACGAATGACTATGAATAAGGTGAAAGTCACCCGAAAGAGTTTGAAAGTCGCTCAAGATTGACAAATGAGTTAAGCCAATGTGCATGGAAAAGATCTTGAATTCGAAGTCCGAGATTGAGTTTTTTTGAAATTATAGAAGAGAGTCGTACGCTTTGGTTGACAAAGGGAGCTAAGTTCTCATTATCTTGGTTTCTATGAGGTTAGCGAAAGAATTGGTTTTGTAGCGTATGAGTTAGCATTTTTGGAAGAGTTAACATAGGTATGTAACGTATTTCACGCATCGGAGCTACGAAAAGACATCGAAGACCTGCCATGTGTGGAACAACCAATATAGATCTTAAATCATGAAAAATGCGAATGGGTCAATAAGACTATTTTCTCAAGTCAAAAGTCTTGTGGTGAATTAATCTAATCGAGAAAGCGACGTGAAAGCTCGAGGCACAAATCCGTAATCAATATTATTATACGCTTCTGTGACGTATAGAATTTCGAGGATGAAGAATTTGAAGATATAATGTAGGAATTTGAACATCAAGACCTTATGTGATAGCAATGAAGAGTTTCAGCACTATACCGATAAGGATTTCCAAGACCTTAATTTAACCTTCTTAGTTCGTATTCATGGGAAGTGTTGCAACTAAAATCTAGCGATTAAGCTTTTTTTTTTTTTTTTTTTTATTCGTGAAGTAGTGATTTAGCATTGAAAATTGTCAATGTGGGAGGTTATATGATTCCTTGGACATTGGCTCCTATTTTTAGAGACTTGCTTAATAGGTTTGGAGACATTAGTGGTATGTTAGAACAAAACACAAGATATGAAGAGCATTTCCTTTTATGTTATATATCTAGCCACCAATTGCATGTGTAGAACTAGAATGGTAGATGTCACTAAAAATATTCTTAAAGATTGGTTTACTTATTTAGGCGATGTAAGAGACGGAGGCTTTAAAAATCGAGTTTGTATTTGTCCCATTGATAGAAGTTGTTCGAGCTTATTTAGGTCTTCCAGCAAGTAGATACGAAAATGAAATTTTGAAGAAGCTAGACTAAAAGATCATACAGCTTGAAGGTAAATTGGAGAGATATATATATAAAATATATATAGGGAGATATACAGAGAAAATAATAGGAGTTTTGGTAAATCAAACTTGAAGAAAGAGTGTTCGAGAGAGGCCGTAGAAATGAAGTGGAAGACTGCTCGAGATAATTTGTTTAAAAGTCCATAATCTTTTTTGTTTTTTGGTAATTGATCAGACTGTTGTCCTAGATGACATTTTATCACTTCAACATTTTTAATTGGGTACTTACTTTGATGTTGATAAAATGATATCATGATACATATATATTAAGCAGCTAATTTGATGATATTATTTGCTCTGCCTGTTACTTCTACATTGTTGTTTGCTCTGTTTTTCTTTTCTTATGTCAGTCTTGTTTTTCTTTCTTCAGCCCCCTTCCAAATTTGGGAAAGAAAAAAGAAATTGGGGTGGCATCTGTGGGAAAAAATATTATTTAGGAATTCAATTTATTTTTGAGATCATGGACAAAACTAAAATAAAATTTACTTACTTTTTGTCTTCAATTTTGGGCCAGATACTCTGCTTTTTCTTCAGATTTATGTCCGAAGTTGAATATATGACACGTATTTGTTCTCATCATTTAACCACCTCTTCTGGTGATCGTTAATTTGAATTGTACTTTGATTGCGGATAATTATGTAATGAATGATTTATTCATATATATTGAGCATCAAGTTTTAATTGATGCTGAAAACCAATCTAGAAAAGAAAAGAGAACTAAGGTCAAAAAAGAAAATAAAAGAAAGAAAAGAAAACAGAAAAAAGAAAATTTCATTAGTGTTGATGCATAAAAGAATGTATACACACAACAATTTTCTGTCCGATTTCACCATAATTAGATATAATTACACCCAGCATGAGCTAAGCGATGAGGCCGAGCAGAATAAACACATACATATCCCTTTTGCTATACAGACAAAGGTGATTTTATATTCACATCTAAAGAACAATATTATTCATACTAAAGAACAATATTATTCATACTCTTGCAGCAAGTGCAATTTGAACTTGGATATTGAATATGCTTTGGCACCACCATAACATGCTATGAGGATCAGTAAACCTCTTTGTTATCTACAACCAATGGAACTTGTTGAAAAAGAAGATGGATTATCATTTTCTGACTGCTATGTATGTGAATTGCCATCATGATTTGGTAGTCTGACATATTACTTTTATTGCAAAATATGTGAGTTTGTGGTTCACAAATCGTGTACTAAGTTCTCTAAACATAAGATGCACCCTTTTCATCCAAAACATCATCTCACTTTATTTTTCATATGTGCAATTTTATTGTTCTTGCAAGATTGGATGTTATAGATAGAATTTTCGAATGTAACATGCGTGACATTAATGTGTGTTTAAGATGCACATTTTCTGAGACCTTACATGAGATATCAAGGGGCATGACCATCTTCTTTGCCTTCTAAGTAAACGTTATGCTCTTACTACTTGCAATGCTCATGATGCTTATAGTAAACAATATCTCTTAGACGGCTTAAGTGAATTTAATTGGAGCAAAAATTACGTATTATGTTGTGTTCCATGCAAATTCAATGTGCAGTTGCTTTGTGGTCCATTGCCATTGGTTATAGAATACAAATTTCATATTCACCTTCTCACTTTCCTTGATTCAATGACATCAAAGATGATTTAGGTGAATGCTTGTAACAACCTGTACTAAAATACACATATTTTTACAAGTTTGACCAAGTTTGACTAAGTTTAATCAAGTGAACAATATGTGGGTCCAAGTTGACTTTATCAATGGTCAATATTATTTTGGTTTAACTGAGATATCATTGTGTAGATCTCGTCGATACGAGTTCACAGACTGACGGCACGCCAAATTCTGAGTTACGGATGAAAAGTTATGGTTCTGTAAAGTTTCAAATATCAGTTTTACATCAATATTCAAACCAGTCCCAGATTTTTATCTGTTAGTAACCCAAGGCTCTATATAAATGTTGAGAAGTGTGTCCAATAGGAAACAAGTTCCAAAATATCATTTTGTCACCCAAACCCAAGAAATTTCTCTTCAGACCCACGGATCCGATCCCGTTTTATGCCTAACCGGGTCATCGCCGTTTTGCCTGATTCCGGCCACCCTCCTTACGCACCTGCCAGATACCTTCCTTACCCATCTTGAGACAACCTCGTGGGCCAAATTTCTGGCTAAACTACCGACGGACGAATTGGGATCGACCATTTGAAGCCGGCGGCAGCCGTTTGGCATTTTCCGGCAGTTTGGCTGTTTTTCGACCTTTTTAGGCCAACCCATAGACCTTTTCCACCATTTGTGGACCCTCTGAACTCATTTCCATGGTCTTTTTGCCGAGATTCCTTACCGTTTAAGAGATACATCAATGTGGACTTTGGTCGAGTATCGCGATGAGTTTTCCGACCAGTGGAGGAATTTTTGGACCGAGGCACTCAAGTTGAGTCTGGAGATGAGCCTGCGGAGGACCAGGAGTGAGCATCTGCACTATTGTGAGTGATTATATCATTTTTTAAATGTTTTGGGCATATAGTATAGTATATATGTACTTCGAATATTTTACTAATATACCAGTTGATTGATATGTTTGGTTTATGCATATATAAATATTTGATTTTTCATATATGTGTTATCATTTTATGTGATGTTTGACAATATTTTAAATGGTTTTTAATTCTAATGAGTTCATAAATGGACTTAGGTTTTTTTAAGTATCTTGAAAATTGAATTGAGATTTTAAATCATTTTGGAAATTATTTGGTTAAGAAAATAGATTGAAAATCATATGATTTTAAGCATGTTCAAATATTTTTTTTTATAATTTTATGTGCTTAAAATTGGTTTGTGGTGAATATATTTCACCGTGGTATTTCTGGTTTAGCATGAAATGATGATTTGAAAATTTTGAAATATTTAAATAAGCGACTGAATTTGAATATTAAAGTATTATTTATAATAGAGTATTGTTGGAAAAGTATATATGATCTTACAAGATTGTTTTTAACGATACCGTATCAGTTATTTTTAATTGATGTACCATATAGTACCAGAGTTTTGATTCAGTATTATATTACAGCGCACTGGGTTTGCCACGGTGCCATGAGGTTCGTCTCACCCAACGGTTTATTAGTGCCATGGACTGTGAGGTTGAGTTTATCCGACGGTTTATTATTATTACCATGGTGCCGTGAGGTTGGTCTCACCAAATAGTTTATTATTGCCACAGACTGTGAGGTTGGGTTTATTCAACGGTTTATTATTATTACTACGGTGCCGTGAGATTGGTTTTACCTAACGGTTTATTATTGCCACAGACCATGAGGTTGGGTATGTCCCGACAATTATTTATTATTTCCACGACACCTTTTGTATATTGAGGCTTGTGAGGTGGATGTATCCCACGGTTTATAGATTAGTACATCGTATGATATATTGTATATGTTTGGATATATTGTTGATTTGCAAACATTGTGGTTATTTCTGCATTTTCATATTTATCTTGTGGAACTGTATTTATAAGATTTTATGCTCATAATTTACATCATGTTTATGGGATTTTGAAATATTGTATTGATCGTTCATTTTATAACTTTGAGCATCGAATTTTTATGAGATTAAGTTGGGATACAAATTTGGATTTTGTGAAATGATTTTTAAACGGGGAACTTTTCAAAAGAGCGGAAAGAGAAGTATTGAGAGAAAATTTTTTACGGAAATAAATTATTATTTTTATACTATACTATGCCATTCATTGAGATTCTCTTATCTCATGTTTTATTGTTTTAAATTCGTCCCCTAGGTCTAGGCAGTTAGTAGCAGTCTACCTCGTGCACCGTTTGTTTATTTCGTTCTTCCCACGACAGCAGCAGTACTTATCTTTTCTTTATTTTATCCTTACCTTTCTAGACTCATTTATTATTTACTTATACTTCTAAACCTTACAGCTACTCTTAGAATGCTCTGATCTATGTTGTGGACTCAGTAGAGATCCTCCTATATACATGTGTAGTTATGGTCTGTAGTATAATAGACCGGTTGTGGACTTTCATGCTATTGTGGTTTATCTTTATATAATGAGGTATTATTGTTAATGCTTGAGTTCGGTTGTCCATGTTTTAAGGTAAGGTTCCAATGTATATTCGTTAGAGATTGTCCGGTGGGACTCCACTAGGTGGAACCACCCGGGAGATCCTAGGAGGATTCCGAGGGCGAGTCCTGTCAATGCTACTGTGATTCTTATGAAATGGAAAGAGGTCCACGACTTTGCCTTTATTATTGTGAAGGGTGAAAGTATATTGCTCATGCCCAGTGTGTGATTTTCGAGGTATAATTTTGTTCATTATCGTAACCCATTGGAAGGTATCACCCAAATTTTTGTAATATTTTTAAAGAAATTGGCAAATATGTATAGGGAAATCCTTTATTTTACTAATTTTTATTTTTCTTTGTAAAATCGTAGATATTACTAGTCACTAAAAATCTTCTTAAAGAATCAATATTGTGAGTAAAGAGATGAGACCATGGAAACCAAATAAATTGGAGAAAGCATCCAAGAGCTTGCTCACAAGATTAACAAGTTCAATTATCCTATGATTAGTTGCAGGAGATTAATGTACATCTAGTTGTCATACTTCTTTCACAGCCATTAACGAAACCCCAACTCCTTGAAAGAACTTGTTCTCACTCGCATGTAAGCATTCGTGGAGTTCTCCAACAAAAGCTTTTCGACCATTTCAAGCAGTTCTTATTACTTTCAAAAAGCAACCCCAATTGGGAACCGAATTCTGGCGGTTGCCAAATTACGTATACCGACATGTGTCAGTAAGTTCGTTTTCCTACAACAGGTTCGCTTAGTTTTTCTTGTGACGTGTCTTCAACTATCTGGATGTTTTAGCTCTTCTAGGGGCCACACACTTCTTATGTGGATTGAACTGTGTGATGAATTGGCAACGGTTGACCTGATATAGAATGTTAGTCAATGCTTTATATTGAGTTTGACCTGACTGGCAGTTGAGTAAGCTGCATCGACTGTATATAATTGCATCATAGATGCTCAAATTACATCAATTTTTTATTTAAGTAATTCTGCATTCACCAAATTTGGTAACGGAAATTTTGATAAATAATAAATTAATATTACATAATTGGTTTTTTCTTGAGCACCAATAATTTATCAATCGTTTATATATTAAGTACATTATTATTTATCAAAATTTTAGTTAATAAATTTGGTATGTGTAGCATTATTTTTTTAATAAGATAATATATATTCAAAAAAGATTTCTAATTCAATAATTCATGTTTTTGTTTCTTTTCTTTTTTTCTTTTTTCTTTTTTTTTTTTTTTGGTTTGTTTTAGAGAACAAAAAAAACTTTTACATTCGAAAGTAAGTTGTAAAAATTTATTCACATTCCCCATAAAAGTTAGTCATGTTAGCAATGGGAGTTGTTCTCTTTTCTTATAAGCCAAGATTCAGCTTTAGTGGAGAGCACTTAATTCCCCAAAAAAAAAAAAATTTATTTGACATCCTTGTACTTTTTAATGAAATAGTGCATATATATTGACTAATATGTAATAATACAAATAATTAACTACTATGAAACTTTATTAATCACTTGAACAACCTAATACATCCACCAAGACAAGCTATTTTATGACAAAAATAAAACCAAAAAAGAAAAAAAAAAAAGAGAAAAGAAAAGCAGCATACATTATCCCCAGAAAAGCAGCATACATTATCCCCAATCCAAAGTGGTACAATTTAAATTTAGCAACATGTTGCCTACACCAAGCTTTATGTCCTCCTCCACCTCCTCCTCCCATTATGTTGCCTCAAGCCAAAAGTTTTGAAAAAAAGGTAGGGATTCTTTTTGATGACATAATGCGCAATAACCATTCCCATAACTGCTCCAGTGCGATAACCAATCACAAAAAATTTCCAATCCAATGCAAAAGAACTCCCTGAATCTTGCACTTGTTCAGAAATTGAGTTCGGTTGTTGGGAGGTCTTAGAATTCTTACACTTCTTTGTCAATGGAGTACCGCATAACTCCAAGTTTCCCTCATAGGAGCTATTTTCAAATGTATCAAACTACTTTCCAATGGGTATGGGTCCTCTAAGAAAGTTATGAGAGACATTGAAACGAGAAGGAAATGTAAGCTGTGCAAGTTGCTGAGGAATCTCTCTAGAGAGCTTGTTTTGTGACTGATGAAATTTAGTGAAAGATGTTATAGGATACTCTTAGTGGAGAAAGGAAAGGAGAAAGGAAAATATAGAAACTTTTTTTTTTTTTAATGTAATTGTTACATGTGTTGTGGAAGCAATAGCTTCCTATTTATACAAGTACAAGGTGGGTTCCTTATCCAACTAAATAATTCATGAATGTTCTAGGTTCTAGGAAGCAAAGTTTAACTTGAACACTTATACATATGAAGAAGTCAAATCAAACTTAAACTGTTACTTTCCACCTAAGTATTTCTAGAATTCTCTCTTGAAATGTGCAGCATTAATTGCAACACTCCTCCTTGATGCACATTTTTGTTACTCCAATCTTGCTTCTTAGTAATTCGAATATGTTTGAGGTAGTGCCTTGGTGAAGATGTTCGATAATTGCTCTTCAGTCTTGCAGTATTTGATTGCAATTTCTTTGTTCGCCTCAGCTTCACGGACTAAGTGATATTTTCTTTTTATGTGTTTGGTCCTATTATGGAACATTGGGTTGTTCACCATTGCTATTGCTGACTTGCTATCACAATATATTGTTGTTGGTTCATTTTGTGGTTCTCCAAAATCTTCAAACATATACTTGAGCCATAATGCTTGACTTGTGGCATATGCGGCTGCAATGTATTTTGCCTCTGCAAATGATTGTGCAACTATTGCTTGCTTCTTTGATGCCCAAGTGAAAATGCCTAAGCGAAGAGTGAACGCATGGCCCGAAGTGCTTCTCATGTCATCTGCTGATCTTGACCAGTCACTGTCTGTGAATCCAAGCTATTGTGAATTAGAAGTGGGTCTATACCATATACCATAATCTTTGGTTCCTTGAAGATATTTGAGTATTGTTTTTACAGCTCCATAATGCACTTGAGTTGGATTCTGCATGAACCTTGGTAGCAAACTTGTTGCAAACATGATGTCTGGTCTAGTAGTTGTTAAATATAGGAGACTTCCAATGAGACTTTGGAATGTCGAGCTATTAGCTGGTGGTGATCCATCTTCTTTCTTCATTGTCTGACAATTGTCAAGTGGTGTTGCTATAGTTTTGCAACCACTCATCTTGAATTTTTTAATAATACCTTCAGTATATTTCTTTTGAGAAATAAATATTCCTTCATCACATTGGTATGTCTCAATTCCGAGAAAGTAGAGCATCAAGCCCAAGTCAGTCATTTCAAATGTCTTTATCATCTCTTTTTTAAATTCCTCAATCATTTTCTCATTGTTTCCTGTATATATAAGATTATCAACATATAAAGAAACAATAAGAGTGTTGTCCGTACCTTGGGTCTTGATGTATAGTGTAGGCTCACTATAGCTCCTCCTGAATCCTTCTTGGTGAAATAGGTGTCAATTTGGCTGTACCAGGCTCTTGGGGCTTGTTTTAGTCCGTATAAGGCCTTCTTTAATCGTAGCACTTTATTTTCTTGCCCTTGTACCACGAACCCATGTGGCTGCTCAATGTAAATTTCTTCTTCCAAATAACCGTTAAGGAATGCAGACTTCACATCTAATTGATATATGTTCCACCTTTTTTGAGCAGCTAATGCTAGGAGCGCCCTTATAATGTTGAGACGAGTAACAGGAGCAAAAGTTTCATTGTAGTCAATTCCGAATTGCTGCGAATATCCTTTTGCTACTAGTCGAGCCTTATGTTTTTGTATCGATCAATCAGAGTTAAGCTTTGTCTTATATATCCACTTAACTCAATTGACATCTTTGTTCGAAGGAAGATCCACCAAGTCCCATGTTTTGTTCTTTTCGATCATTCTTATCTCTTCTTCCATTGCTTAAACCCAGACTTCATATTTTGAAGCTTTTTCAAAACTCCCAGGCTATACTATGGCCAAGTTACATGATTCATAAGTCTCTATTAATAGTCGAGTTCTTCGAGGAGTTGATTTTGGAGATGAATCCTTCGGCTCGAGTTGTTGTTGCATTTGATGAGTTAGAGATTCTTGATTTGTCTCCTGAGGTCCTTGAGTTTCATCTGGCTCCTCCTCTCTTTGTTATTCTATTGCCGGTACATAAATTATCTTCCTTTTAACTTCTTTAGTTTCCCAGTTGTAGGATGCATCTTCATCAAACTCAACGTCTCGACTGATGATTAACTTGTTTGTTTCCAGGCTATAAATTCGATAGCCTTTTGATTGCAAACTATATCCAAGAAAGATACCTTTTTTCGTCTTGTCATCTAATTTGCTTCTTTTTTCCTTTGGTATGTGGGCATAACAAATGCACCCGAAAACTTTGAGATGCTTTGCTGATGGTTTTCTCCCACTCCAAGCTTCAATTGGTGTCTTGTTTTGAACTGCTTTAGTTGGGCATCTGTTTAGTAGATAGACTGCAGTAGAGATAGCTTCTGCCCAAAAATTATTCAGGAGTCCTTTATCTTTCAGCATTGTTCTAGCCGTCTCCATAACTGTTCTATTTTTCCTTTCAGATACACCATTTTGTTCTGGAGCATATCCGACTGTAAGTTAGTGCTCCATACCTTCATCTTCACAGAAATCGTTGAACTTCTTGAAGATGTATTCCTTTCCTCGATCACTTTGAATTGTTTTAATTTGGTAGCCATTTTGTTTTTTGACTAAATTTTTGAATTTTTTCAAACTCTCGAAGACTTGTGATCTTTATTACAAAAAATATATCCAAGTCATTCTAGTAAAGTCGTTAATAAATAAGATGAAGTAGCTGTTTTGGTTTAGTGATGGAGTTCGCATTGGTCCGTAAACATCAGTATGAATTAGCTCAAGCAGCTTCTTTGCTCTCCATGCTGTGCCTACCGGGAAAGGTTGCCGATGTTGCTTGCCTTGTAAAACCATGCTTCACAGGTACCATTGATACCTTCAATAGTTGGTAAGTCACGCAACATGTTCTTTTGTTGAAGAATCTTGAGGCCATTGAAATGGAAGTGACCAAATCTCTTGTGCCAAATCCATGAGATGTCAACTTGTGCCTTCATAGTAGCTTCACTAGCATATTTCCATTCTATTGGAAAAGATCTATTTCCTTTCATCTTGATTTTTGCAATCTCCATATTTTTATTTGTCTTGTCATATATTGTACATGAATCTCCTTCAAAGCATAGAGAATATCCTTTCTCTATCATTTGACCAACGCTGAGGAGATTTTGATTTATAGTAGGGACTAACAGTACATCAGTAATGTAACATCTTGTCCCGAAGTACACCGAAAATTTTTCAAATTTGACCAAGGTTGACCGGGTTTGACCGTCGTTGATCGAGAAGGGGTCAAATGTTGACTTTTTGCTTCCAGTGGAATTTCACATTGACTGAGGTATTGTTAAAAAGTACACGTTATCACGAGTTCATAGACTAGTAGCACGTTGAAAACGGAGCTACGGTTCGAAAGTTATGAGCAAAATAAGTTGAGGTTCAAACTGTCCAAGGGATGTCGAAGTTGACTTTTTGTTCATGCAAAGTTGAGCTTTGACTCATGCATGATTGTGAAGTACACATCAATACGAGTTCATAGACTAACAGCACGCTTAAATTGGACATCTGGTTAAAAAGTTATGGACATGCAAATTTTTCCGAATACTGTAATATTTTAATATATTTTGACTTGAGTGAACAGTGTGTACCACGTGTCGTATTTTCAGTCAATCCCATGAGTGAACAATATCACCCACGGGTGGCTTTTAATTTGGCAAAACATGTGAGCCGGGGAAGGAGAGAGAAAGAGGGGAGGAGAGAGAGAGAGAGAGCTAGAGAGAGAAACCCAACTGGCCAACCGCCGTTCACCCATTTTCGGCCACCAGAATAGTACACGCACCACCCTAGCTTGAAACTCACCTGAAAATCGGCTGGCCAGCCAAAAATCACGGCCAACCGACCATCGACGTGCCCGGATCGAGACTTTTTCCGGCGGCCGTGCCGATTACTTCAAACCCAGATTTCTCTCCATTCCGACCTCCGTTTGCCTCATTGCCGGTCCCGTTGAGTCACCCATTCCCCGATCTACCTTCCCACCAAAAATCACGACCAGTGGCCACCAGACGCGCCATCGGCGGTGGCAGATTTCGGTGACCACGGCGGCTCGTCGGGAAATTGACTTTCCGGCGAGTTTCCAGTTGCACCGCCCATCCTTTCCCACTAATTTCGACCTTCTAAACCCAAATTCGGTGTCCAATTTCCTCAATTCTTAACGTATTGTGAGAATCGAAGGCCTAAAATCCATGAGCTTTCCGGCGAGATTCCAGCCACCTCGGGTCCGATCTCGGGAAGTAAGACCAGATTCGTAATCCTCGTTTCACTAGCTTTGATTCGGTATATTACTCATAAATTTTGGTTAACATTTGTGTTAAACCCCCCGGGTACCAGATATTATTTACCCGAATAAAATATTAATTTATTTGACATTGTGTAATATTGTTGTTTTAGGAGCATGTGTGCATCGTGGAACTGATCCCATGGAGGATCTTAAGTTAATTGCATACTCGAGGTGAGTGACCCACCTTCAAAATTGTTTTGGGATGTTAAAATATATATATTTTGTGTTAATTGGTTATTTGAAAAATATGTTTGATGTGTTGAATATTTTGGAATTTGGATGCCAAAATTGAATGGAATTAAATATTTGTACATTATAAAATATTTTGGTTTTAAGGAATTTGAGATTTTGGTAATTATCATCAAATTTCATTGTTAGAATATTTCATAATGGAATATTTCAAAAATATGTTTATATGTTCAATATTATGAGAATTTCTATCTAGAATTGTATTGCCAATTTATAATGTTTTTAATATATGTTTTGGTGCCAAAAGAATAAATTTGGGAATTTAAAGAAATTGTGGTTTTGATTTATTTTAATTATTGCTATGGTTATTATTCAATTATTGTGCACAATTATATAAATTAATTATATATGGAATTTATATGGTTTTCATATTACTGATTTAAATTGATTTTTGAGAATTTGAGAAGAATATGGATTTAAATTATTATGTTTTAAAAATATTTATGCATTGAAATATTAATGGCTTGACCTTATGCCAATGAAAAATTTGTATATTCAAATTGATGGATTTGAACTTGATGGATTTTAAAGTGATGGATTTATGATGAGGATTAAAGAAAAATATGGAAATGTGAGTTTGAAAAATGGTATAATTCCCATAGTGAATTTTGGAAAATTGCATATTTTAATAATAAATTTGGTTATTTGTTTTAGACACACTCATACAGTACTGGTGTTCTGTACTGTATATGTGGATGAGCGCGCAAGTTATAATGTCTCCCTTGAGTTGCCATTGGACCGAGGGCAGGCAAGTTTTATATAGTGCACATAAGCCGCCCCCCTCCATGGCTGGGTTGACAGTTTAAGCAGCGGCGCTGTTGGGACGCCGAAGCGATCGTATGCAAGTTTCTCTCTTTAACTTCCTGCCGGACGGTGCTTGGGACGCTGTGTATCGTAGGGCATTACTGGTATATAGTGTGGTGCATCAAGTATTACTTTTCAGATGTAAATTTCAAATCTTAAAGTTTTAAAGCAGCATTTAAATTAAATGAATTTAATTTGTTTTATCACCTATTTCCAATTAGTATTTTTTAAAATATAATTATTCATATTTTATGTCATTTATTTTAAATCAATGTTTTTAAAATGCATTTTGCCATAAAAATATTATATAGATTGGTTGAGTATTTCAAAATGAATATTATAGTATTTTTCTACCATTTATTTTACAGGATTGTTTGTAATTATTTAAATTATATTTTTGATACTGTTTATTTTGATTTATTAAATCAAATTTTATGAATTATATATTGAATTTTTCCTTTATGTTATATTTCTTTCATGCAAGTATTCTAAATTTATTTTATTATATTTCATTACATTTTATTCGTATTTGGATTATTTAATTATTTATTAGATTAATTATTCCTTGATTTTTGGGGCATAAAAGATTGGGTTTTGCGAAAATGTTTTAAAAGGGGAACCTTTCCAACGGAGTGAATAGTGAGGGTTTTGATAGAAAATATTATTTTCAATTAATTATTATTTATTTACTTATTTATTCTTAAATAATCAAATGTGCTATAATTATCGTTACTATTATAATTGTACAGTAGATATGGTCATTCACTGAGATGATTAGCATCTCATATTTTTAAATTCCGTTCCCCTAGGTCCAGGTTGGGAGACGTTGATCGTCCGAGGCGAGCCCGACATCTCAGTTCATTGCCGAAAGTCCAAGAAGCATTTCCTCCCTTTTTCCTCTCCATCTTGTATTGCTTTTTTATCTGACATTGTATTAATTTCATGCTTATTTGTATAATGCTTTGTATACTGTATTGAACACATTTTATTAAATACTGCATTGATTCCTCGTTACTATTTTGGAGTGCTGTACATTTGTGGAATTAAATTGTAATAATGTGGAAGGAATAAGGTGGTGTATATAGAAGTGTGTTTTCAGTGCAGGAAAATTGTGGTAAGTCCAACCCTTAGGAGAGGTTCCACCGGATTTTCCATTGAAGGATCCGGTAGAATTTCTCGGGGATTAGGACTTCTCTAGGATTCCAATGAGTAATTTTGGACGGGTCCTAACAAGTAATGTACCGTTTACCCTTTTTGGTTTCTACAGCAATGGTTCCTTTTTCTGTAGCCTCTATAAATTCCCCATTTCCAATTTTGACTTTTGTTTGTATTTTATTTAGATTACAGAAAATACTTTCATTTTTTGTCATGTGGTTATTGCAACCACTATCTAAATACCAGGTATCTTTTTTATCTTCACCTTATGAGACATAGAATAGATGATTTTCTATGTCCTTATTTTCAGTAAAATTAGCTTGATGTGTGTTTTTAAAGCGACAATCTTTTTCAACATGCCCAAATTTTCTACAGACTTTGCACTGTGGTTTTCCTTCAAACCATCAACCTTTTTCCAAATGACTTTTTCTTTTGCAAATATCACTAGGAGTGTAACACCCCGTCCCGAATCGCACCGGAATCCGTGCACGTTGACCGAGGTTGACCGTTGACCGTTGACCGAAGGGGTCAAAAGTTGACTTTTTGACTCGGTGGGAATTTCGAGTTGACCAGGGTACCGTGGCGAAGTGCATGACGCCCTGAGTTCGTAGACTAGTAGCACGTCGAAAACGGAGCTACGGTTTGAAAGTTATGGGCAAAACAAGTTGAAGTGTAAACTGTCTAAAAGGTGCCGGGAGTTGACTTTTTCTTGTGATGTAATTGTGAGTTGACTCTTGTATGGTTGTAAAGTACTCGTCGATACGAGTTCATAGACTAGCGGCACGCTCAAAACGGACATCCGGTTAAAAAGTTATGGACGTTTGAAGTTTACCGGATACCGTATTATTTTAATATTTTTTTTGGGTCGGTGAACAGTGAAACGCCACGTGTCAGTTTCTGATTGGTCCACGTGGCATGAACAGTGTCATGCAGGGGTTTTATTTGTTAAAACACTCGGGGAAGAGAGAGAAAGAGAGAGAGGAGAGAGAAAGAGCCACCGCCGGCCACCGGATTTTGTCACTGTTCCGGCCGAGTTACTGTACACGCGCCGGACAGAAAGCTTGCCCACCTCATTTCCGGCAAAACCTCCAAATTTCACGGCGAACGGCCGCCGGACGCGCCCGGATCGGACGTCCGAAGTTTGGCGGCGATTTTTCCCCTCCACCGCCGGCCACCGCGAATCGGCACTATTCCGGCCGATAAACAGTACACGCGCCATACACCCAGCATCCTCTCCTCAAGTCCGGCCTACCCACCAAAAATCACGGCCATCGGACCACCGACGCGCCGGGATCGGAGCGTTTTCCGGCGAGGGGTCGAAAATCTTCAAACGGTGATTTCTCCGCCGTCCGACCTCCGTTTTGCTCACCGTCGGTCCCGTTGGATTGCTCTCCTCACGATCTACAAATCTGCAAAATTTCACAGCAAACGGCCACCGTCGGAAATTACTGTTCCGGCGACGGTTGCCGGTGACGTGGCGGTCCGCCGGAAAGTACTGTTCCGGCGAGTACCCCGAAAATTCCGGCCAGCTCCAGTCCGCAGTGTTCGACCTCCTGAACCCAAATCCGACTTCCGTTTCCACCAATTCACGACGGTTTGGGAGAATTGCAAAGCCGAAACCCGAAAAGCTTCCCGATAAAATTCCGACCCCGTCGGGTACGATCATCGGAAATTAAGACCGGATCTGTGATTAGCATCACTCGAGCTTCGATTCGGTATATAATTCGTAAATTTTAGTTATCGTTTGGTGTTCGCTCCTCGGGTACCCATTTGGGGATTACCCGAATAAAATATTAATATTTGTGGTTTTGGTACTGTGGGTGTTTTAGGTGCACGTGCAAGTAGCGGAGTCGATCCTGCGGAGGATCTTGATTGAGATACGTGCACAAGGTGAGTGACCCACCTTCAAATTAATTTTGGGAATTTAATTGGTGAATATATAATGTGTGATTTAAATATTTGGAATTTAATTTCTATGTGCCAAATATTTATTTGAATTATTGTGGAATTATTTGTGAATTTATCGGATTTAAGAAAATGTGTATTTCACCAATTTATGCCATGTGGAATTATTTTATGGTTTTGAGGATTTTGAAATTGGTGTGGTTTTAATGGTAAATTGGGCACGATTTGATTTTCAAATATTTCAAGGAAAATATTTGGTTATGTTGGTGATTTCAATTTTTATGAAATATGCCCATAAAATATTATGAGATTTGATTATGAGATTTTGAGCATTATTTATGCTATTGGGAAAATGTGGATATTTGAATTGATGGATTTGAAAGTTGGTGGATTTGAAAATCATGGAATTTATGGCATTGATTACAAAGAAATTGTGGGAAAATTCCCGGTTCAAGCGGATGGATTATGCCCGCTATGTTTATGAAAAATGTGAAATTTGTTTTATGATTTAAATTTATGGATTTTATAATTTTTAGATGCACCGTGCACGTACTGGTGTTCTGATTATGTGATATGGTATATGTGATATGGTTAGTGTGCACACGGTTGTGATTAGCGCGCAGGTGGGTGTGAGTAGCGCGCGGTTGATATTATGAGGGTGTCCTGTGGATGCCATCGGAGAGGGCGGCCACCCCCCTTTGGCCGGGACACCAGGTTAGCAGCGGCGCAGTGGGACGCCACGCGACCGTATGCCGGTTTCTCTCTATAACCTCCTGTCTGGCGGTACCTTGGGACGCTGGGTACTGTTGGCGCCACTGGTATATAGTGGGTGCATCAAATGATTTTCAGAACTGTGTTTTAAAAATAAAATGTTTGGAAACTGAATTAGAATTAAAAATATAATTGTTACCGCTTCTGGTATTTAATTGATGTCTTGGTTTTCGGGAAATATGAATAAAGGGTTTTGTGAAAATGTTTTAAAAGGGGAACCTTTCCAACTGAGAGAATTGTAAGGGTTTTGAGAGACATTATTATTTCCAAATAATTATTATTTATATACCTATTACCGTGGTATGATAGTGTAGAGTAGTAGGGTCGCTCACTGAGATGATTAGCATCTCACACTCTTAAATTTCGTTCCTCTAGGTACCAGGTAGTCGGTGTTCACTCGGAGCGGACTCGATCTTCCTCGCTGTATTTGTTCGTGCAGTACCTTGTTCTTCTTTTACTGCAGTTGTACTATTTCTTTCACTTTTACTGTATTCTGTATTTTGTAGTACTTCATAAAGCTCTGTATACTGTATGGGACACTTATGTATTTGTATTGCACTGGATTACTGTATTTTTATTTTGGAGTGCTGAAATTTGTGGAACCAGTTCGTCGTACTGTGGGAGGAATAAGGGAACAATTATAGAAGTGTGTTTTCAGTGCAGGAAATTTTGTGGTAAGTTCATCCCTTAGGGGAGGTTCTGCCGGATCTTCCACAGAAGGGTCCGGTAGGGTTTCCCTGGGATCAGGGCTTGTCTAGGGTTCCGGTGGGGAACTTTGGACGGGTCCTGACAGTTGGTATCAGAGCATAGGTTCTTGTAATCCTAAGGGACTGTGCATTGCTGTACAGCCCATCCGTAAATTCCTTCCTTTTGTAATCGTGCTTAAGTGTCCCTGTTTCTAAACTCTTGTTTGTTTCTTCAGTAATCGACTACGATGAGTCGGCGGGACACACGTAGAACTCGGGAACGCTCGGCTGAGAGTTCCGGGAGTCGATCAAGCCTTAGAGATCTGGTCTCTCAGCTAACTAGAGCCTTAGGAGGTTCAAGCTCTAGTAACCGATCCGTGGATCAGGCTCGACGTTTAGGAGCCGTGGAGTTCGATGGAAGCCAAGGCCCAGCTGCAGCCTTGAAGTGGCTATCCAGCATGGAGAAAATCTTGGAAGAGGGGATGCAGTGCCCCGATGAGGATATGGTGAGGATTTCTGGGTTCATGTTAGAGGGAGACGCCCGGAAGTGGTGGCAAATGGAGAAGACCCGCAGAAGGCATACGTGGGACCAGTTCAAGATTGCCTTCTCTACTGAGTTCTGTCCTCCTGCCTACCGTGAGGCGAGAAGGAGAGAGTTCGAGGGACTGCGCCAGGGAAACATGACGGTGACAGAGTACGAGAGGAGGTTCCGGGAGCTGTCAGAGTTCTGCATGCACTTGATTCCCGACGATCACGCGAAGAAGGTGAGGTTCATAGACGGGTTGAACGAGAGCATCGGCTACACCCTTTCTGGGTCAGTACACCCCACCTATCAGTCCGCCAGGGATGCAGCGCTCGAGCTAGAGAGACAGGCGGAGATACACAGACCCTCGAGGCGCAGACCGTTCGAAGGTTCGTATAGCGGGGTACCTCGACAGGGGGCATCTAAGAAGAGTCATAGTTCAGGCTCAGACAGTGGTGGGTTCAGCCCTCGAGGCAGATTTCAGAGGAGAGGCGGCTATCGTATGCCCCAACCAGCGCGCCATTCCATCAGCGGCGGCACGAGCTCATATCAGCACTCTGGGTTTAGCCCCAAGCCATTCTGCAGACGTTGCAATAGAGCACACCATGGGATTTGCCAGTTTGAGGGTGTGTGCTTTCAGTGTGGACAGGCGGGACATATTAAGAGAAATTGCCCTTATGGAGAGGCGGGAGTGTTAGGGGCGAGCGCACCATCACATCAGGCCAGTGGATCGCGGGGTCAGAGTTCCCGAGGGAGTTATGCAGTAGGAGGTTCATCGGGATCAGTCCCACAGCCTGTTGGACCGAGCAGGGGTAGAGGACGGAGGCCCCAGCAGACAGGGCAGGGTCGAGTGTTTGCGATGACGCAGCAGGAGGCCCTAGCTACACCGGACGTCGTGGCAGGTACGTTGAATATATTTGGTAATGATGCATTAGTACTTATAGACCCGGGAGCAACACATTCATTCATCTCCAAGGAATTCGTCATTCGGGTCGGTATGACCCCTACTCCTTTAGAATGTCTAGTAGAGATAGCCACTCCTGCAGGAGAATCCTTGTGGCCTAGCCAGTTAATCAAGGAATGTTTCTTCTGCATCGAAGATCAAGTGATGGAGGCGGACTTGATCCTGTTGGATCTGTCCGGACTTGATGTAATTTTGGGCATGGATTGGTTGGCAAGGAACCATGCATCTGTAGACTGTTTCAGCAAGGAAGTTACATTCAGGAGGCCAGGGTTGCCAGAAGTAGTATTCCGTGGAGGAGTTGGAAGGCCCTTACCGAGGTTGATATCTACCCTTACCGCCAAGAAGCTACTGAATAAAGGTTGCCATGGGTATTTGGCTCATGTGATAGATACCCGAGTAAGTGGGGTCAGGTTGGAAGACATGCCCGTTGTGAGGGATTTCCCGGACGTGTTTCCTGAGGAGTTACCAGGATTGCCTCCGGAAAGGGAAGTTGACTTTCCCATTGAATTGATTCCAGGCACCGTGCCTATTTCTCTACCACCGTATCGGATGGCTCCAGCGGAGTTAAGGGAGCTAAAGGTCCAGTTGCAAGATTTGGTAGATAAGGGGTTTATTAGACCAAGTATATCGCCGTGGGGAGCCCCAGTTTTGTTTGTAAAGAAAAAGGATGGTAGTCTAAGGCTGTGTATAGACTACCGACAACTTAATAAGGTCACCATTCCTAATCGCTATCCGTTGCCAAGGATAGATGATCTATTCGACCAACTCCAAGGTGCCAAGGTGTTCTCCAAGATCGACTTGAGGTCGGGATACCATCAGTTAAGGATCCGAGAGTCGGACATTCCTAAGACTGCCTTTAGGACGAGGTACGGACATTATGAATTCCTAGTGATGTCGTTCGGACTCACCAATGCCCCAGCAGCTTTCATGGACTTGATGAATAGGGTGTTTCGTCCGTACTTGGATCATTTTGTCATTGTATTTATCGATGACATTCTGATCTATTCAAGGAGCCAAGAAGAGCACGTGAGGCATTTGAAGAGAGTGCTCCAAACTCTAAGACAGCATCAGCTATATGCTAAATTCGACAAGTGTGAATTCTGGTTGAATCAAGTGGGTTTTCTCGGACATATCGTGTCGGCAGAAGGTATCTATGTGGACCCTGATAAGGTAAAGGCAGTGTTGAGTTGGGAGCGCCCTACCACTGTGAGGGAGGTACGAAGTTTTCTTGGATTAGCGGGTTACTACCGTCGTTTTATTGAAGGGTTTTCAAGGATTGCCGGGCCGCTTCATAGATTGACCCGAAAGAATGTTGAACTTAGTTGGACGGACAGGTGTGAACAGAGTTTTCAGGAGTTGAAGCAAAAGTTGACATCCGCACCTGTTTTAACTTTACCTGATGGGAATGAAGGTTTTGAAGTTTATTGTGATGCATCCCATCAAGGGTTGGGTTGCGTGCTAATGCAGAATCAAAGGGTGGTAGCGTATGCATCTCGGCAATTGAAGCAGCACGAACAGAATTACCCTACGCACGACTTAGAATTGGCGGCGGTAGTCTTTGCTCTAAAGAAGTGGAGGCACTACTTGTATGGGGCCACGTGCCAAATCTATACCGACCACAAGAGCCTCAAGTATATTTTCACTCAGAAGGAGTTAAATATGAGGCAAAGGCGATGGATGGAGTTGTTAAAGGATTATGACTGTGTGATTGACTATCACCCGGGTAAGGCGAATGTAGTGGCAGATGCTTTGAGTAGGAAGGCTACTGGATCCCTTGCTCACATCCAAGTCATCCAACTACCTCTCATGGTGGAGTTGAAGAAGATGGGGGTGTTAATGCATATGCATCCTTCAGGAGTTCTCATGGCTAGCTTCCAGGTACGACCGGTGTTGGTGGATCGTATAGTAGAGACCCAAATGGAAGATCCTAAGTTGAGGACAATTAAGGGCAAGGTACAAGAAGGTCTTGATCCGGAATTTTCCATAAGGAGGGATGGAGCCCTCGTGTATAAAGGACGACTTTGCGTTCCGGATATCCCAGGACTCAAGAAGGAGATTTTGGAGGAGGCGCATAGCTCGATGTATGCGATGCATCCTGGGAGTACCAAGATGTATCGGACGCTTGTTAAGTATTATTGGTGGATTGGTATGAAGAGAGAAGTGGCAGACTTTGTATCAAAGTGTTTGATTTGTCAACAAGTGAAAGTAGAAAGACAGAAGCCTTCGGGACTACTCCAACCTTTACCGATTCCCGTGTGGAAGTGGGAAGAACTCAACATGGACTTCGTATTCAAGCTTCCTTCCACACCTAGAAGGTACGACGGCATTTGGGTAATCATTGATCGTCTCACCAAGTCGGCACACTTCCTACCGGTACGAGAACGTTTTTCGCCCGAGAAGTTAGCCCAGTTGTTCGTGCAACGCATTGTAAGTCTTCATGGAGTACCGTTAGCCATCGTCTCCGATCGAGATCCGCGCTTTACTTCACGACTATGGCGGAAGTTGGCTGATGCACTAGGAGCAAGACTTAACTACAGCACCGCTTTTCACCCACAATCTGATGGACAAGCAGAGCGCACAATCCAGACATTAGAAGACATGCTAAGGTCTTGCATTATGCAATTTAGCGGTAGCTGGGATGAACAACTGCCACTGATAGAGTTTGTCTACAACAACAGTTATCAAGCGAGTACTGGAATGTCCCCGTATGAAGCTTTATATGGGAGGCAGTGTCGGACACCTTTGTGTTGGAGTGAGGTAGGAGAAGAGAGGCTCCTTGCAACAACTAATGCGGTCGGATCTGAGTATTTAAGGATGACCTTGGACAAGGTGAAGATCGTTAGGGATCGATTGAAGGTTGCCCAAGATAGACAGAAGAGTTACGCCGATGTGCGTAGAAAGGATTTGGAATTCGAGGTAGGAGATTGGGTATTCCTAAAACTATCTCCATGGAAAGGAGTAGTACGTTTTGGACGACGAGGTAAGTTGGGTCCTCGTTATATTGGGCCTTACGAGGTTACGGAAAGGATTGGCCCGGTGGCGTATAGGTTGGCGTTACCGGAAGAGCTAGCTCGAGTACACAACGTGTTTCATGTGTCGATGCTACGGAAGTATATTGCAGACCCTTCGCACGTACTCGAGAGTCCGGCTATAGAGATAAGGGAAGATCTTTCGTATGTGGAGCAGCCAGTACAGATTTTGGATCGCGAGGAACGCACGCTACGCAACAAGACTATTCCTCTAGTTAAGGTCTTATGGCGGAACCACTTGGTCGAGGAAGCAACGTGGGAACCCGAAGCACAGATGCGTGAGCAGTACCCGTATCTGTTCCAGTGACGTGCGGAAATTTCGAGGACGAAATTTTTGTAAGGGGGGAAGGCTGTAACACCCCGTCCCGAATCGCACCGGAATCCGTGCACGTTGACCGAGGTTGACCGTTGACCGTTGACCGAAGGGGTCAAAAGTTGACTTTTTGACTCGGTGGGAATTTCGAGTTGACCAGGGTACCGTGGCGAAGTGCATGACGCCCTGAGTTCGTAGACTAGTAGCACGTCGAAAACGGAGCTACGGTTTGAAAGTTATGGGCAAAACAAGTTGAAGTGTAAACTGTCTAAAAGGTGCCGGGAGTTGACTTTTTCTTGTGATGTAATTGTGAGTTGACTCTTGTATGGTTGTAAAGTACTCGTCGATACGAGTTCATAGACTAGCGGCACGCTCAAAACGGACATCCGGTTAAAAAGTTATGGACGTTTGAAGTTTACCGGATACCGTATTATTTTAATATTTTTTTTGGGTCGGTGAACAGTGAAACGCCACGTGTCAGTTTCTGATTGGTCCACGTGGCATGAACAGTGTCATTCAGGGGTTTTATTTGTTAAAACACTCGGGGAAGAGAGAGAAAGAGAGAGAAGAGAGAGAAAGAGAGAGAGGAGAGAGAAAGAGCCACCGCCGGCCACCGGATTTTGTCACTGTTCCGGCCGAGTTACTGTACACGCGCCGGACAGAAAGCTTGCCCACCTCATTTCCGGCAAAACCTCCAAATTTCACGGCGAACGGCCGCCGGACGCGCCCGGATCGGACGTCCGAAGTTTGGCGGCGATTTTTCCCCTCCACCGCCGGCCACCGCGAATCGGCACTATTCCGGCCGATAAACAGTACACGCGCCATACACTCAGCATCCTCTCCTCAAGTCCGGCCTACCCACCAAAAATCACGGCCATCGGACCACCGACGCGCCGGGATCGGAGCGTTTTCCGGCGAGGGGTCGAAAATCTTCAAACGGTGATTTCTCCGCCGTCCGACCTCCGTTTTGCTCACCGTCGGTCCCGTTGGATTGCTCTCCTCACGATCTACAAATCTACAAAATTTTACAGCAAACGGCCACCGTCGGAAATTACTGTTCCGGCGACGGTTGCCGGTGACGTGGCGGTCCGCCGGAAAGTACTGTTCCGGCGAGTACCCCGAAAATTCTGGCCAGCTCCAGTCCGCAGTGTTCGACCTCCTGAACCCAAATCCGACTTCCGTTTCCACCAATTCGCGACGGTTTGGGAGAATTGCAAAGCCGAAACCCGAAAAGCTTCCCGATAAAATTCCGACCCCGTCGGGTACGATCATCGGAAATTAAGACCGGATCTGTGATTAGCATCACTCGAGCTTCGATTCGGTATATAATTCGTAAATTTTAGTTATCGTTTGGTGTTCGCTCCTCGGGTACCCATTTGGGGATTACCCGAATAAAATATTAATATTTGTGGTTTTGGTACTGTGGGTGTTTTAGGTGCACGTGCAAGTAGCGGAGTCGATCCTGCGGAGGATCTTGATTGAGATACGTGCACAAGGTGAGTGACCCACCTTCAAATTAATTTTGGGAATTTAATTGGTGAATATATAATGTGTGATTTAAATATTTGGAATTTAATTTCTATGTGCCAAATATTTATTTGAATTATTGTGGAATTATTTGTGAATTTATCGGATTTAAGAAAATGTGTATTTCACCAATTTATGCCATGTGGAATTATTTTATGGTTTTGAGGATTTTGAAATTGGTGTGGTTTTAATGGTAAATTGGGCACGATTTGATTTTCAAATATTTCAAGGAAAATATTTGGTTATGTTGGTGATTTCAATTTTTATGAAATATGCCCATAAAATATTATGAGATTTGATTATGAGATTTTGAGCATTATTTATGCTATTGGGAAAATGTGGATATTTGAATTGATGGATTTGAAAGTTGGTGGATTTGAAAATCATGGAATTTATGGCATTGATTACAAAGAAATTGTGGGAAAATTCCCGGTTCAAGCGGATGGATTATGCCCGCTATGTTTATGAAAAATGTGAAATTTGTTTTATGATTTAAATTTATGGATTTTATAATTTTTAGATGCACTGTGCACGTACTGGTGTTCTGATTATGTGATATGGTATATGTGATATGGTTAGTGTGCACACGGTTGTGATTAGCGCGCAGGTGGGTGTGAGTAGCGCGCGGTTGATATTATGAGGGTGTCCTGTGGATGCCATCGGAGAGGGCGGCCACCCCCCTTTGGCCGGGACACCAGGTTAGCAGCGGCGCAGTGGGACGCCACGCGACCGTATGCCGGTTTCTCTCTATAACCTCCTGTCTGGCGGTACCTTGGGACGCTGGGTACTGTTGGCGCCACTGGTATATAGTGGGTGCATCAAATGATTTTCAGAACTGTGTTTTAAAAATAAAATGTTTGGAAACTGAATTAGAATTAAAAATATAATTGTTACCGCTTCTGGTATTTAATTGATGTCTTGGTTTTCGGGAAATATGAATAAAGGGTTTTGTGAAAATGTTTTAAAAGGGGAACCTTTCCAACTGAGAGAATTGTAAGGGTTTTGAGAGACATTATTATTTCCAAATAATTATTATTTATATACCTATTACCGTGGTATGATAGTGTAGAGTAGTAGGGTCGCTCACTGAGATGATTAGCATCTCACACTCTTAAATTTCGTTCCTCTAGGTACCAGGTAGTCGGTGTTCACTCGGAGCGGACTCGATCTTCCTCGCTGTATTTGTTCGTGCAGTACCTTGTTCTTCTTTTACTGCAGTTGTACTATTTCTTTCACTTTTACTGTATTCTGTATTTTGTAGTACTTCATAAAGCTCTGTATACTGTATGGGACACTTATGTATTTGTATTGCACTGGATTACTGTATTTTTATTTTGGAGTGCTGAAATTTGTGGAACCAGTTCGTCGTACTGTGGGAGGAATAAGGGAACAATTATAGAAGTGTGTTTTCAGTGCAGGAA
Organism: Ziziphus jujuba; assembly: GCF_031755915.1. Taxonomy (NCBI): domain Eukaryota; kingdom Viridiplantae; phylum Streptophyta; class Magnoliopsida; order Rosales; family Rhamnaceae; genus Ziziphus; species Ziziphus jujuba. The sequence continues at coordinate 26,244,919 of NC_083387.1, forward strand.
ATTTTGTGGTAAGTTCATCCCTTAGGGGAGGTTCTGCCGGATCTTCCACAGAAGGGTCCGGTAGGGTTTCCCTGGGATCAGGGCTTGTCTAGGGTTCCGGTGGGGAACTTTGGACGGGTCCTGACAAGGAGGATATTTGCTATTTTTGTTTTGATTATTTCTAGAAATTTCTTGTGGTTTTTTCCATCCATCTTTGGTATTTTGAGACTGCATTTTTATTTTAGACTGAAAGGCATTTTCCAAAGAATTTTCATTCCGCCTACTCAATCTTTTTCTCATATGCTTCTAGAAAGCCCATTAATTTTGTTGCTGTTAAATTTTCAATATCCTTTGATTCTTCTATAGCAGTAATAATTGCATCGTACTTTACTTTGCAACTCATTAAAATGTTTTCTACTACTTTCTTTTCAGAAATATTCTCTCCATAGGCTCTCATTTGATTAACTACTTCTTTTATTCTTGAGTAGTAATCTTTAGCGATCTCATTGTCTTTCATTTTCAAATTTTCTTAATCTCTTCTCCGAGTCTATAGTTTTATGGCACGTACCTTAATACTGCCTTGAAACTCCTCTTGTAGGGTATCCCATGCCTCCTTTGTTGTTGTAGATCCCATAATCATTGGAAAGATTTCATCCGCCACGACTTGTTGTAGAATAAACAAAGCTTGGGAATCCTTTTGTTGATTTTCATCAAGCTCCTTCTTTTGATTGTCATCAAGAATGGTAATATCATTAGGAATAGTGTAGCCCTCACTGATAATATCCTATAGTTTTTGGGATAAAAAATAACTGGTCATTTTTATAAACCAAAAATCGTAATTTTCACCACTAAAGATTGGAACTGGACTTGTGCGGAAGGTGTTCTCGACCATGGTGAATGAAAATAACTACACCTAGTTTATGAATGAACCAGGCTCGGATACCATTGATGAAATTTATTGAAAAATATTGTGGGATGCTTTTAGTGGAGAAAGGAAAGGAGAAAGGAAAATATAGAAACTTTTTTTTTTTAATGTAATTGTTACATGTGTTGTGGATGCAATAGCTTCCTATTTATACAAGTACAAGGTGGGTTCCTTAGCCAACTAAACAATTCATGAATGTTCCAGGTTTTAGGAAGCAAATTTTAACTTGAACACTTATACACACGAGAAAGTCAAATCAAACTTAAACTTTTACTTGCCACTTAAGTATTTCTAGAATTCTCTTTAGAAATGTGCAGCATTAATTGCAACAGTGACAAATCCAATGACTCAAGCTCTTTTAAATTCCCCAAGGATGATGGATGCTACCACTTAAATTGTTGTGGGAAAAGTTGAGAACATGAATCCAAGATAAGTTCCCAGTGCATTCTAGAATTTCACCGTTGAATTTATTTCTTGAAAGATCAATGAAAACAAAATTGTCTTAGATCTTTCCATAGGATAAGAATGTACCTTTAGTTGTTAATGTGATCGAGTAATCAAACCCAGTACTCCATGAGATTGATTTTCTCCGTAAAGTTGCATTTTCACTCATGTATGATCAACTGGTAGCATCAATAGCTTTCATGGAGTTCCATATTTTGAAATATTCAGATGGCGACGTACCCTCGAAGGTATTCTCAGAGAGATCAACAATGCGCAAATTGGGAAACTCATGATTGGAAATCGGCTTTCTTATAACTGCATAGAGTCGATTTGATCTTAATATCAGCATGCTTAGCTCCGGAAGATTCCAATACCAAGAAGGAAAGACATCACTAAATTTATTGTCCCCAAGATTGACAGCTTCAAGCATCCTACAATCAGGCAATAACTGTGGTAAATGCCCTTCAAATTGGTTATGGTTTAGATCGATCATCCTTAATTCGCTTCCACTTTCACATAGAGATGGAATATTACCATGAAAAGAGTTGTTTCTCACACTCAAGAGAACTAATGAGTTTGTGACATTTCTCAAACATTGTGGAAGGACACCACTCAGTTTGTTATTGGACAAGCGAGGGAAGTAAGATTGCAAAATGCTGCTGAGACTTCTCCACTTAGTTCATTATTTGAGATTCTATACTCAAAGATGGAAGTTAGAGGAATTGGCAGTTTTCCTTTCAACATGTTAAAAGAAAGATCCAATATACCAAGACTAACCCCAGGAATGATAAGTTGAGGTTGGTCAAAGCCTATCAAATTGTTACGAGAAATGTCTATATACTCTATAGTTTCTATGCTAATGTTCTATAACCACTTGGGTATTTGCCCAGATAAGTGGTTTCCACTGAGACCCAAGTTTATTAGGTTATCTTGGTACCTTAAGAAATTAGGGAACGTACTTAAGTTACAATCATCTAGAAATAAATATTCAAATTTCGGAGTGGTTGCATTTGGAGTGTTAATGGTTCTAGTAAGCACATATAAGTTATTACCCTGTAGTTGGAGTCCGAGTAGAGACTTCATTCCTAAAAACATGTCAAAATCTAGTGTGCCACTCAACTCATTAAAACAAAGATAAAGAATTTCAAGATTTCTTAGTCTAGAAAATGAAGGTGGCACAACCCCAGTTAGATAATTATCAGTAAGTTCTAATTCAGTCAATTGGGTTAGGTTTGCAAGCCAAGAAGGAAGTTGACCACTTAGTTGATTAGCGCTAAGATGTAATGCAATGAAGTTGGTCAGGTTTCGAAGTGAAGAAGGAATTTGATCACAAAAGTTGTTACTTTCAAGCCATAAATCAGTAACCTTTGTAAGTTTGCCAAGCGACGATGGAATCAACCCCGAAAGGTTACTATTTCCAACATCTAAATAATTCAAGTGCTCAAGCTTTTCAATTAACAAAGGTATGCTACCTGAGAAACTCGTTTTAGGAAGTGATAATACCTTGAGAAGACTACCATTCTGAAATTCTGGTAAATACCCGGTAAGACGTTGGTTGCCATCACAAGAACTTGTAGACTTGGAATGGAAAGAATAGTGTTGGGGAACTCTCCATACACCCCACAATATTTTAGGGTGAGAGATGACAAAGAAAATAAATTTCCCAGAAAGGTAGGCATTTTGGAGTTGATATCAACATAACTGAGATGAAGATGTTTTAGCTTAGTTAAATTGTGAATTAAGCTATTCAAATCAAGCTTTTCAAAGGCGGTTTGGAAGGACGATGTTGATTTTGTAACATGGAGTTGCATACGTAGGATGCAAGTTTCTTCTTTCAGTAAAGGTTTGCTCTAGGTGCTTGTACCCTTAGGGCTATTGTTAGATTGGGATATGAATTAAAACCCAAAAAAAAAAAAAATAATGAAACCCCCAACTTTTCATTAAGAAACACTACTCCATCTAAGATTTAGAAGACGACAAAAATTAGATAATTGAGAAGCTAAAACATAATCTAGTTTGTTGGGTCCTAAGCTCGGGAACCAATTAGCATGTCACGGAAATAACGAAATATGAAAAAGATTACTGTCTATTTATATAATTAATATGCACTAATGTATTTTTTGAAAAAGAATGTTAGTTGTAGTGAAAGAAACCAAATATCAATATTAGTTGGTAAATATATTGAAAACGCAACACACACCAATCATCCGATGTAGAGTAGATGGTCAGAAATTCGGCCCTCATCCAGTCGACCTACGTTTGAGTCCCGGCAACGGAAATATGTAATTTTTTTTGAAAATTAGGTTCAGAACCTTATTTTATTGCGTACTTAAACAAACTGTGACATTAAAAATAGCAAAACTTAAATATAAACTAATATTCATTTAAAAAATAATGTCCTTCTCTGAGACCCTGAGACGTAGTCGCTCAATGGTTTTAATTAATTTACTTGTATAGTGCCAAAAATTTTTATGTTTTTGGCATACTTGTTTGATTAGGTGGTCAGAAACAACACACATAACAATAGTCAGCTGGAAAACAGCAAGGACATTTGCATCAACTACAAAAGTTGAATTTCTGATGAACTCCCTGATCAGCATGAAAGCGACATGAATATTTCTAATCAGTTTGAAGAAAAATAGAGGAGAAAAAAAATGAGGGTTCGACATCTCATTTTCCATATTGGCATAGAATGCGCTTTGTTGACTCCAAATATAGAGTTTCATGGTCACAACCACCTTTCTTTGTATCATGGAAATTGCATATTCAAGGTTAATTGAGTGCAATATTTATGACACCTATTGTAAGCAATATTCAATTTCTTTCAATGAACTTAGTTATACCAAACTTTTTGTCTTTCGTTGTGTGGATTGTAATATTAATATCCAATTGTTGTGCGGTCCATTGCCATGCTCAATTAAAACATAAATATCATGTCCATCCTTCCCTTATCTCTTGTTGATTCAATCATGGAAGATGACTAGGATGAATTTTGTTGCGATCTTGGTAAAACTGAAAGGTAAAATAATAATGTATAGTGTATATATGCCGGCGTCTCATTTTGAATTCTTTACTCAATTTTCTGATCATCATCAGGATATCTTTTTTGTCTCAATCTATACTACAATTGTTATTTGTGAATATTGTGATTATATATACTAATGATTTTTTTTCTCTTGGTTATAGGATTTAGAATGACAATTGAACAGTGGATAAACCTTAGAAAGATGATTCCTGTAATAGTTCAATCCCTTGAAGAGATGGGTCCCCAAAAAAAGAATGCAGTGATCAATTGCGGAAATAGTTGTTTAACCTATATCGCTTGACACGTCTACTTTTTAAATAGTTAAATTTTACATCATTGTGCAATTTCTGGGATAAATTGCGGAAACTCCCTTTTTTTTTTTTTTTTTTTGTGGGTAAAATAGGAAACTTCAGTCTTTGAATGACAACAATATCAATATTTGGTTTACTAGAATCATCCATGTGATTAATCTCCAATTATTACCATTATCACATTATGAATGCCTTGTTACATTATTTCATGAGATACACATATATAAAAGTCGTTGGATTGAGATTACCAACACCGGGACATATGGAACTTTCATATATATATATATATATAAATATATATTTTGATAAAACATATGGAACTATATATATTTTTTGATAAAACATATGGAACTTTTCTATATGTAATTTACTTATAAGTTGTCAGCGTTTGGTATAAGACGGACTAACGTACTGATTAGTACGTTCAGGAGTAGCAACTAGCGGGACTACCATAAGTAATGTTATAGCATGACAAAATACTAAGTTTTAGATGGAAAAATATTAGAACTTTAATTCTAATATTTTATTATAGCAGTATGCCTAATTATAGAGGAAAAAAAAAATTGATTCAAGAAAGGAAACTGTAAAAGATGACCAAAGAAGAAATTAAGTGCTCAAATAGAATTTTAACAAACATGATGTTTCATGATAATAATCACTTTTATTCCAAGATAAGCAGCTAAAAAATAGATTAGACTATGTTTATTCATTGACATTTTAAGAAGAAAAAATAAAAATAAAAAACAATTTAAAATTGAATATCCACTATTTCAAAATGAGCATCTCAAAAATATATTAGACTACGTTTATATTGACCCCTTTTGGAGAAAAAGTCGCACAACCTCTTTTACCACTTCCTGTTGAAATTACTTTACCACTACCTGTTGAAATTATGGCAATCAAGTGGGGCTTTCTTTTTATTTGTAGTGTGAGCTTTTTTTGTATTCATCATAGACTTGGTTCAATAATAAAAGTATTTTGGATTCGGGTACGCTTTCTTTTACTCATGATCTTGATTTCAAGATTGTATTGTTGTAAGTGACTCTTTGATAGCTGAGTTTTGCTACAAATTTCTTGTTTACCTACAGAATTAATGGTATCATGGTACACGACTTAGCTAAGTTTGGCTTTAGGTTGTATTAATGAACATTATATCTAGATTGAAGAGGATCCACAGTGGCTTTCTTCTCTTATTGTTTTTTATTCTAACAAAAGAATTAATCCAAGAGATCAAAGAACCAATATTAATGTGAGTAAAGGAAGAGATCAAGGAAACCAAACAAATTGGAGAAAGCGTCCAATAGCTTTCCCCTTATAAAGATTTTGAAAAGAGCTCGCTCACAAGCTTAACAAGTTCAATTATCCTATGATGAGTTGCAGGGGACTAATGTACATCTAGTTGTCATCATTCTTTCGCAGCTATTAACGAAATCGCAACTCCTTGAAAGAACTTATTCTCACTCGCATATAAGCATTCGTGGAGTTCTCCAACAAAAGCTTTTTGACCGTTTCGGGCAATTCTTGTTACTTCCAAAAAGCAACCCCAATTGGGAACCGAATTCTGGAGTGCGCCAAGTTGCGTATACCGACACGTGTTAGTAACTTCGTTTTCTTACAGCAGGTTCGCTTAGTTTTTCTTGTCACGTGTCTCCAACTGTCTGGATGTTTTAGTTCATCATGTGGCCACACACGTACGTCTTAGGTGGATTGAACTGTGTGATGAATTGGCAACCGTTGATCTGATATAGAACGTTAGTCAATGCTTTATATCGAGTCTGACCACTCACTGGCAGTTGAGTCTTAAGCTGTATCGACTGTATATAATTGCATCATAGATGCTCAAATTACCTCAAGTTTTTGTTTAAGTAATTCTGCATTCATCAAATTTGGTAACGGAAATTTTGATAAATAATAAATTAATATTGTATAATTGGTTTTTAAATTAATATTATATAATTGGTTTTGTCCTCTAGTACCAACAATTTGTCAATCATTTATATACTAACACATTATTGTTTATCAAAATTTTAGCTAATAAATTTGGTATGTGTAGCATTTTTTTTAATAAGATAAATATATATTAAAAAAAGATTTCTAATTCAACAATTCAACAATTCATGTTTTCTTTTTTCGTTTTTTTTTTTTTTGAGTCTTTTTAGGAAAAAAAGAAGAAGCTTTTATATATGAAAGTAAGCTGTAAAAATTTATTCACATTACCCATAAAAGTTAGTCATGTTAGCAATGGAAGTTGTTCCCTTTTCTTATAAGCCAAGATTCAATTTTACTGGAGAGCACTTAATTCCCAAGAAAAAAAAATTGTTTGACATCCTTGCACTTTTTAATGAAATGATGCATCGATATTGGCTAATATATAATAATACAAATAATTAACTACTATGAACCTTTATTAATCACTTGAACAACATAATACATCCACCAAGACAAGCTATTTTATGACAACAATAAAACACCAAAAAAAAAAAAAAAAAAGAGGAAGAGAAAAGAAACGAAGCATACATTATCCCCAATCCAAAGTGGGACAACTTAAATTTAGCAACATGTTGCCTACGCCAAGCTCTATGTCCTCCGCCTCCTTCTCCTCCCATTATGTTGCCTCAAGCCAAAAGTTTTGAAAAAAAATAGGGATTCTTTTTGATGACATAATGGCCAATAACCATTCCCACAACTGCTCCAGTGCAATAATCAATCACAACAAATTTCCAATCCAATGCGAAAGAACTCCCTGAATCTTGCACTTGTTCAGAAATTGAATTTGGTGGTTGGGAGGTCTCAGAATTGTTTCATTTCTTTGTCAATGGAGTACCACATAACTCCAAGTTTCCCTCATAGGAGCTCATTTCAAATGTATCAAACTACTTTCCAATGGGTATGGGTCCTCTGAGAAAGTTATGAGAGATGTTGAAACGCGAAAGAAATGTAAGCTGTGCAAGTTGCTGAGGAATCTCTCTAGAGATCTTGTTTTGAGACAAATCCAATGACTTCAGGAATCTCTCCAGAAATTCCCCAAGGATGATGGGATGCTACCACTTAAATTGTTGTGGGATAAGTTGAGAACATGAATCCCAGATAAGTTCCAAATGCCTTCTGGAATCTCACCTTTGAATTTATTTCTTAACAAATCAATGAAAACAAAATTGTCTCGGATATTTCCATAGTACAAGAATGTACCTTTGTCTGTTAATGTGATCGAGTAACCAAACGCAACATTCCATGAGGTTGATTTTCCCTGTAAAGTTGCATTTTCACCCATGAATGATGAATTGGTAGCATCAATAGCTTTCATGGAATTCCATACTTTGAAATATTTGGATGGCAATGTGCCCTCGAAACTATCCTCAGAGAGATCAACAATGCGCAACTTTGGAAACTCATGATTGGAAAGCAGCTCTCTTAGAACCCCGTAGAGCCGATTTGATCTTAATATCAGCACTCTTAGCTCCGGAAGTTTCCCATACCAAGAGGGGAAGACATCGTTAAATTTGTTGTCCATGAGGTTGACAGCTTCAAGCATCCTACAATCAGGCAATAACGGTGGTAGATGCCCTTCAAATTCGTTATGGCTTAGATCGATCATCCTTAATTCGCTTCCACTTTCACATAGAGATGGAATATCACCATGACAAGAGTTGTTGTTCACCTTCAAGATAAACATTGAGTTGGTGATATTCTCAAACATTGTGCAAGGACACCACTTAGTTTGTTATCGGACAAGCGAAGAAATTTAAGGGAAGTAAGATTGCAAAATGCTGGTGAGACTTCTCCACTTAGTTCATTATTTGAGATTTTATATATAAAGATGGAAGTTGGAGGAATTCGCAGTTTTCCTTTCAACATGTTAGAAGAAAGATCCAATATACGAAGACTAACCCCTGGAATGATAAGTTGAGATTGGTCAAAGCCGATCAAGTTGTTATCAGAAATGTCCATAAACATTATAGTTTCTAAGCTAATGTTCCATATCCACTTGGGTATTTGCCCAGATAACTGGTTTCCACGAAGACCCAAGTTTACTAGGCTATCTTGGTACCTTAAGAAATCAGGGAACATACTTAAGTTACAATCATTCAGAAACAAATATTCAAATTTTGTAGTGGTTGCATTAGGAGTGTTAATGGTTCTAGTAAGCACAGATAAGTTATTAAGTTAGAGTTGGAGTTTCTACAGATACTTCATTCCTAAATGTTGAAGTATAACCTCTGTGCTGACGTGGAGACAGGGTCTGACATGGATAAGTGAACTGCATAGGTGTATTTCCACTTTGGCTCATATGCCAAGTGTCATTATGAATTGTAAAAGAGTGTGTGTATGCATGAAAGTGTGAGTGAGAGAATCTTTTTTTTTATAACAGAAATGTAATGATCACTTTTTTGGATGATGTTAGCATTTTTGGATAAATACTGTTATATTAAATGAAAAAGTGTAGCTGAGCTCACACACAAATTTTTTCCTCTCTAGCTTCTCTTCTTTTCTTTCTAGAATGTTCATTGTTTCTGCATAATATAGAAATATTACAGAGCTCTAAAACCATTAACATGGTATCAAAGCCTCTCGATCGAATCTGAGACTGGGATAAACACTGTGAGGTAAAAAAAAAAAAAAATGAAATACTGGTTTCTTATGTTGTAAGGTCAGCAAAACAATGGCTGGATCTAAAGTGAGAGCTCCAATATTCTTAGGTGAGAATTATGAGTTCTGGAGAATTAAAATGGTGACCATCTTCAAATCTTATGGGCTTTGGAGATTTGTGGATAAAGGAATTCTAGTTCCTGATGAAAAAGCTAAAGGGGAAAATTGCAAAAGCTGAGGGAAGCTCGGTAGTGGAAGATGATGAACAGATGATGGAGTTCTACATGAAGGATGCAAAGGCTTTGGGCATTATCCAAGGTGCTATTTCAAATCAGATCTTTCCAAGGATAGTAAATGCAGAAACCTCGAAAGAAGCTTGGGAGCTGCTGTACAAGGAATTTCATGGTGGTGAACAGGTAAGATCTGTGAAACTACAGAGTCTAAGAAGGGAATTTGAGTATACTAAAATGAAAGAAGATGAAACGTTATCTAGTTATCTTACTAGATTGAATGATTTGATAAATCAGATGAAAACCTTTGGATAGAGCTTATCTAATGAGAGGTTGGTTCAAAAGGTTTTAATTCGTTTAACTAAAGCTTATGAGCCTATATTCTTGGTAATAGAAAATACTAAGGATCTGGAATCAGTAGAGTTTCAAAAAGTGGTTGCAATTCTTAAGAGCCAAGAACAGAGACTTGACTTGCAAGTCACTGATTTCACAAAGAAAGCTTTCTCTACCTTATCTGTGAACAATCATGCTGCAATCTCTAAAACACAAAACAAAGGAGTAACACACTCCAATGCAGCTAAACTCCAAAAGACCTGGACCCCAAGAGAGAAGAAGTGGGAACCGAAGTAGAGATTTCAGTAAAGATTTCATGGAAATCAAGCTCATTCTGTGAATACTGTTCACGATGGAAATAGATGGCAGGTTGGAGGTCACCAAGAAAGTTCAAAACCATAGTGTAGAACATGTGGCAAATACCATTTTGGAGAGTGCAAATTCAAAGGGAAATCAAAGTGCTATAATTGTGACAGATTTGGGCATTGGGCAAGATAGTGTCCAAATGGGAAGAATATGCAGAAAGCAAATTGCACAAATCAAATGGAGCTGACAGGCAACATGTTTTATGCAGCTAGTGAGTTTGAAAAGTCGAGTAAGGGCAGTGAATGGTATATAGACAATAGATGTAGCAATCATATGACAGAGAATATGGACCTTTTGATTGATGTTAAAAGGAATATATATGGTAGAGTTCAAATGCCCAATGGTACACTAGAAAGCATAGCTGGGAAAGGTACATTGGTGATTGATACAGACATAGGCAAGAAGCATATTAAAGAGGTGATGTATTTACTTGGTTTGAAAGAGAATTTGCTTAATGTTGGTCAAATGGATAAGCATGGCTATTATCTGGTGTTTGGTGGAGGAATGTGTTGTATATGATGGACTTGCATTAGAAAATTTGGTTATGAAGGTTAAAGCAAAGACAAACCGGTGTTATCCTCTAACTATGACATCAAGTGAACAGCTTGCTTTAAGGGCTCAAACAGATTTTAGTGTGGAAACTTGGCATAAAAGGATGGGACACTTACACTTGAATGCACTGCTAGAGTTAAAGAAGAGGGACATGGTTTTAGGACTACCAAAACTTGAGGAAACCATGAAAATATATGAAGGATGCCAATTTGGAAAGCAGCATAGAGACGTCTTTCAAAAGAATAAGGCCTGGAGAGCAAGTTAGCCACTACAATTGGTTCATACTGACTTGTGTGGTCCAATGCAGACAGAAACTCTTGCTGGAAATAGGTACTTTATGCTTCTTGTAGATGATTATACACGTATGGTTTGGGTATTCAAAGACAAATGACAATAGCATACGCTTCACAACAGAATGGAGTGGTTGAAAGGAATAATAGAGTAGTTGTTGAAATGGCTAAGGCTATGTTACATGATAAACAAGTGCCTTATTACCTATGGAGAGAAGCTGTTCATACAACCGTATACTTGCTTAACAGATGTCCTACTAAATCACTTGATGGAATAACACCTTTTGAAGCCTATAGTGGAAGAAAACCAGGAATTGCACACTTGAAAATTTTTGGTTCTCTATGTTATGTCCATGTTCCAACTGAGATAAGATAGAAATTGGATCCTAAAAGCATAAAAGGAGTCTTTGTAGGATATGGAACTTGTGAGAAGGGTTATAAGGTGTTTGATCCTATAACTAAGAAGCTGATTCTGTCTAGAGATGTCATATTTGATGAAGAAAATTCATGGAATTGGAAGGAAAATGTACAAAATGGGAGTCAAAATGTAATATCTGCAGAAATTGATAATTGCAAGGTCTCAAGAAGGGATCTAGTGCTTGAAGATATTCAACATACTCCAGAAAAGTAAGGACAAGAAATCTTTGGTTCAGAAGAAGCTACAAACAGCAGGAATGGTATGTCAAATGTGCATGGAAGTTCAGGTATGAGTTCTGTTCATTCAGAAATTGATAAATTGTACGCTGGTTTTGATCATACACCAATAAAATGGAGAAGTCTTACTGATATTTTGGCTAAATGCAATAATTGTATCATTGAGCCTGAAAATTATGAAGAGGCAGCTCAAAGTCAGTCTTGGATTAAAGTAATGACAGATGAACTAGAGATTATTGAGAAAAACAATACATGGGAGCTAGTGGACAAACCGAAAGATAAACCTGTGATTGGTGTTAAATGGGTTTACAAGACTAAATTCAATTTAGATGTTCAATTCAAAAGAATAAAGCCAGATTAGTAGTTAAGGGGTATGCACAAAAACCAGGTGTGGATTTCAATGAAACCTTTGCTCCGGTTGCAAGACTTGTTACCATTAGAACTTTAATTGCTTTGGCAGCTCACAAAAGATGGAGATTGTATTAGCTTGATGTTAAATCAGCATTTTTGAATGGTGTGATGCAAGAAGAGGTTTATGTAGAACAACCAGATGGATTTATGATTAAAGGGCATGAGGATAAGGTATACAAATTCCACAAGGCTTTATATGGTTTGAAATAGGCTCCTCGAGCCTGGTACAGTGAGATAGATGCCTACTTCTGTGAGAGTGGATTCCAAAAGAGTCAAAGTGAAGCCACCCTTTATACAAAGACTAGGGGAGAAAAAGGCATATTGATTGTTGCTATATATGTTGATGACATAGTGTATACAGGAAATGATAGTGAAATGCTTCACTGGTTTAAAGAAGACATGATGAAAAGGTATGAAATGACAGATTTAGGATTGCTGCATCATTTTCTTGGTATGGGAGTAGTACAAACAGCTTCGTGTATTTTTGTGCATAAGAAGAAATATGCTTCCACATTACTAAACAAATTTGGTTTAACAAATTGCAATCCAGTTCTCACACCATTGATTGCAAATGAGAAGCTTAGCAAAGAAGATGGAAGTGGAGCTGCAGATGAAGAGCTTTGTCAGAAAATTGTGGGAAGCCTACTATATCTTACAGCCACAAGACCAGATGTCATGTATGCAGCAAGTCTCCTAGCCAGGTTTATGCATTGTCCTACAAATAAACATCTTGGCACAGCAAAAAGAGTACTAAGATACATCAAAGGTACCTTAGATTATGGTTTTGAATATGTTAAAGGAAAACAGACTGTTTTAGTAGGATATTGTGACAGTGATTGGAGTGGATCTGTGGATGATATGACGAGCACATTTGGATATGCTTTCAGTTTTGGAAGTGGAGTGTTTTCTTGGGCCTTAGTCAAACAAAGCTGTGTTGCACTCTCCACTGCAGAGGCAGAGTATATCAGTGCATCAGAACCAACTGCACAAGCAACATGGCTTCGGTTTGTACTTGAAGATTTTGGTGAAATGCAAGCTGAAGCCACTCCTCTACATTGTGACAATACATCAGCTATTGCCATCGCTAAGAATCCAGTTTTCCACCAGAAAACAAACACATTGATAGAAGGTATCATTTTATAAAAGAAGCCTTACAAGATGGGATGATTGACTTGACATATTGTTCTTCTGAAGAACAAGTTGCAGACATATTTGTTAAGCCTTTATCAAGGGATCGTTTTAATTTCTTAAGAGACAAGCTAGGAGTTGTTTCAGCACAGAGTTTACAGGGGAGTGTTGAAGTATAACCCCCTGTGCTAACGTGGAGACAGGATCTGACATGGATAAGTGAACTGCATAGGTGTATTTCCACTTTGGCACATATGTCAGGTGTCATTATGAATTTTAAAAGAGTGTGTGCGTGCATGAAAGTGTGAGTGAGAGAATCTTTTTTTTTTTTATAACAGAAATGTAATGATCACTTTTTTGGATGATGTAAGCATTTTTGGATGAATACTGTTATATTGAATGAAAAAGTGTAGGTGAGCTCACACACAAAATTTTTCCTCTCTAGCTTCTCTTCTTTTCTCTCTAGAATGTTCATTGTTTCAGTATATTTCTATATTATGCAAATCAGCATTAAGAGACAAATCAAGCAAAACCAAAGTTGAGATTTGCAAAATTTCTGATAGGATTTGACCATAAAAAAAGGAGTGAGAGAGGTTGAGATGTGTTAACCTTGAAAGATGGCCTAATGCAGGTGGGATTCGAGAGTAATTGAAATCATTGGAAGCAAGGTTAAGCATTTGGAGCTTAGAAAGGTGGAAAAGAGTGATGGTGGAGTTGATTGAACCATAAAGACAATTGCTGCCGAGATCAACGCCGATCACATGTCCACTTTTCTCATCACACTCCACACCATCCCACGAGCAACAATCTTCAATCCCTTCTTCTTTCCATGATGCAGTTTTGGGAAGATCGGAAGGCTCAGGACAAGTAGATTTGTCTACAATAAAGCTTTCTTTGAATTGCAACAAGGCAGTGTGCTCATCTTTGTGGCAAAGTGGCTGCACACAAGGAAAAAAGCAAGTCATGGTGAGTATGATATAAAGTAATAAGAGCATGGAAGGAAATGAATTAAACCAAGAGAAACTCCATTTCGAAATTGCTAAAGTTGGATGAGCAAGAGAATGAACGAATGGTCTTCTTTTATAGACAGTATCCCACAAGCTTTTGTGATAATGTTGGATGAAATTAAGCCAATATTATTGTGGAAAGAAAAATCAAAATATATGAAATTTTATACTTACAATTATTGACTTTTCATCCCAAAAAAATAAATAAATTACAACTACTGATTGTTACTCTTTTGAAAATTCAAAAAGAAAAGCCCACCAATCACACGAACGGAGGACTACCTGCTACATAAAGGGGTTAAATATACTTGTCAATTAATTAATTTACTCCACAGTAACCTATGGTAGTTTTTTTGGAAACGAAAAATTATTTGAAGAAGTCAGTCTAGTTTTGTCTTCAAGAAGACTATATGAGTAGAGAAGCACTACACATTTTATCTTTTGGCTTGGATTTGAAATCAAAATATTAATCGTTAGTTAGGCCTACAAAGCTCAATATCACAAAGACTCCAGTTAGGTTAAATGAAAATATCTCAAAAGACTTCAGTAGATTTTGATTTAATACACCTAATTAGGGGTAAAGAGAAATTCTAGATGAACTACCAAATAAATGTTACACAATTCTATTTATAAATTTTTACCAAAATTTTGCTAAATATATTTTTTTTTAAATCACGATTTGACTACTTGTTCAAAAAATCAAACAAACGAACAAAATTACCTATATCACACGAAGTATTACATAAAATTATATATAAAAAACATAATAATCTATTTTCCATTAACTTAAATTTTTGAAAAATAGAACCATTTAAGTTAGTATCAAAGTCTAAAAATGGGAAGGCTATATGTAAGATGGAGTATTAGAAAAAAATATAAAAGAAATGATAATTCGCATTTCCATTAGCCCAAGCTATGATAGGGTTTTAATTAGCTTAATTATTGAAGGTGGATTATTATAATTATTATTTTATGTTTCAACCCGAACACAATGAGGCTACCACATCAAGGGGCTACTTATGATATCGTCCAGCTTTGAAAACTATCCAACCTATAATCTCTGTTATTGAGTCACTGTTTAATAGTAGGTTTTGATCTTGGCCTTCAATTGAGTTTGTGACTAAAAAGAACTAAAAATAATATCATACTTGGGACAACTTTTTTATAAAGAAAATACACAACGTATTAATATTTTTTATAATAACGTAATATTAAAATATAACATAAATCAAAATATCAGATGACAAAAGAGTGAAAAAAAAAAAAAAAAAGAATCTTCCATTAAATTGGAACTCTAATAACCAGTGTGAGCGGGATCATATTTTATGAAATGGTTTATCTTTTTGATAAAACTTTATCCCATACTGATTTCCGCTTAAATAAATAAATTAAAAAAAAAAAGAAAAAAAAGAAAAATAGTGAAAAAGTAATTGAAAAATTACATGTATAGACTATAGAGAATGAGAGTTGGCTAGAGGTAAAGAAATTAAACATGGGAGAGAGTAAGATAGGATGCAGAGAAATGAGTTTAAAGCAACCAGGCAGTTGAAGACTGGGTGCACCGACACGTGGCGGTTCGATTGTTTTCTTCCACTGCCAACTTCGCTTAATTTTCTTGCAACGTGTCTTTGACTTTCTGGTTGTTAGTCCTTGTTGGGACCACACGTTTCTTAGGTGGGTAGGACGTATGATGAAGTGGCAACCGTTGATTTGATTAAGGATGCTAAAGGGTGCTTTACATTGTGTCTGAGTCTGACCGTTGACTGGCGGATTAGTCTCAAGCTGCATGGCTTTATATACCTCAATTTTTTAATTCCTAATGAGATGAATTATCAAAAGAGAGAAATTTATATTGGAAAAGATTTTTTATCGCAACTTTTTTAGTCTTGTTGTTTTTTCATTATATATTAGAATGATTGTATAGAAAATGTGGCACAGAAGCCTATTAATAATCAAACACTCATCCTATCTATTTTATAGGAATACTTTTAAAATTCTTATTGTGTATGATAATCTACCATACCATCCTAACGCCTCTGAGTGACCTACTAAAAATTTGTTGACATCTTTGTACCTTCTATTTATTCATTTTTTTTGTATGGTATATGATGTTAATAAAAGGTTGGATGGGCAAAAAGAGTGAACATAACGTCTCTCTTTATAGACAGTTTTCCAAGCTTTAGTGATAATTAACGTAGGAGGAAATAATGAATATAACAAAAGAAATAAAAATAAAAATAAAAATCACATACATGAAATTACTACAAGTAATTATATAAGTTACAACCAAGGAAGAAAAAGTTGGTTATACCACCGATATTTCGTCGACATTATCGAGTATCCATGACCATCGACACTGATAGAGGGGATAAAGAAATATCTGCCAGCGGTATCATGGAAATATCGACGTTGTTGTAAAATATCGCTGTTGCAAGTTGACATCGGTGGAAATCTCAGAATAATTGTGGAAATTAATAGAAATTTCGGTTGTCTAGCTTTTCTAGCTTTTTGATATATCGTCGATATTTGTGGAAATGGCTAGAAGCTTAGAAACACTCGGAGAAGCCATTTTTGATGGAAAAAAACAGAGAGCTGGGCAAAATGAGAGTGAGAGGTTTGGGTCTGATCGATGCTTTGTTTAGACTTTGGAGAGGCTTGGAAGAGAGAGCACGAGAGAACAGACTTCACATGGCGGTGAGACTGGAGAGAAAGATTGGGTGACAGGTGTGCTCCCTCAATGTTTCAATTAATGCAGGACTTGGTTTTCGTGTATCCCTATCACAGCCTCTCTCGATTTCATTTTTCGTTACTAGTGTAGGGACCTTACCAATCTAGTAAAAGAACAAAAATTTTAAAAATAAATAAATAGTATTCAAATTTATCAATAAAAATAAAAACCTTTTACCAATAAAAAAACCCAATTAAATATATATATATATATATATATGTATATTGGACTCATAATATCTAACAATCCAATCAATTGTATCATATGGGCTTGAGATTGAATTGATCCATTAAACTTTCTATTTTGGGTTTCACTGTATTGCTCTAGTTGACTAAACATCATTTTCATTTGTCCGTTGGAAAAGTTGGAAAAGGTAGCAACTTTAATGTTTAAGTTGCATATTTTTAAAAAAAATTTTAAAAAATTTGCATAATTATAATACCATTGCAAATGGAAAAAAATTGCATATTTTAATATAAAAGCAAAATTAATATTTCAAAAAAATAGTAACTCAGTTTTATTAGTTTAAGACTTTAAGAAAATGGGTTATTGTTTTAATATAGTTAGAAATATTGCACTATTATGCAAGTTAGTTGAAGTCTAATTTAAACGTAAATTGGTATTAATGATGTGTTATAAATTATATTTAAGAATTTCATATATCTTATTATGCTTTGTTAAATTTCTATATTTTGGTACTAATAAACACTGTATTTTTTTATTTAAAATAATTTTTAATATTTATAAACTATTTTATTATTATTGTATTGTAATTATTGTATTTTTTATATTATTTTTATATATTAATTATTTTATATAATTTATATTTTCAATTAAATATTTATCATTTTTGTAATTTTATTGATATTTTGGTCGATATCGACATTTCCATCGATATTTCTATAAAATTATACCTTTAACTAGTGATGAAAATATCGATATCGATAAAAATATCGAAGGTATAATTTACGGAAATGCTGATAGAAATGTCGTTATCGATGGAAATATCGACAAGGTTACAGAAACTGTAAATTTTTAATTTAGAAGACAAATTTTGACATATAAGATAATTAATATAGTAAAATAATATAAAAATATAATAATTAGAATACAATAATAATAAAATAGTCCATAAATATTATAAATGAATAAACTATAATTTAATTAGTACCAAAATATAGAATAATTTAACATATAATATTAAGATATAAGAAATTCTTAAATATAAATCATAATACATTATCAATATAAAAAAGAACTTTTTAGTTTTTCAAATTGATGATCATATTTTCATATTTCGCAAATACAACAATAGATATTACATTTTATTCCTCCCTTCAATTCTCTCATTATTTTTTTACCCTAATTGTTTTATCTTTTCAGTTTATTATTAACATGTAAATTTTCATGATTGAAAATTTTCTGACAAAATTTTCTATAATCCAATTTCTTTTTGAATCAATAAAATTAGTTATTAGTTTTTTTTTTCTTTTCCAATATCCTACTTAATGTAAATTTTCCTTCGCAATATTATTGAAAAGTATAAAAAACAATCTAGTTATTTAATAAAACAAATTAATTTATTTTAAAAAAATTAAAAAATCAATTTTTTTTCCTTCTAGATCCTTCCTCTCCTCTCTGTCCCGTCCCCCTTCCTTCTTTTGGTCTTCCCCCTTCCTTCTCTTCTCTTCTAGTTATTAAATAAAACAAATTAATTTATTTTTAAAAAATTAAAAAATCAATTAAATATTTTTTTCCCTTCCAGATCCTTCCTCTCCTTTCTCTGTCGTCCCCCTTCCTTTTTGTTTTGGTCTTCCTCCTTCCTCTTCTCTTCTGTAACACCCCGTCCCAAACTACATCGGAATTCTTGCACATTGACCGAGGTTGACTGTCAGGACCCGTCCAGAATTCCTTCCCCGGAACCCTAGACAGCCCTGATCCCAGGGAAACCCTACCGAACTCTCCAACGGAAAATCCGGCAGAGCCTCCCCTAAGGGATTTACTTACCACAAATTTACCTGCACTGAAAACACACTTCTAAAATTGTCCCCTTATTCCTCCCACAGTACTACAAGTTGGTTCCACAAATTTCAGCACTTCAAAATAAATACAGTAATCCAGTGCATAATAAATACAACAAGAATGACAGAAATAGTACAACTGCAATAAAGAAGAACAGGGTACTTCACGAAGTAAAACAGCGAGGAAGATCAAGTCCGCTTCGAATGAACACCGACAACCTGGAACCTAGAGGAACGGAATTTAAGAGTGTGAGATGCTAATCATCTCAGTGAGCGACCCTACTACTATACCATATAATATCACAGTAATAAGTATAAATAATAATTACTTGGAAATAATAATTTCTCTCAAAACCCTTACAATTCTCTCAGTTGGAAAGGTTCCCCTTTTAAAACATTTTCACAAACCCCTTTATTCATATTCCCCGAAAACCAAGACATCAAATAAATATCCGAACAGTAATAATTATATTTTTAATTCCAATACAGTTTCCAAACATTTTATTTTTAAAACACAGTTCTGAAAATCATTTGATGCACCCACTATATACTAGTGGCGCCAGAGTACCCAGCGTCCCGAGGTACTGCCAGACAGGAGGTTATAGAGAGAAACCGGCATACGGTCGCGTGGCATCCCACTGCGCCGCTGCTAACCTGGTGTCCCGGCCAAAGGGGGGTGGCCACCCTCTCCGATGACATCCACAGGACACCCTCATAATATCACCTGCGCGCTACTCACACCCACCTGCGCTCTAATCATATCCGTGTGCACAATATCCATATCACATATACCATATCACATAATCAGAACACCAGTACGTGCACGGTGCATCTAAAAATCATAAATTTCACAATTTTAAATTATATAACAAATTTCACATTTTTCATAAGCATAGCGGGCATAATCCATCCGCTTGAACCCGAAAATTCTCCGTAATTTCTTTATAATCAATACCATAAATTCCATGATTTTCAAATCCACCAACTCCCAAAATCCATCAATTCAAATATCCACATTTTTCCAAGCATAATAATTTCTGGAAATATCATAATCAAATCTCATAATATTCCATGGGCATATTTTATAAAAATTGAAATCACCAATATAACCAAATATTTTCCTTGAAATATTTGAAAATCAAATCGTGCCCAATTTACCATTAAAACCACACCAATTTCAAAATCCTCAAAACCATAAAATAATTCCACACGGCATAAATTTGTAGAATTCGCATTTTCTTAAATCCAATAAATTCATAAATAATTCTACAATAAATCCAATAAATATTTGGCACATAGAAATTAAATTCCAAATATTTAATTCACACATAATATATTCATCAATTAAATTCCCCAAAATTAATTTGAAGGTGGGTCACTCACCTGGAGCACGCAATTAACCCACGATCCACTACGGGATCAATTCTACGACTCACCGGTGCTCCTAGAACAAAATTCACAGACAGTCAAATAAATTAATATTTTATTCGGGTAAATAATACCCGGTACCCGGGGGGTCAAACACAAACGATAACTAAAATTTACGAATCATATACCGAATCGAAGCTCGAGTGATGCTAATCACAGATCCGATCTTAATTTCTGATGATCGTACCCGACGGGGTCGGAATTTTATCGGGAAGCTTTCCGGGTTTCGGCTCCGCAATTCTCCCAAACCGTCGCGAATTGGCGGAAACGGAAGTCGGATTTGGGTTCAGGAGGTCGAACACTGCGGACTGGAGCTGGCCGGAATTTTCGGGTACTCGCCGGAACAGTATTTTTCGGCAGGCCGCCGCGGTCACCGGCAACCGTCGCCGGCGGCGTGTGCGTACGGTGGCCGTTGGCTGTGAAATTTTTCAGATTGGTAGATCGTGAGGAGAGCAATCCAACGGGACCGACGGTGAGCAAAACGGAGGTCGGACGGCGGAGAAATCACCGTTTGAAGATTTTCGACCCCTCACCGGAAAACGCTCCGATCCCGGCGCATCGGTGGTCAGATGGCCGTGATTTTTGGTGGGTAGGCCGGACTTGAGGAGAGGATGATGGGTGTACAGCGTGTGTACTGTAGATCGGCCGGAATAGGGTCGATTCGCGGTGGCCGGCGGTGGAGGGGAAAAACTCGCCGCCGAACTTCGAAGCTCCGATCCGGGCGCGTCCGGCGGCCGTTCACCGTGAAATTTGGAGGTTTTGCCGGAAATGAGGTGGGCAATCTGGATGGCCGGCGTGTGTACAGTAACTAGGTCGGAAAACGTGGAAATGACCGGCGGCCGGTGACTCTCTCTCTCTCTCCTCTCTTTTTCTCTCTCCTCTCTCTCTTTCTCTCTCTTCCCCGAGTGTTTTAACAAATAAAACCCCTGCATGACACTGTTCATTCCACGTGGACCACTCAGAAGCTGACACGTGGCATTTTACTGTTCACCGACCCAAAAACATTAAAATAATACGGTATCCGGTAAACTTCAAACGTCCATAACTTTTTAACCGGATGTCCGTTTTGAGCGTGCCGCTAGTCTGTGAACTCGTATCGACGAGCACTTCACAACCATGCATGAGTCAAAGCTCAATTCCCCATAAACAAAAAGTCAACTCCGGCACCCCTTGGACAGTTTGGACCGCAACTTGTTTCGTCCATAACTTTCAAACCGTAGCTCCGTTTTCGACGTGCTACCAGTCTACGAACTCGTGGCATCGTGAACTTCGCCACGGTACCCTAGTCAACTCAAAATTCTCACCGAGTCAAAAAGTCAACTTTTGACCCCTTCGGTCAGCGGTCAATGGTCAACCTCGGTCAACGTGCACGGATTCCGGTGCGATTTGGGACGTGGTGTTACAGCCTTCCCCCCTTACAAAAATTTCATCCTCGAAATTTGCGCGCGTCACTGGAACAAACAAGGGTTCTGATCACGCACCTGCGCTTCGGGCTCCCATGTCGCTTCCTCGACTAAGTAGTTCCTTGCCAACCAATCCATGCCCAACACTACTTCAAGTCCGGATAGATCCAACAGGATCAGGTCTACTTCCATCACTTGATCTGTGAAATCGTCGGGCGTAGTCCTGGCTCCCTGCTGCGTCATAGCAAACACCCGGCCTTGACTTGTCTGCTGGGGTCTCCTTCCTCTACCTCGACTCGATCCTGCAGACGGCTGGACTGATCCTGAAGAAACTCCTACTGGCTGACTCCCCTGGGAACTCTGTCCTGGAAATATCCCCGTATGCTGTGTCCGTCGACCTGCTTCTAGCACACTGCCGCTACCATAAGGGCAATCCCTCCTTATGTGGCCTGGCTGCCCACACCGAAAGCATAAACCATCCATCTGACACTGCCCAGAATGATTCCCCCTACAAAGTGGACAAATCCGCGGAGAACCAATGCGTGACTGCTGATACGAGCTTGCATCCACACTGATCGAATGGCGAGCTGGCTGGGGCATGCGATAACTATCTCTCCTCTGGAATCTGCCTTGTGGGCTTAACCCATCACTGTCTGAGCCTGAGCTATGGCTCTTCTTAGCTGCCCCCTGTCAAGGTACTCCGCTATACGAACCTTCGAATGATCTGCGCCTCGAGGGTCTGTGTATCTCCTCCTGTCTCTCTAGCTCGAGCGCTGCATCCCTGGCGGACTGATAGGTGGGATGTACTGATCCAGAAAGGGTGTAGCCGATGCTCTCTTTCAATCCGTCTATGAACCTCACCTTCTTCGTGTGATCTTCGGGAATTAGGTGCATGTAGAATTCTAATAGTTCTCGGAATCTCCTCTCGTACTCTGTCACCGTCATGTTCCCCTGTCGTAGTTCCTCGAACTCTCTCCTTCTTGCTTCACGGTAGGCAGGAGGACAAAACTCAGTAGAGAAGGCCATCTTGAACTGATCCCACGTATGCCTTGCACGAACAACTGGGCTAACTTCTCGGGTGAAAAACGTTCTCGTACCGGTAGGAAGTGTGCCGACTTGGTGAGACGATCAATGATTACCCAAATGCCGTCGTACCTTCTAGGTGTGGAAGGAAGCTTGAATACGAAGTCCATGTTGAGTTCTTCCCACTTCCGCACGGTAATGGGTAAAGATTGGAGTAGTCCCAAAGGCTTCTGTCTTTCTGCTTTCACTTGTTGACAAATCAAACACTTTGATACGAAGTCTGCCACTTCTCTCTTCATACCAATCCACCAATAATACTTAACAAGCGTCCAGTACATCTTGGTACTTCCCGGATGCATCGCATACATCGAGCTGTGCGCCTCCTCCAAAATCTCCTGCTTGAGTCCTGGGATATCCGGAACACAAAGTCGTCCTTTATACACGAGGGCTCCATCCCTCCTTATGGAAAATTCCGGATCAAGACCTTCTTGTACCTTGCCCTTAATTGTCCTCAACTTAGGATCTTCCATTTGGGTCTCTACTATACGATCCACCAACACCGGTCGTACCTGGAAGCTAGCCATAAGAACTCCTGAAGGGTGCATATGCATTAACACCCCCATCTTCTTCAACTCCACCATGAGAGGTAGTTGGATGACTTGGATGTGAGCAAGGGATCTAGTAGCCTTCCTACTCAAAGCATCTGCCACTACATTCGCCTTACCCGGGTGATAATCAATCACACAGTCATAATCCTTTAACAACTCCATCCATCGCCTTTGCCTCATATTTAACTCCTTCTGTGTGAAAATATACTTGAGGCTCTTGTGGTCGGTATAGATTTGGCATGTGGCTCCATACAAGTAGTGCCTCGAGTTTCCACATCGCTTCCTCGACTGACAGGTATTCGATGTTCTTTTGTAGCAACAACACATGAATTACGCTGCATGCCGATGTCTGCTTTCCCGCTTCCACTTGTCGGCAGCGTAACTTAGCAAGTATATTAGAGGCCTTATCCACGATCACTACACTACCATCACGCCTAATAGTGACTTTAACTTTCCTCTTGTGCAACTTTCATTCTCATGCCCACTAATTAAGGATATTCAAATTGGTCCACGAGAATCTAAAGCATGCATCCTTAAACCAACAACCAACTCTCGTGACTCGATCAGCACTTTAAAAGGTAAGATTAGAACTTAAGTCTAATTTCCTCAAATACTGGTGTCACCAAGTTAAGGTTGAGATTAATTCACTTGTCTTCGATTACCCTCCTAGTACTTACAATTAGAAAACCCTTGCTCCTCATTGATTAACCAATAGTCTTAACCTCGACAAACATCAATCTTTCTTTTAACTAAATCAAGGTCATGAATAAAATTCTCAACATCCAAATACAATTCTTGAAAACCCTAAGTTTTCCCCATTTCAAATAAATTCCATGAATCCACACCTCAAGCAATAAAGAATTTAAATCCTAATTCTAGCATCACCACCAAGACTATGAACAAATCACTAGATCCTTAACCCATAAAAGTATTCCACACTTCTTAAATTCTAACTACGTCCCAAAAATCTTACTTCTTATCATTGTAAATTATCACTAACAATATCAACCACCTTGAATCGATAAAGCACCACCAATACGAACCTTAAATCTCCAAGGAAATAAGATATCAAGATCTTAGCTTCTAGAATGAAAAATAACCATGCTTAAACATCCAACCATGCCTAAGGAATCATCCTCATCTCATTAACCTCATCAACCACCAAGTAGAACTTTAGTCGCTATCCGGATCTTGCTTGATTCTCTAAACGCTGTCGTACCTTCTCTTTGTGAATGATAGTTTAAGCACGAAATCCATATTTACATCTCCCTACTTTTACTTATCGGTGACCTAAGTACCTTTATTCGGATCTTGCAACTTCCTTTATCATGCCAAACCACAATGTCATTTAGTGAGCATTCCATACATCTTTATACCCTTGGGATGTATCGCATACATTGAATCACGTGCGTCCTTTAGGATCCCCTTTTTGAACTCAACAATACCCTGCTTTGGATTCTCAACTGGCGATACTTAACCCTTAAGTCGCTCTTGGAAAAACCATAACATAAAACAAATAATAAAATATATTTTTCAATATACCTAACTTGCATAGGCAATTGTTAAAACTCCACATTGAAACAATAATAAAAACACGGATAAATGCATAAAATCAGGTCTTAAAATCCATAGCATAAAATAAAATATGCACGCTTGTAATGGAGGTACGTACGACACCGTCTACATACTACGTGATCCATGATTCCAACTGTCGCCGACACTCCGCTACCAATACAAACCAGGGTGGTTGCCTATATTGGCCGTCCAATCCCCTGGACTCGTAGGCAACATGATCATGGGGCTAGCTCTACATGGACCACATTGGTTCGCCGCCTCCATATGGTGCAGTATAATATCAAACGATATAACATACAAATACATGTACGAACACAAACCAAAAATACTTGAATAAAACACCTTTAATTTCCAATACCACGTTGAAAAGCATTTAATTTTGATAATCGATTGGAAAAATATTTTGACGCCTTGAAATCAATCGACACACATCCTTAGGCAATCATCCTTCTCCTCCATGAACGAAACGGATACCATTCACGATGATAAGCTTGACCTTCAAAAAGAAAAGGCATCCTCGACCATCGACTAGGCCATAGGAAGTCCCCGTTAGGCTAGATGATCCTAATTGACACCCTCGAAGATTAGAGTTATTCAAACTCGGGCAACGAATTTACTTCGAGACAAACAGAAAGAACGCTTTCACACGGGTAAAACGAGAGATTAAACACGGATAGGATGCACAACAATGCACAGTCCCTTAGGAATACTAGAACCTAGAGCTCTGATACCAACTGTCAGGACCCGTCCAGAATTCCTTCCCCGGAACCCTAGACAGCCCTGATCCCAGGGAAACCCTACCGAACTCTCCAATGAAAAATCCGGCAGAGCCTCCCCTAAGGGATTTACTTACCACAAATTTACCTGCACTGAAAACACACTTCTAAAATTGTCCCCTTATTCCTCCCACAGTACTACAAGTTGGTTCCACAAATTTCAGCACTTCAAAATAAATACAGTAATCCAGTGCATAATAAATACAACAAGAATGAAAGAAATAGTACAACTGCAATAAAGAAGAACAGGGTACTTCACGAAGTAAAACAGCGAGGAAGATCAAGTCCGCTTCGAATGAACACCGACAACCTGGAACCTAGAGGAACGGAATTTAAGAGTGTGAGATGCTAATCATCTCAGTGAGCGACCCTACTACTATACCATATAATATCACAGTAATAAGTATAAATAATAATTACTTGGAAATAATAATTTCTCTCAAAACCCTTACAATTCTCTCAGTTGGAAAGGTTCCCCTTTTAAAACATTTTCACAAATCCCTTTATTCATATTCCCCGAAAACCAAGACATCAAATAAATATCCGAACAGTAATAATTATATTTTTAATTCCAATACAGTTTCCAAACATTTTATTTTTAAAACACAGTTCTGAAAATCATTTGATGCACCCACTATATACCAGTGGCGCCAGAGTACCCAGCGTCCCGAGGTACTGCCAGACAGGAGGTTATAGAGAGAAACCGGCATACGGTCGCGTGGCGTCCCACTGCGCTGCTGCTAACCTGGTGTCCCGGCCAAATGGGGGTGGCCACCCTCTCCGATGGCATCCACAGGACACCCTCATAATATCACCTGCGCGCTACTCACACCCACCTGCGCGCTAATCATATCCGTGTGCACAATATCCATATCACATATACCATATCACATAATCAGAACACCAGTACGTGCACGGTGCATCTAAAAATCATAAATTTCACAATTTTAAATTATATAACAAATTTCACATTTTTCATAAGCATAGCGGGCATAATCCATCCGCTTGAACCCGGAAATTCTCCGTAATTTCTTTATAATCAATACCATAAATTCCATGATTTTCAAATCCACCAACTCCCAAAATCCATCAATTCAAATATCCACATTTTTCCAAGCATAATAATTTCTCGAAATATCATAATCAAATCTCATAATATTCCATGGGCATATTTTATAAAAATTGAAATCACCAATATAACCAAATATTTTCCTTGAAATATTTGAAAATCAAATCGTGCCCAATTTACCATTAAAACCACACCAATTTCAAAATCCTCAAAACCATAAAATAATTCCACACGGCATAAATTTGTAGAATTCACATTTTCTTAAATCCAATAAATTCATAAATAATTCTACAATAAATCCAATAAATATTTGGCACATAGAAATTAAATTCCAAATATTTAATTCACACATAATATATTCATCAATTAAATTCCCCAAAATTAATTTGAAGGTGGGTCACTCACCTGGAGCACGCAATTAACCCACGATCCACTACGGGATCAATTCTACGACTCACCGGTGCTCCTAGAACAAAATTCACAGACAGTAAAATAAATTAATATTTTATTCGGGTAAATAATACCCGGTACCCGGGGGGTCAAACACAAACGATAACTAAAATTTACGAATCATATACCGAATCGAAGCTCGAGTGATGCTAATCACAGATCCGGTCTTAATTTCCGATGATCGTACCCGACGGGGTCGGAATTTTATCGGGAAGCTTTCCAGGTTTCGGCTCCGCAATTCTCCCAAACCGTCGCGAATTGGCGGAAACGGAAGTCGGATTTGGGTTCAGGAGGTCGAACACTGCGGACTGGAGCTGGCCGGAATTTTCGGGTACTCGCCGGAACAGTATTTTTCGGCAGGCCGCCGCGGTCACCGGCAACCGTCGCCGGCGGCGTGTGCGTACGGTGGCCGTTGGCTGTGAAATTTTTCAGATTGGTAGATCGTGAGGAGAGCAATCCAACGGGACCGACGGTGAGCAAAACGGAGGTCGGACTGCGGAGAAATCACCGTTTGAAGATTTTCGACCCCTCACCGGAAAACGCTCCGATCCCGGCGCATCGGTGGTCAGATGGCCGTGATTTTTGGTGGGTAGGCCGGACTTGAGGAGAGGATGATGGGTGTACAGCGTGTGTACTGTAGATCGGCCGGAATAGGGTCGATTCGCGGTGGCCGGCGGTGGAGGGGAAAAACTCGCCGCCGAACTTCGAAGCTCCGATCCGGGCGCGTCCGGCGGCCGTTCACGTGAAATTTGGAGGTTTTGCCGGAAATGAGGTGGGCAATCTGGATGGCCGGCGTGTGTACAGTAACTAGGTCGGAAAACGTGAAAATGACCGGCGGCCGGTGACTCTCTCTCTCTCTCCTCTCTTTTTCTCTCTCCTCTCTCTCTTTCTCTCTCTTCCCCGAGTGTTTTAACAAATAAAACCCCTGCATGACACTGTTCATTCCACGTGGACCACTCAGAAGCTGACACGTGGCATTTTACTGTTCACCGACCCAAAAACATTAAAATAATACGGTATCCGGTAAACTTCAAACGTCCATAACTTTTTAACCGGATGTCCGTTTTGAGCGTGCCGCTAGTCTGTGAACTCGTATCGACGAGCACTTCACAACCATGCATGAGTCAAAGCTCAATTCCCCATAAACAAAAAGTCAACTTCGGCACCCCTTGGACAGTTTGGACCGCAACTTGTTTCGTCCATAACTTTCAAACCGTAGCTCCGTTTTCGACGTGCTACCAGTCTACGAACTCGTGGCATCGTGAAATTCGCCACGGTACCCTAGTCAACTCAAAATTCTCACCGAGTCAAAAAGTCAACTTTTGACCCCTTCGGTCAGCGGTCAACGGTCAACCTCAGTCAACGTGCACGGATTCCAGTGCGATTTGGGACGGGGTGTTACATTGACCATTGACAGAGTGGGTTAAAAAGTTGACCTTTTGTTCCAGGTAAAATTTCTAGTTGACCATGGTACCGTAGCGAAGTACATGATGCCCCAAGTTCGTAGACTAGCAGCACATCCGAATCGGAGTTACCGTTTAAAAGTTATGGGCAAAATAAGTCGAGATCCAAACTGTCCAAAGGTGCCCGGAGTTGACTTTTTATGGTTGTAGAATTTTGTTTTGAATTTTGTATGGTTGTACATTACTCGTTGATACAAGTTCATAGATTAGCGGCACGCTTAAATTGGACATTTGGTTAAAAAGTTATGGACTCGCAAAATTTTTCGTATACGGTATTATTTTATATTATTTTATTAGTGTGTAAAATTGGAGGCCACGTGTCAAGCCCTCAGCCAGTCCCATGAGTGTACAGTGGCACCCATGGGATGGCTTCTTATTGGCTTAACCCGCATGGGAGCCGTGTGAAGAGAGAGGGGAGAGGAGAGGGAGAGCTAGAAAGAGAAATCCAACCGGCCAACCGCCGTTCACCCATTTTTAGCCACCAGAACAGTACACACACCACCCCACCTTGACGCCCACCTGAAAACCGGCCGGCTAGCCAAAAATCATGGCCAACCGACCGCCGACATGCTCGGATAGAGACTTTTTCCAGCAGCGGCGCCGATTACTTCAAATCCAGATTTCTCTCCATTCCGACCTCCGTTTGCCTCACCGCTGGTCCCGTTGAGTTACCCATCACCAGATCTACCACTTCACCAAGTTTCACGGCCAGTGGGCACCGGATGCACCACCGGCGGTCCCGGATTCTGATGACCACGGCGGCTCACCGGAAAACCCAATTCTGGTGTGTTTCCAATCACCCCAACTATCCTTCCCCACTAATTCGACCTCCCTAAACCAAAATCCGAGGTCATTTTCCTTCAATTCTTAATGGATTGTGAGAATCGAAGGCCTAAAATCCGTGAGTTTTCCGGTGAGATTTCGGCCACCTCGGATCCGATCTCCGGGAAGTAAGACCAGATTCGTAATCCTCATTTCACAAGCTTCGATTCGGTATATTACTCATAAATTTTGGTTATCGTTTGTGTTCGCTCCCCGAGTACCCATTTGAGAGTTACCCGATTAAAATATTAAAATAATTAGTTTTGTGTATTGTGGATATTTTAGATGCACGTGTGGGTAGTGGAGTTGATCCCGCAGAGGATCTCGATTAATACACGTGCTTGAGGTGAGTGACCCACCTTTAAAACTATTTTGTAGTGATTAATTATTTTATCCTATGTTAATTTAATATTTAAAAATATGCTCAAGTGGTGGAATTTAATTATAATTGTGGTAAAATTTTAGTTTTTACATATATATATATATATATGCTTATTGATGCTAAATGAAAATTTGGTTTATTAAGGAATTCTTGATTATTATTATTGTGATTTAATTGTATTTATTACGCATGAGCAAGGTGTTTTCATTTAATTAATTGTATTTGGATTTTAATATTATTTTTGGGCATGATTTGATTTTTAATATTTCAAGAAAAATATTGGTTTAAGTTTGGTGGTTTCAAATCATATAATTATGCCCTTGGAATATTATTTGATTGATTTTATGATTTGGGGAGAATTATTTGTATATTATTATCGGTGGATTATGCTGGAAATATTAAAGAAAAATGTGGGAATGTGAGTTTGAAAAATGGTATAATTTTCACGGTGAATTTTGGAAAAAATTGCGTATTTTAATAATAAATTTGGTTATTTGTTTTAGACGCACTCATATAGTACTGGTGTTCTGTACTGTATATGTAACGGCCCAGACCACCCGCATCAGGATATTGTCCTCTTTGGCCCAGGGTTCACACCCTCTCTCCCCCCTGGCCTCAAGGTTTTGCTCACAAAACGCGTCCTGAAGGGAGAGGTATCCACAGCCTTATAAAGACCGCTTCGTGCCCCTCTCCAACCGATGTGGGATGTTACAATCCTCCCCCCTTGGGGCCCAGCGTCCTCGCTGGCACACCGATCCGGGTACTGGCTCTGATACCACTGTAACGGCCCAGACCACCCGCATCAGGATATTGTCCTCTTTGGCCCAGGGTTCACACCCTCTCTCCCCCCTGGCCTCAAGGTTTTGCTCACAAAACGCGTCCTGAAGGGAGAGGTATCCACAGCCTTATAAAGACCGCTTCGTGCCCCTCTCCAACCGATGTGGGATGTTACAGTATATGTGGATGAGCGCGCAAGTTATAATGTCTCCCGTGAGTTGCCATCGGACCGAGGGCAGGCAAGTTTTATATAGTGCACATAAACCGTCCCCCTCCATGGCCGGGTTGACGGTTTAAGTAGCGGCGCTGTCGGGACGCTGAAGCGACCGTATGCAAGTTTCTCTCTTTAACCTCCAGCCGGATGGTGCTCGGAACGCTGGGTATCGTAGGGCATCACTGGTATAAAGTGTAATACGTCAAGTATTATTTTACAGATATAAATTTCAAATCCTAAAGGTTTTAAAATCGTATTTAAATTAAATGTATTTATTCATGTTTTATCAATTATTTCAAATTAGTGTAAGAATTTTATTTTACCATGTTGATATTATTTATTTAAATTTTGAGATTTTAACATGAATTTTATTGTATCCTTTTATCTATTTTAAATTGAGGTTTAAAATCTATTTGATATTTCCTTGATTATTTTTTTATGTAAATTTTATTGTAATTTTTGCTTATTTTGCTTATGACATTTTGTGTACAATCTAATAATTGTTATTAAAATTATTCTTGTTTCTTATTATACATTCTAGATCTTTAATTTAATGTATTTTATTTATAATTTATTTAATTAATTATTTCTTAATTTTTGGGGCATAAAAGATTGGGTTTTGCGAAAATGTTTTAAAAGGGGAACCTTTCCAACAGAGTGAATGGTAAGGGTTTTGAGAGAAAATATTATTTTTAATTAATTATTATTTATTTACTTATTTATTCTTAATTAATCAAATGTGCTATAATTATCGTTACTATTATAATTGTATAGTAGATAGGATCACTCACTGAGATGATTAGCATCTCACATTTTAAATTCCATTCCCCTAAGTACAAGGATTGGTAGACGTTCTTCCGGACCGAGCGTAATCTTTGTCGCTGTCGTATTTCGAGAAGTTCTCTTTATTTTCATTTATTTCTATTGTAATATTTATTTCATCCTTGTTGTATAATTTCTATACTTAATGGTACTTTATAAAGCTCTGTATATTGTCTTGGACATTTATTTATTTATTATGCACTGATTTCCTATTATTCATTTGAAGTGCTACAAATTTGTGGAATTAAATTGTAGTAATGTGGGAGGAATAAGGTGGTGTATATAGAAGTGTGTTTTCAGTGCAGAAAAATCGTGGTAAGTCCAACCCTTAGGGGAGGTTCTGCCCGATTTTCCATTGGAGGATCCGGTAGGGTTTCCCTGGGATCAGGGCTTGTCTAGGGTTCCGGTGAGAAATTTTGGATGGGTCCTGATATCTTCTCTTCTCTTTTTTCATGCTTCTGCATTTTTTTTTCTTTCCTTTTTGTTTTGTGGTTCACAGGTCACATCACAGGAAAACGAATTCACAAATCACAACATACAAACACACAAAAACCAGATCTGATCTCAGAATCACAACCACACACACGCCGACCGACATCTACTCGAAAATTTCACCGACACCTAACGACTTCCCACCGATTTCTCCACCGATTTTCCAACATATCCATCCAAAAAATGAAATCCCGATCGACTTCTACGTTTCCAGTCGAAACTCGTCAATTCCAACGACATTTCGGTGGCACCCATGACGGAAACTGTTCCTCCCCTCCCCCCCCCCCCCCCCCCCCCCCCCCTTTTTCGGTGTTGGAGGTGGTTGACAATTGACATTATAGGCGACTTTTCGCTAGTGTCGGCGACATTTGCTTCACTGCCTTTAACATTTCCATCGATACCGATATTTTCATCATTGGTTACAATTACACTTTTCTCGCTATTTGAATTAATTAATCTGATGTTTTTCTCCAAAAACATACTAATCAATGTGTGAAATATATATATATATATATATATAAAGGCCTATTCAAGTTAAAAAAAAAACAAAAAAAAAAACAAGACATCATATTCATAAACTTTGACAATTATTTTCTTTTTTTAGTATTTTTCATGGTTTGAAAATTCCGCTAGCTGTAGAGATAATTATTGAGATGTTGGTGATACCAAGCTTATTAAGTAACGAGTTGACTACAACTAAGTTTTTTTTGAAAAATCAAACAAACGAACAAATTTACCCAAATATCACACAAAGAGGCTACCACATCAAGGGGCTGCTTTCGATATTGTCCAATTTTGAAAACTATCCTATGTATAATATCTATCGTTCAGTCACTGTTTATTATAGGTCTTGGTCTTGCCCTTCAATTGAATTTGTGACTAAAAGAACTAAAAATAATATTATATTTATAGCAAAATTTTAATAAAGAAAATATGTAATAGCCCAGACCACCCGCATGTGGATATTGTCCGCTTTGGGCCCAGCTCACACGGTTTTGTCAAAACGCATCCACAAGGAAAAGGTATCCACACGCTTATAAGCCATGCTTCGTTCTCCTTTTCAACCGATGTGGGACTTCACAATCCTCCCCTCTTAGGGTCCAACGTCCTCACTGGCACATCGATCCGGATACTGGCTCTGATACCATCTATAAGAGCCCAGTCCACCTGCATGTGATATTGTCCGCTTTGGGCCCAGCCCGCACAGTTTTGTCAAAACGCATCGCAAGGGAAATGTATCTACATCTTCTTTTAAGGCATATGCTTCGTTCCCCTTTCCAACCAATGTGGGATCTCACAATCCTCCCCCCTTAAAGAAATTTCGTCCATGAAATTCGTACCTTAGTTTTGGAAGAGGTAAGGATACTGACTCTGCATTTGATCCTCTCGCTCCCAAATCGCCTCCTCGACAAAGTGGTTTCTCCAAAGAACCTTCACCAAAGCTACAGTCTTGTTGTGGAGCCTTTTCTCTTCCCTTCCTAAAATCTGCATTGGCTGCTCCTCATAAGACAAGTCATCCCTCAATTCAATCTACAGTGTCTCCAACACATTTGATGGGTCTGAGATATACTTGCGGAGCATGGAGATGTGAAAAACATCATAAACTCGAGAAAGCTCCTCTGGCAAGTCAATCCTGTAAGCCACTAGACCTATCCTCTCTACTATCTCATACGGTCCAATGTAGCGAGGACTTAGCTTCCCTCGTCTTCCAAAATGTACTACACCTTTCCACGGAGAGAGCTTCAAGAATATTCGATCGCCAACCTCGAACACGAGATCCTTCCTATGCATGTCCGCATAGCTCTTTTGCCTGTCTTATGATGCTTTCAACTTGGCTCGTATAATATTGACCTTGTTCACTGTCGCCTGTACAATCTCAGGGCCTAGAAGTTTCCTTTCACCTGTCTCATTCCAACATAATGGAGTCCGACATTGTCTCCCATACAACGCCTCATAAGGTGACAACTCAATGCTCGAGTGATAGCTATTGCTGTAGGTGAACTCTGCTAACGGTAGATACTCATTCCAGTTCCCCTTGAACTGTAGCACACATGACCTCAACATGTCCTCTAAGGTCTGAATAGTCCTCTCAGATTGTCCATCGGTCTGAGGGTGAAAAGCGGTACTCAAATTCAACTTGACACCAAGTTCATTCATTAATCTTCGCCAAAACCTCAAAGTGAACCGTGGATCTCTATCAGATATAATCGATATTGGCACTCCATGCAAGCTCACTAAATGATTCATAAAAAGTTCCACTAACTTCTGAGGGGAAAACTTCTCACGAATGGGTAGGAAATGTGCAGACTTAGTGAGTCGATCCACGATCACCCAAATATCGTCATGCCTCTGAATTGTGGGGGGAAGCTTGAATACAAAATCCATCGTGATGCGCTCCCATTTCCATTCTGGGATGGGTAAAGGCTGTAGGAGTCCAGAAGGCTTTTGTCTTTCCGCCTTCACTTGCTATATGTTAGTAAAAGCAAATAAAAAAAATTATAAAAAAAGACAAATATAACGTTTTCTATACATGCATGTCATCTTTTGTACTATTTTTCAAAAATTTGAAGTCAAAATCGTCAACTCTATCCAGTGGAAAAGATGAGAAGAGAAACATCACATATATTTTTTTTTAATTAGCTTATAATTATACGTATTTTGTATGGACATATGTATTTATATGGCAATTGTTGTGCCTTGTAAATTGGTTTATGACTCAGCAGTCAACATTATATAATCCTTATCCGTTGCCTAGCTTTCATTTGTCTTAACTCTTCTGTTAGCATCGTTGATATGAATATTTTTTTTCGGCCCACATAGCTCGATGTCACAAAAGACTCCAACTAGCAAAAGAAATATCATAAAAGACTCCAATATAGCTGCTTGATTACTACACCTAATTAACGTGTGAGCTTAGCTCACTACTGATAATATCTAACCATTTTTGTGACACCCCGTACCAAAAAAATATACATGATTAAACAAGTTTGACCAAATTGACTAAGTTTGACCAAGTTTGACCAAGTGAATAATATATGGGTTCAAGTTGACTTTTTCGATAGCCAATATTTTTGATTTGATTGAGGTACCATTGTGTAGATCTCATCGATACGAGTTCACAGACTGGCGGCACGCCAAATTTTGAGTTACGGATAAAAAGTTATGGTTCTGAGCAGTTTTAAGCATAAGTTTTAAATTAATGTCTAAGCCAATCCCCAATTTTTATCTGTTAGTGACCCAAGGCTTTATATAAGCCTAGGTAAGCGTGTCAAATAGGAAACAAAGCCCAAAATACCCATTTCTTCCCCAAAACCCAATAAATTCTCACCTCAAACTCGTGGGTCCGAACTGGGTCGTTTTGACCCGTTTACCGTCGAACCGGATCACCGTTGTTTTGTCCATTTCTGGCCAACCACTACTTACACGTGCCATCCACCTAGGAAGGTCACCTGAAGGCGAGCTTAGCCGTGAAATTGCACGGCAAGAAGTGGCTGGACGCGCCCAGATCGGGCCTGCGAAGTTCGCGGCCGCCGGCGAGGTGGGTCGCCGAATTTTCTCATTTCTTGGCCGTTTCAAGCCAATCCATACACCCTTTCCACTATTTTCGACCCTTTGAACTCATTTCCATGGTTATTTTGTCCAGATTCCTCACCGTTTGAAAGATCCGACAACGGGAAATTTGGCCGATGCTTCAACAGTGTTTTTCAGCCACCGGAGGAAACTTTGGACCAAGGTGAGCATACTGATGAGTTCCTTGTCTCTTGGGATTTCCGGCAATATAAATTTTATGAATTTTGGAGGTTGTTTGATAATTTTTCTATTTTTGGATCAATTAGTTAATTTTCGGATAAGTTGGGGACTGTGTTTAGACAAAATTTTCCAAATTAGTTAAAATTGGAGTTGAATTAGTGAAATTGGATATCATTAGGACCCATTAGGTAGTTCAATTTTGAAATATTAGGCTTCGGATGAAAATTCCCAATTTTGGGTACCGGCTCCTAAGGACACGCGGTATAATTGGACTGTCCGGTGTCCAATTTATGCAATTTTGTAGTACTGTAAATTATTTTGAGACATTTGAATTATACAAGTGTCTATGGTTTAGTTGTTTGGAGCCTGAGGAATATTTTGTTATATTACAAGCACTTGAGTTGAGCCTGGAGGAGATCCTGTAGAGGAGCAGGCGTGAGCATCTACAGTACTGTGAGTGGTTATATCATTTTTAAATGATTTTGGTATATAGTATAGTATATATGGGGTTTAAATATTTTACGTATATATCATTTGATTGAAATGTTATTTTATGCATATATAAATATTTGCTTTCACGTATATGTGTTATCATTTTATATGACTTTTGATAATATTTTAAGTGATTTTCAATTTTAATGGGTCCATAAATGGGCTTGTGGTATTTAAATATCTTGGTAATTAAATTAAGATTTTAAATCATTTTGCAAACTATTTGGTTTGAGAAACCAGATTGAAAATCATATGATTTTACGCATGATCAAATATTTTATATTTTTATGTGCTTAAAATTCGTTTATGGTGAATATATTTCACTGTGGTATTTTTGATTTTCGTATGAAATGATGTTTTGAGATTTTGAAGTATTTAATTAAGCGTTGGAAGTTTAAATGTTAAATTATGATTTATGATACAGTATCGTTTGGAAAAGTATATATATAATCTTACAAGATTGTTTCATGTATACTGTATTGGTTATTTTTAAATTGATGTACCATGTAATGCCAATACCTTGGATCAGTATTATATTATATTATATTACCACGTGCTGGGTTTACCACAGTGCCGTGAGGTTGGTTTCATCCAACGGTTATCTATTATTACCATGGACTGTGAGGTCTGGTTTATTCGATGGTTATCTATTATTACCACGGACTATGAGGTCTGGTTTATCCGAAGGTTTATTATTAATACCATGGTGCCGTGAGGTTGGTATCATCCAACTGTTTATTATTGCCACGGACCGTGAGGTTGGGTACGTCCCGACGGTTATTTATTATTTCCACGACACTATTCATATATTGAGGGTCGTGAGATAGGTGTATCCCATGGTTTACAGATTGGTACATCGTATGGTACATTGTATATGTTTGTATATATTGTTGATTTACAAATATTGTGGTGATTTTTGCATTTTCATATTTATTTGGTGGAACTGTATTTATTATAGTGTATGCTCAAATGTTTATATCTTGATTTGAGACATTTCATAATATTACAATGATCGTTCATTCATACTTTTGAGCATCGATTTTCATGATATTAATTGGGGTACAAGTTTGGATTTTTGTGAAATGATTTTTAAAGGGGAACTTTTCAATGAGTGGAATGAGAGGTCTTGAGAGAAAGATTTTTCAGAAATAAATCATTATTTTTCTATTATACTATGCCACTTACTGAGATTTTTTTATCTCACGTTTTATTGTTTTAAATTCGTTCCCCTAGGCCCAGGCAGCTAGTAGCAGTCTACCTCGCGCACAGCTTATCGCTTGTTTCCTTCCACTATAGTAGCCGTATTTATCCTTCCTTTACCTATTGTTATCTTTTGGACTTATTTATTACTTATTTGTACTCATAGACTTTGTTGACACTCTTAAAATGCTCTGATTTTAAATATGGGACTCAGTTGAAACCATAGTACTTATGTGTGTAGTTATGGCCTGTAGTATAGTAGGCCGGTTGTGGACATATATATATATATATATATATATTTATATATTTGAGGTATTAATGTTAATGCTGGTGTTTGATTATCTACGTTTTAAGGTGAGGTTCCATTGGATATTTTCTAGAGATTGGTTAGTAGGACTTCACTAGGCGGGATCACCTGGGAGGTCTTGAGAGGGTTCCTGGGGCGGACCCTATCAATTTTGGACCCTAAGATGCTGATGTTAAATTACCACCATTCCCTAAAATTTCGGACTTTTGGCCCTTTCTTGTTTTATTTATTTATTTTTTTAAAAAACATTCCCGAGCTTTAACATGTTGCCTAGGGCATGAAAATAAGCTTTGTTGGCATTATTCGACTACAGGACATTATTTTGTTATTGGATTGGTCCTGGTGGATCTGAGTGGGCATGGCATCAGCAAACGTAGTGGAAATGATCAATATGGAAATTGATGATATTCCAAATTATAAAACCATGTGGTACGTAAGAACATAGTTTGTTGTGTCAATGGCATATTTGTGTCCATGGTCGTGTGTGTGTGTGATTTGTGTAAGGGGGGAGAGGAAACATTATTGGGAACATTATTGCATGCTTTTATGGGAATGTAATAATGCATGCAAGAAGGCGGTTAAGAAGGACGTTGATTTGGTGACATGGAGTTGCATACGTAGGATGCAAGTTTCTATTTCTTCTTTCAGTAAAGGTTTGCTCTAGGCGGAATGCTTGTACCCGTAGAGCTATTGTTAGATCGGGACATGAAATAAATAAATTTAAAAAAAAAAGAAAAAAAGAAACCTCCAACTTTTCATTAAGAAACACTACTCCATCTAAGATTCAGAAGAGGACAAAAATTAGATAATTGAGGAGCTAAAACACAAACTGGTTTGTTGGGTCCTAAGCTTGGGAATCAATTAGCATGTCACGGAAATACCAAAATATGAAAAAGATTATTGTCTATTTATATAATTAATATGCGCTAATGTATTTTTGGAAAAAGAATGTTAGTTGTAGTGAAAGAAACCAAATATCAGTATTAGTTTGATAAATATATATTAAAAACGCATTGTACCCCAACCATACATTGTATTCGAGATGGTTAGGATGGCTCTCACCCGAAAGACCCGGTTCGAGTCCCGGCAACCAAAATATGTAAGTTTTTTGAAAATTAGGTTCAGAACCTTATTTTATTACGTACTTAAACAAACTGTAACATTAAAAATAGCAAAACTTAAATATAAACTAATATTCATTTTAAAAATAATGTCCCTCTCTGAGACCCTGAGAGGTAGTCCCTTAATGGTTTTAATTAATTTACTTGTATAGTGCCAAAAATTTTTATTTGTTTGCATACTTGTTTGTTTAGGTGGTCGGCAACAACACGCATAAGACTAGTCAGCTGGAAAACAGCAAGGACATTGGTATCAACTACAAAAGTTAAATTTCTGATGAACTCTCTGATCAGCAAGAAAGCGACATGAATATTTCTAATCAGTTTGAAGAAAAATAGAGAAAAAAAAAATGAGGGTTTGACATCTCATTTTCCATATTGGCATAGAATGCGCTTTGTTGACTCCAAATATAGAGTTTCATGGTCACAACCACCTTATTTGTTTCATGGAAATTGCATATAGGTTAATTGAGTGCAATAGTTATGATACCTATTGTAAGCAATATTCAATTTCTTCCAATGAACTTAGTTATACAAACCTTTTGTCGTTCGTTGTGGATTGTAATATTAATATCCACTTGTTACGTGGTCCATTGCCATGCACAATTAAAACATAAATATCATGTCCATCCTTCCCTTAACTCTTGTTAATTCAATCATCGAAGATGATTCAGATGAGTTTTGTTTTGATCTTTGTAAAACTGAAAGAGATTATAGAATTTGGTTCATTATTGTGCAGACTGAAAATTTAAAGCTCATGTACATTGCTTATTTCTGAGATATGTGCTTGAATCTAGAAAATAAGATTGTTTTTTTTCTAATATATTTAATTGTCTTTCTCTCTTACTTTTATGTATTGAATTCATGCTATATAGATTGCGACATTTAATTTTCGTATGGCAATACACTTTATAGGGCTAAGAAAAAGAAAATATGTATACTCTTGCATATGGAAACTAGCCTTAGAAGTGGAACAAAAATATGTAATGCTAAACTTTGAAAAACAGGGCAAAACAGGGGAAAAAGAAGAAGCCATGGAGAGCAAAGAATTCTTCACCTTCAGGGGAAAAACAGTTCTCTTTTTATTTTTTTATTTTTATTTTTATTTTTTCATAAACATTTTTGTCTGCCCCCTTTCAAATTGAAAAAAAGAAGAAGAAAAAATTGGCATGGCATCTGTGGGAAAAAAATTAATTTAGGAATACAAATTATTTTTGAGATCATGGATGAAGCTAAAATAAAATTTATTTATTTTTGTCTTAAATTTTGGGCCAGATACTCTGCCTTTTCTTTGGACTTATTGTCCAAAGTTGAATATATGACACCTACTTGTTCTCATCATTTAACCACCTTTTCTGGTGATTGTTAATTTGAATTGTACTTTGATTGTGGATAATTATGTAATGAATGATTTATTCATATTGAGCATCAAGTATTACTTGATGTTGAAAACCAATCTAGAAAAGAAAAGAGAACTAAGATCAAAAAAGAAAAGAAAACAGAAAAACAAAAGATTTTTTCATGAGTTTTTATGCACAGCCCATTTGGCCACCTGTTTTAAAAACTGTTTTTTATTTTTTAAAACAGAAAATTGTTTTTAAAACAAAAATATGTTGTTTGGCCATCAATTTTAAAAATCTATTTTCAGAGAACAAATAGAAAAGAAAATAAAAAACAGAAAACAATAAAAAGATATTTTTCATAGTTTTCAAAAAAATTAAAAATATATTGATTTATTGGATCTGATACTTGAGTGTTGATAAAGGAAAGTAAGAATGATAATTTGCCTCGGACAATTCAAAACCATGTGCACCGCCCCTAAAAGTATGTTTTTGGTTTTTGAAAATTGTTTTCAAATACAATTTACCAAACACTCATTATTTTTATAAAACAATAGAAAACTGTTTTTATTCTATATTTGGTTATAGGGATACTCTCTCTCCAAAGGAAGCAACCTGAAAAACTAGAAATAATTACTAACTTTTCTATAAAAGTAAAGGAAAGAAGATACATAACCACACATGGTATACTTTGTAATTTTTTATTTTTTTAATGACATACTGGAGTAGGCTAATGATGATGATGATGATGATGGAGATGGAGATGAAAGATGGGCAATGGGATTCAAAC
The DNA here is from genome assembly GCF_031755915.1 of Ziziphus jujuba. Lineage (NCBI taxonomy): Eukaryota > Viridiplantae > Streptophyta > Magnoliopsida > Rosales > Rhamnaceae > Ziziphus > Ziziphus jujuba. Next base: position 26,286,211 of record NC_083387.1, read on the forward strand.
AAATTGAACGGAGAGATTTGGAGCTTGCTTGCAATGATTTCCTTTCTATGAATGCCAATTGATGAAAAATTGGAGCTTTTGAATCCCTAATCGGAGCGTGAGGAAACCTTTTCCCCCTCCAAAGATTCTAAGTGCTGGCTGGCAATGAGGTTGGGTACATATGATGGATTTCAGAAGATTAAAAAATTGCCTCTTAAGAAAAAAATCCATGGAAAATTAAAGAAATGGTATTTAAATGTGTATATTTCTAAAATGTTTGCTTTTTTGTTATAAAAAAATTAAATGTGTACAATTTAAATAGGTGTCTATAATAAGATAGGATCAATCGCCTGCAAAGTTAAAAAAGAAAAATGTATCTAAAAACATAAAAGAAATTAAAAAAAAAAACCTTTAATTTAAAATTTTTTTATATGAGAGTTAGTTTTCAATAATATGAGATAAACAAAAACTAGGAAGCCAATTAGACTCAAACTAGACTACTAGTTTTAGTGACAAAGTGAAACACAATTTATTATTATCGCAAGTCATCATTTAGTTACGAAAGTTTAGGGGCAATTATTATGACCAATAAATTATTATTTAATGATAAAGTTAAGTGAAAATTTATTACTTATTAGTAGATTTTAATTTAGTGACGATGTTGAGCCACAAGATTTTGTTTATAGCAATGTGATAGTTTTAGTGACAAATTCAACTTTATTGCGACAAAATCGTGACTAAAAAGCATGTTTGCAAACTAAGAGAAGTGGTTAATTTTGTATAATGATTACACTTAATATCATGCAAATCATTGTACCAGTAAGCATCCGCTAGAAAGAACACTTTTTAACATAATGGATCGTTTTCAAATGGTACCAAGCCATTTTATCTATATATTATCTAGTGTCTGCCCAGGGAAAAACATTTAAATTTTTTTTCATGACCGTTCAGAAACTCATGCTCTAACTGATAGTTGCATTAATCATCCGGTTGATCATTCGTAGGCAGTGAAACAATTAAATTTGACACATTAATATCAAAGTATTACAAAACGCCGCATTTTGTAACTCAAATTGACTAGTAGGAACGGCATGACAATCTATCACATGTATAACAAAATGCTAAATTTTAAATTTAGTGTAAATCATATAATTGGTTACAAACTATAATTTCATTTACAAGTCGGTCCTTAAACAATTTTTTTTTTTTTAGGTATTTTAATCTCTAAATTCGTTAAAACATTACCTGGTTAGTTTTTCGACATTTGTTCGTCCAAAATTTATCATTAGATGCACATGCAAATCTTATGTTAAGGACTAATTTGTAATATAAGACATAGTTTAAAGATCAATATGTAAATATAATTTGACAATTAAATGTGTGATTAACCCCTTAGGCTTATGAATATTTTATATCATGATGCAATTTATGGGATTTATTATTATTATTATTTTTACCTTATTTCTGGGAGTTATTATTATTATTATTATTATTATAATTACAAAGGTAAAATAATGATGTATAATGTAACACCCCGTCCCGAACCATGTCAGAATTTTTGCACGTTGACCGAGGTTGATTGTTGACCGTTGACTGTTGACTTTGACTTTGACCGAAGGGGTCAAAAGTTGACGTTTTTACTCGATTGGAATTCTAGGTTGACTGAGGTACCGTTACGAAGTACATGTTGGTACGAGTTCGTAGACTAGTAGCACATTGAAAACGGAGCTACGGTTTGAAAGTTATGAGCAAAACAAGTTGAGGTCCAAACTGTCCAAGGGGTGCCGGAGTTGACTTTTTATTCATGTAAAGTTGAGCGTTGAATCATGCATGGTTGTGAAGTGCTCGTTGATATGAGCCCGTAGACTAGCGGCACGTCCGATTTGGACATGTGGTTTGAAAGTTGTGGACCTGTAGAGTTTTTTAAATACTGTGTTATTTTAATATTATTTTTAAACGCATAACGATGTGCCACGTGTGACTAAATAAGTGTGACCATGTGTCACCATGGTGAAATGCCACCTGTCAACCATGTTTAATATCAAATTATTTTATTATTGTTGTTTTATGTAATAATATTATTTAATTAAATTATTTTATTTCTTTTTCTTTACTTTTTTCTCTTTTTTTTTCTTTTCTTTTCCCCCACGTGGGAAAAAAGGGCCACGGTGTAACAGCCCAGACCACCCGCATCAGGATATTGTCCTCTTTGGCCCAGGGTTCACACCCTCTCTCCCCCCTCGCCTCAAGGTTTTGCTCACAAAACGCGTCCTGAAGGGAGAGGTATCCACAGCCTTATAAAGACCGCTTCGTGCCCCTCTCCAACCGATGTGGGATGTTACAATCCTCCCCCCTTGGGGCCCAGCATCTTCGCTGGCACACCGATCCGGGTACTAGCTCTGATACCAACTGTCAGGTCCCGTCCAAAATTCCTCCCCGGAACCCTAGACAAGCCCTGATCCCAGGGAAATACCACCGAACCTTCCAACGGAAAATCCGGCAGCACCTCCCCTAAGGGATTTACTTACCATAAATTTACCTGCACTGAAAACACACTTAAAAAATATCCCCTTATTCCTCCCACAATACTACAAATTGGTTCCACAAATTTCAGCACTTCAAAATAAATACAGTAATCCAGTGCATAATAAATACAACAAGAATGAAAGAAATAGTACAACTGCAATAAAGAAGAACAGGGTACTTCACGAAGTAAAACGGCGAGGAAGATCAAGTCCGCTCCGAATGAACACCGACAACCTGGAACCTAGAGGAACGGAATTTAAGAGTGTGAGATGCTAATCATCTCAGTGAGTGACCTTATCTACTACACACTATAATACCACCGTAATAAGTAGATAAATAATAATAAATTGAAATAATAATTTCTCTCAAAACCCTTACAATTCTCTCAGTTGGAAAAGTTCCCCTTTTAAGACATTTTCACAAAACCCTTTATTTATATTCCCGAAAACCAAGACATCAAATAAATACCAGAACAGTAATAGTTAATTTTTAATTCCCATACAGTTTCAAAACATTTTATTTTGAAAACACAGTTCTGAAATCATTTGATGCACCCACTATATACCAGTGGCGCCAGAGTACCCAGCATCCCAAGGTACTGCCAGACAGGAGGTTATAGAGAGAAACCGGCATACGGTCGCGTCGCGTCCCACTGCGCCGCTGCTAACCTGGTGTCCCGGCCAAAGGGGGGTGGCCACCCTCTCCGTTGGCATCCACAGGACACCCTCATAATATCACCTGCGCGCTACTCACACCCACCTGCGCGCTAATCATATCCGTGTGCACAATATCCATATCACATATACCATATCACATAATCAGAACACCAGTACGTGCACGGTGCATCTAAAAATCATAAAATCCATAAATTTAAATCATAAAACAAATTTCACATTTTTCATAAGCATAGCGGGCATAATCCATCCGCTTGAACCGGGAAATTCTCCACAATTTCTTTATAATCAATGCCATAAATTCCATGATTTTCAAATCTACCAACTCCCAAATCCATCAATTCAAATATCCACATTTTCCCAATAGCATAAATAATTTCTCGAAATATCATAATCAAATCTCATAATATTTCATGGGCATATTTTATAAAAATTGAAATCACCAACATAACCAAATATTTTCTTTGAAATATTTGAAAATCAAATCATGCCCAATTTACCATTAAAACCACACCAATTCCAAAATCCTCAAAACCATAAAATAATTTCACATGGCATAAATTTATAAAATGCACATTTTCTAAAATATAATAAAGTCATAAATAATTCCACAATAAATCCGATAAATATTTGGCACATAGAAATTAATTTCCAAATATTTAAATCACACATAATATATTCACCAATTAAATTCCCAAATTTAATTTGAAGGTGGGTCACTCACCTTATACACGTATCTCAATCAAGATCCTCTGTGGGATCGACTCCGCTACTCGCACGTGCACCTAAAACATACACAGTACCAAACCACAAATATTAATATTTTATTCGGGTAATCCCCAAATGGGTACCCGGGGAGCGAACACCAAACGATAACTAAAATTTACGAATCATATACCGAATCGAAGCTCGAGTGATGCTATTCACAGATCCGGTCTTAATTTCCGAGGATCGTACCCGACGGGGTCGGAATTTCGTCGGGAAGCTTTTTGGGTTTCGGCTCCATAATTCTCCCAAACCGTCACGAATTGGCGGAAACGGAAGCCGGATTCGGGTTCAGGAGGTCGAACACTGCGGACTAGAGCTGGCCGGAATTTCGGGTACTCGCCGGAACAGTATTTTTCGAAATTTTGGTGGGTAGGCCGGACTTGAGGAGAGGATCAAGGCTAGCTGGCGTGTGTACTGTAGATCGGCCGGAACAGGGTCGATTCGCGGTGGCCGGCGGTGCAGGGGTAAAAGTCGCCGCCAAACTTCGGAGGTCCGATCCGGGCGCGTCTGGCGGCCGTTCGCCGTGAAACTTGGAGGTTTTGCTGGAAATGAGGTGGGTAACCTGGTTGGCCGGCGCATGTACAGTAACTCGGCCGGAAAGTTTGAAAATTACCGGCGGCCGGCGACTCTCTCTCTCTCTTTCTCTCTCCTCTCTCTCTTTCTCTCTCTTCCCCGAGTGTTTTAACAAATAAAAACCCGGTGTGACACTGTTCATGCCACGTGGACCAATCAGAAGCTGACACGTGGCATTTCACTATTCACCGACCCAAAAACATTAAAATAATACGGTATCCGGTAAACTTCAAACGTCCATAACTTTTTAACCGGATGTCCGTTTTGAGCGTGCCACTAGTTTGTGAACTCGTATCGACGAGCACTTCACAACCATGCATGAGTCAAAGCTCAATTCCCCATAAACAAAAAGTCAACTCCGGCACCCCTTGGACAATTTGGACTGCAACTTGTTTCGTCCATAACTTTCAAACCGTAGCTCCGTTTTTTATGTGCTACTAGTCTACGAACTCAGGGCATCATGCACTTCGCCACGGTACCCTGGTCAACTCGCAATTCCCACCGAGTCAAAAAGTCAACTTTTAACCCCCTTCGGTCAACGGTCAACGGTCAACCTCGGTCAACGTGCACGGATTCCGGTGCGATTCGGGACGGGGTGTTACAACGGGGCCCGATCCTTCTTCTTCTTTCTTTCTTTCTTCCTTCCCATCGGCCGTCTCTCTCTCTCTCCCTGCTGCACATTTTCTGGCCATCGGAACCACTCACGCGCTGGCCGACGTGAAAGCCCGCAGCTGGGCGATACCGGCGGCCAAATCTCCGGTCGAATGGCTAGCGGACGCGCCGGGATTGGCCTCCAATGCCGGTGGCCGGTGTGTCGCTGGTTTGCCCATTTTCTGGCAGCCACCGGTCGTGCAACCGGTCCTTTCCCACTAATTTGGACCCTCTGATTCCGATTCTGAGCTCCAATTAACTCAACTCCTGTCGATTTGCAAGATACGAAGGGATCAAAATCGGCCGAATCTTTCCGACCAAATGCCGGCCACCGCCGGTCGAATTGAACTCAATGGAGGTCGGTAATGTGATCCTCATCTCACAAGCTTTCCATAGATATATAATTTGTCAATTTTGGATAATGTTTTTGTTTGACCCCCCGGGTACCGGGTATTATTTATCCCGAATAAAATATTAATTTATTTGACTGTGTGTGAATTGTGTTCTAGGAGCACCGGTGAGCCGTGGAATTGATCCCATGGTGGATCATGGTTTAATTGCATGCTCCAGGTGAGTGACCCACCTTTAATAAATATTTTGGGGTAATTAATTATATTTAATTGCTGTTAAATTGGTATCTGAAATTATGCTCATGTGGTGGAATTTAAATATAGTCGGGAAAAAATATTATTTTATATATATATTTATCCATTGGTGCTAAATGGAATTTTTGGGTTATTAAGAAATCCCCGATTTTTATTATTGTGATTAAATGGTATTTATTACACATGAGCAAGTATTTTCAGTAATTCGTTGTCTTTGGATTTTATATTATTTTTGGGCATAATTGGTTTGAATATTTTAAGAAAATTATTTGTTCAAATTGGTGGTTTAATTTTCATAATTATGCCCGTGGTATATTATTTGTTGAACCGCGTGTTGCAAGAAAAATTATTTTTATCCGTTGTCGATGTTTTCGTACCGATTTGTTGAATGAAAATATGTGGGATGGTAAGTGTGAAAATTTGGTATATTTCCCACGGTAATTTTGGAAAACAGTACGGTTGGTTTAATAATTATTTTAGACGCATTCACACAGTATTGGTGTTCTGGTATGTGTATATGTGGTTCAGCGCGCAAGTATTATTATTTCTCCCGTGAGTTGCCATTGGACCGTGGGCAGGCAAGTCTTATATAGTGCACACAACCGCCCCCCTCCTTGGCCGGGATGATGGTTTCAGCAGCGGTACTGTCGGGATGCCGAAGTGCCGTTTGCAAGTTTCTCTCTTTAATCTCCCCGCCAGTCGGTGCTCAGGACGCTGGGTATCGGAGGGCATCACTGGTATGTGGTGTGGTGCGTCAAGTACAAATTTTTCGGGTAGAAATTTCAAACCCCAAAGAGTACAAAATTATTTATTATAATTTATTGCAGTTTATTTATATTTGGGGTATTTATTTATTTATTTATTTGTTGTTTATTAAATTGTTTGGTCCCTTGGTTTTCGGAAAGTACGAGTATCGGGTTTTGTGAAAATGTTTTAAAAGGGGAACATTTCCAACGGAGTGAATAGTGAGGGTTTTGAGAGAAATTATTACTTCAATTGTTTATTTATTTATCTATTTAATTGCTGGTATTAATTAAATCCCTTTATTTGTTATATTATTAATATTAAAGGTGTACAGTAGATAGCATCTCACATTTTTAAATTCCGTTCCCCTAGGTCCAGGTTGGAGACGTTGATTGTCCGGGGCGAACCCAACGTCTCAGTTCGTTGCCGAAAGTCCAAGAAGTATTTCTTCCCTTTTTCCTCTCCACCCTGTATTACTTTTTATCTGTCATTGTATAAATTCCACATTTATCTGTATAATACTCTGTATACTGTATTGGACATGTAGTTGTTCTTTATGCACTGAGTTGCTGTTATATTTTGAAGTGCTGAAATTTGTGGAATCAATTTGTAGTATTGTGGGAGGAATAAGGGGATGAGTATAGAAGTGTGTTTTCAGTGCAGGTAATTTTTGGTTAGTCCTACCCTTAGAGGAAGTGCTGTCGGATTTTCCGTTGGAAGGTTCGGTGGTATTTCCCTGGGATCAGGGTTTGTCTGGGTTCCGGGAAGGAATTCTGGACGGGTCCTGACATATAATGTATATATGCCGGTGTCTCATTTTGAATTCTTTACTCAATTTTCTGATCATTATCAGGAAACCTTTTTGTCTCAATTTACTACTATAATTGTTATTTGTGAATATTGTGATTATATATACTAATGATTTTTTTTTTCTCTTGGTTATAGGATTTAGAATGACAATTGAACAGTGGAGAAACCTCAGAAAGATGATTCCTGTAATAGTTAAATCCCTTGAAGAGATAGGTCCCCAAAAAAAGAATGCAGTGATCAATTGCGGAAATAGTTGTTTAACCTATAACGCTTTGCACGTCTACTTTTTAAATTTTACTTGCAGTACAAGGAAACTCCAGTTTTTTATTTTTTATTTTTTTATTTTTGGGTAAACAAGGAAACTTCAGTCTTTGAATGACAACAACATCAATATTTGGTTTACTAGAATCATCCATGTGATCAATCTCCAATTATTACCATTATCACATTATGAATGCCTTGTTGCACTATTTCATGAGATACACATATATAAAAGTCGTTGGATTAAGAATACCAACACCGGGACATATGGAACTTTCATTTCTTTTTTTTGTTTTTTTGTTTTTGGATAAAACATATGGAACTTTTCTAAGAGTAATTATGTCAGCCTTTGGTATAAGACGGCTAACGTACTAAGTAGTACTTTCAAGAGTAGCAACTAGCGGGACTACCATAAGTAATGTTATAGCATGACAAAATACTAAGTTTTCGATGGCAGAATATTAGAACTTTAATTCTAATATTTTATTATAGCAGTATGCCTAGTTATAGAGGGGAAAAAAAAATTGATTCAAGAAAGGAAACTGTAAAAGATGACCAATAAAGAAATTAAATGCTCAAATAGAATTTTAACAAACATGATGTTTCGTGATAATAATCACTTTTATTCCAAGATAAGCAGCTAAAAAATAGATTAGACTATGCTTATTCATTGGCATTTTATGAAGAAAAAATAAAAATAAAAAACAATTAAAAATTGAATATCCACTATTCCGAAATGAGCATGTCAAAAAATATATTACACTACGTTTATATTGACCCCTTAAGAGAAAAAGTCGCACAACCTCTTTTACCACTTCCTGTTGAAATTATGGCAATCAAGTGGGGCTTTCTTTTTATTTGTAGTATGAGCTTTTTTTGTATTCACCATAGCCTTGGTTCAATAATAAAATTATTTTGGATTCGAGTACGCTTTCTTTTACTCATGATCTTGATTTCAAGATTGTATTGTTGTAAGTGACTCTTTGACAGCTATAAATGGTGTGAAGGAGGTTTGCAAGAGCTTTTGCTGTTGAAGGTCAACTATTTGACGATGTCAAGTTTCTAGCTTCTGAGTGTTGCTATTAATTTCTTGTTTACCTGCAGAATTAATGGGAACGTCGTACACGACTTACCTAAGTTTGGCTTTAGGTTGTATTAATGAACATTATATCTAGATTGCAGAGGATCCACAGTGGCTCTCTTCTCTTATACTTTTTGATTCTAACAAAAGAATCCAAGAGATCAAAGAACCAATATTAATTTGAGCAAAGGGAAGAGATCAAGGAAACCAAACAAATTGGAGAAAGCATCCAATAGCTTATACATTTAAAGATTTTGAAAAGAGTTCGCTCACAAGCTTAACAAGTTCAATTATCCTATGATGAGTTGCAAGAGACTAATGTACATCTAGTTGTCATCCTTCTTGTGCAGCTATTAACGAAATCCCCACTCCTTGAAAGAACCTGTTCGCACTTGCATATAAGCATTCGCCGAGTTCTCCAACAAAAGCTTTTTGACCTTTTCGAGCAATTCTTGTTACTTCCAAAAAGCAACCCCAATTGGGAACCGAATTCTGGAGGTCGCCAAGTTGAGTATACCGACACGTGTCAGTAACTTGGTTTTCTTACAGCAGGTTCGCTTAGTTTTTCTTGTCACGTGTCTCCAACTGTCTGGATGTTTTAGTTCTTCATGGGGCCACACACGTACGTCTTAGGTGGATTGAACTGTGTGATGAATAGGCAACCGTTGCCTGATATAGAACGTTAGTCAACGCTTTATATTGAGTTTGACCATTCACTGGCAGTTGAGTCTTAAGCTGCATCGGCTGTATATAATTGCATCATAGATGCTTAAATTACCTCAATTTTTTGTTTAAGTAATTCTGCATTCATCAAATTTGGTAACGCAAATTTTGATAAATAATAAATTAATATTATATAATTGGTTTTTTCTCTAGTACCAACAATTTATCAATCATTTATACACTAATACATTATTGTTTATCAAAATTTTAGTTAATAAATTTGGTATGTGTAGCATTATTTTTTTTAATAAGATGAATAAATATTAAAAAAAGATTTCTAATTCAACAATTCATGTTTTCCTTTTTTTTTTTTTTTTTTGGGTCTTTTCGAGAAAAAAAAAAAGCCTTTATATATGCAAGTAAGTTGTAAAAATTTATTCACATAACCCATAAGAGTTAGTCATGTTAGCAACGGGACTTGTTCTCTTTTCTTATAAGCCAAGATTCAATTTTAGATTCAATTTTAGTGGGGAGCACTTAATTCCCAAGAAAACAAATTTTGTTCGACATCCTTGTACTTTTTAATGATATAGTGCATCTATATTGACTAATATGTAATAATACAAATAATTAACTTCTATGAAACTTTATTAATCACTTGAAAAACCTGATACATCCACCAAGACAAGCTATTTTATGACAAAAATAAAACCAAAAAAAAAAAAAGAGAAAAGAAAAGAAGCATACATTATCCCCACTCCAAAGTGGTACAATTTAAATTTAGCAACATGTTGCCTACGCCAAGCTTTATGTCCTCCTCCACCTCCTTCTCCTCCCATTATGTTGCCTCAAGCCAAAAGTTTTGAAAAAAAGGTAGGGATTCTTTTTGATGACATAGTGGCCAATAACCATTCCCACCACTGCTCCAGTGCAATAACCAATCACAACAAATTTCCAATCCAATTCAAAAGAACTCCCTGAATCTTGCACTTGGTCAGAAATTGAATTTGGTGGTTGGAAGGTCTCAAAATTCTTACACTTCTTTGTCAATGGAGTACCACATAACTCCAAGTTTCCCTCATAGGAGCTGTTTTCAAATGTATCAAACTGCTTTCCAATGGGTATGGGTCCTCTGAGAAAGTTATCAGAGACATTGAAACGTGAAAGAAATGTAAGCTGTGCAAGCTGCTGAGGAATCTCTCCAGAGAACTTGTTTTGAGACAAATCCAATGACTCAAGCTCTTTTAAACTCCCCAAGGATGATGGGATGCTACCACTTAAATTGTTGTGGGAAAAGTTGAGAACATGAATCCCAGATAAGTTCCCAATGCATTCCGGAATCTCACCTTTGAATTTATTTGTTGACAAATCAATGAAAACAAAATTGTCTCGGATCCTTCCATAGTACAAAAACGTACCTTTGTTTGTTAATGTGATCGAGTAAACAAACTCACCACTCCATGACATTGATTTTCCATGTAAGGTTGCGTTTTCATTCATATATGATGAATTGGTAGCATCAATAGCTTTCATGGAATTCCATATTTTGAAATATTCGGATGGCAAAGTGCCCTCGAAACTATTCTGAGAGAGATCAACAATGCGCAAATTAGGAAACTCATGACTGAAAATCGGCTCTCTTATAACTCCATAAAGCCTATTTGATCTTAATATCAGCACTCTTAGCTCCGGAAGAGTCCCATACCATGAAGGGAAGACATCATGAAATTTGTTGTCCCCAAGATTGACAGCCTCGAGCATCCTACAATCAGGCAATAATCGTGGTAAACGCCCTTCAAATTGGTTATGGCTTAGGTCGATCATCCTCAATTCGCTTCCACTTTCACATAGAGATGGAATATTACCATGAAAAGAGTTGTTGCTCGCATCCAAGAGAAACATTGAGTTGGTGACATTTCTCATACATTGTGGAAGGACACCACTAAGTTTGTTATTGGACAAGCGAAGAAATTTGAGGGAAGTAAGATTGCAAAATGCCGGTGAGACTTCTCCACTTAGTTCGTTATTTGAGATTTTATACTCAAAGATGGAAGTTGGAGGAATTGGCAGTTTTCCTTTCAACATGTTAAAAGAAAGATCCAATATACCAAGACTAACCCCAGGAATGATAAGTTGAGATTGGTCAAAGCCGATCAAATTGTTTTCGGAAATGTCTATAAGGAATATAGTTTCCAAGCTAATGTTCCACATCCACTTGGGTATTTGCCCAGACAATTGGTTTCCTCTAAGACCCAAGATTATTAGGTTATTTTGGTACCTTAAGAAATCAGGGAACATTCTTAAGTTACAAGAACCTAAAAATAAAATTTGAAACTTTGGAATGGTTGCATTGTGAGTTTTGGTTCTAGTGAGCACCGATAAATTGTTATCTTGAAGTACGAGACCGATCAGATTCTTCATTCCCAAAAACATGCCAAAATCCACACTGCCACTCAACTTATTTCCTCCAAGATCAAGATGTTCTAGATTTCTAAGTCCAAAAAACGAAGGTGGTACGACGCCAGTTAGATTATTGTCATTAAGAAATAAGTGAGTTAATTGGGTTAGGTTTGCTAGCCAAGGAGGAAGTTGACCAGTTAGTTGATTATAACCAAGTACTAAATTATTCAAGTGGGTCAAGTTTTGAAGTGAGGAAGGAATTTCACCACTAAACTTGTTTACTGCAAGCACCAAATCAGTAACCCTCGTTAGTTTACCAAGTGAAGCCGGAATCAACCCCGTAAAACTACAATTTGCAACTTCTAAATAAGTCAAGTACTTGAGGTTTTCGATTGATGAAGGTATGTTACCGGAGAACTTTGTTTCAGAGAGTGATATTTCCTTGAGAGGACTACCACTGTGAAATTCGGGTAAGTACCCACCAAGATGTTGGTTCCTTGCTAACCTAAGAACTTGTAGATTTGGAAGGGAAAAGATAGCATTGGGGAATTGACCACACAACCCACAAAATCCAAGAGAAAGATATGTCAAAGAAGATAAATTTCCTAAAAAAGAAGGCACTTCCGAGTTGATGTCAACAGCGTCGAGATCAAGTTCTTTTAGCTTAGTTAAATTGCGAACTAAGCTACTTAAACCTGGCTTTTCAAGTTTCAATAAATTATTTTCAGTAAAGAAATCGATTTTGAGAGACAAATCAAGCGAAATCAAATTCGAGAGTTGCGAAATTGCGAGTGGGATTTGACCATAAAAATAGGTATTAGAGAGGTTGAGATACTCTAACCTTGAAAGATCACCAAACGCGGATGGGATTCGAGAGTAATTGAAATCATTGTAAGCAAGATTAAGCATTTGGAGTTGAGAAAGTTGGAAAAGAGTGCTGGTGGAGTTGATAGAACCGGAAAGGCAATTATCGCTGAGATCAAGGGCAATTACATGTCCACTTTTCTCGTCACACTTCACACCATCCCATGAGCAACAATCTTCGTCCCCTTTTGGTTTCCACGATGTGATCTTGGGTTGAAACCCAGGGTACTTATTGCAATTATATTCATGAAAGATAAAGCTATCTTTGAATTGCAACAAGGCAGTGCTTTCTTCGTTGTGGCAAAGTGGTTGCACACAACAAAAAGAGCAAGTCACGATGATGAGAAAGATATAAAGCAAGGAAAGTGGGGAAGGAAATGGAACAGAAAACAACTCCATGTTGTGATTCATAGAACGTTTGATGAGCAAGAAAGTGATCAGAATGGTCTCTTTTTATAGACACAGTTTCCACCATAACTTTCGCCATGATGTAGAGTGGAAATTAATTGAGAAATATTATTGTGGAAAAAAGTCGTGTAATTTGTAAAGTCGAGATTTTTAGTTTTTTTACCAATCTCTATGTGGTCATTATTTAATGTTAATTTTTATGCCCCAAAGTTCAATCTCACACATAATCTTCTTTTTTTATTTTTTTTTATTTTTTTCTTTTTTCAAGATGTAGGGATTCAAAATGATCCCCGAATCTATTTTATCCAACATCCACAAAAATCTATATATAAACAAACGTTTAATGTAACAAGATATACATATATTCAAGCAAGATGAATGATTTATGTACCAAAATTTTTGACCAATCTTTCTAGTTATTAATTATATAATTTAACCAACATACAAAGATAATATCAAAACATATATGGAATTACTAAACGTTCTTTTAAGATTACACTATAAGTTTATTTACCAAAAAAATAAAATTACAACTATGATTTTCCCCTCTCTTCGGACATTTTTTATCCAAAAAATAATAAAGCCCACTAAATAGATAATAAAAGGCCCATATAGTTATAAACAAAAAGCTGCGACATCAAATTCATACAGCCTTTTTTTTTTTTTTTTTCGTGGATAATTCATACTATTCCACATTTTTTTCAAAAAAAGAAAAGAAAACAAAAACAAAAAAAACAAAAATCCATCCAGCATATGCAGCATTCACAGTATGCAGTGTACCGATACATGGAAATATGGACAACGGACACTGGGGAACCATGTTATAGCTTTGGGGCCGCGGCAACTCAAGTATCCTTTTTTAATTTTTTTCGTTGTTTATGTATTATCTTTATAATATTTCTTAAAAAAAATTAATCTTATTTAAAAAAAATTTGGCCCCTCGTATATTATCTTTAAATTATTTTACTATGTTGACTTTTACAAAATTTAAGTGTAATTATGTATTAAATCTTTATGTTAATGTTTTTAACCTTTGTGTTTCTTATCCATTTAACGTAGAATTTATTAAAATTTTTAATATTTTATTTTGCATTGTTAATTTGTTTATTATTTATATCTTACTTTGCAAATTTGTCCCCTTTTTGGGTCAAATTTCAACTTATTATAATTGGGGAAGGTGAGATTGCACCCAGATGAGGGTTCAAATCCTAAACCTGTTTGTGTATTTTTGGTGCCTTTTATCACTAAGCCATAGCATGTTTGATTTTTGGCTTTTTTTTCCAGATATTTTGTTACATGGGGTTTTTTTTTTTTTCCTCAAAAAAAAAAAAAAATTATAGCACTGATGTTTTAACTATCAATTAGAAATAATACTTTATGATTAAAATAAATATCCAGAAATAAAACTATCAATTTTTTTAATAAAATAAAATTTATTTTTAATAATTATTGGATCATATCAAAAATTAAAATTTAAAATTAAAAATTAAAAAATATTTAATGATATACTTAATTTTTTTTAAAAAAATAAATTTTAATAATAAATAATTAATAAATATAATTTTAATTTTTAATTTTTAATATAATTTAAAAATTAAAAACAATTATTTTTAATTTTTTTTTTGAGTATGCTTTAATATAAAGCCGTTCAAATAGATAAAAAAAAAAGAATCAAATTCAGAAACTTTGACTATTATTTTCATTTTATTAATTTTTTTAATATTTTATGAGGTTTGAAAATTTTGCCACCTGTGGAGATATTTATTGCGAGGCTGGTGATAGCAAGCTTATTAAATAATGATTTGAGTACGGTTAATTGTTGTTTGAAAAATCAAACTAACAAACAAATTTGCTTTTTTTTTTTTAATGAATAAATGAACAAATATACTTATGAATAAACGAACAAATTTGCCTACATATCACACAGAGAGGCTACCACATCGAGGGGCCACTTTCAATATTGTCCAAATTTGGAAAACTATCCTATTTATAATATCTATCGTTCAGTCACTGTAGTCACTGTTTGATAGTAGATCTTGGTCTTTACCTTCAATTGAGTTCGTGACTAAAAGAACTAAAAATAATATTATACTTATAACAAATCTTTTATAGAGAAAATATATTATGTATTAATACCTTTTATAATAACGTATATTAAAATACAACATAAATCAAAATATGTATAACTAAACAAAAAGAGTGAAACCAAAAAAAAAAAAAAAAGGATAAATTACATGTAGAGAATGATAGTTGGCAAGAGGTAAATAAATTGAACGTGGGAGAGACTAAAGCAAGAATGGAGATAAGTGAGATATTATCTAACGGATGTAAATGTTAGTAAAAGCAAATAAAAAATTATTATTAAAAAAAAAAAAAAAAACAACAACAAACATAACGTTTTGTATACATGCATGTCATCTTTTGTACTAATTTGTTAAAAATTTGAAGTCAAAGTCGTCAACTTTGTCCAGAGGCAGAGATGAGAAGAGAAACACCACATATATTTCTTTTTAATTAGCTTCTAATTAATTATATGTATTTTATATGGCAATTGTTGTGCCTTGCAAATTGGTTTATGACTTCAACAGTCAACATTGTTGAATCCTTATCCGTTGCCTAGCTTTCATCTCTCTCAACTCTTCTGTTAGCATCGTTGATATAACTTTCTTTTTTTTTTTTGGGCCACAAGCTCGATGTCACAAAAGACTCCAATTAGGGAAAGAAATATCATAAAAGACTCCAAAATAGCTTGATTACTACACCTAATTAATTTGTGAGAGTAGCTCACTGTCGATCATATCTAACCATTTTGGACCTTAAGATGCAGATGATAAATTACCATTATTCTCTAAAGCTTAGGATTTTTGGGCCTTTATTTATTTTATTTATAAATTGCCCGGAGCTGTGACCTGTTGTCAAGGGCATATGAAAATAAGCTTAGTTGGCATTATTCGGCTAAGTTTGTTTATTGGACTGGTCAGATTGGTGGATCTAGTAAGCATGGCGTCAGCAAACGCAGTGGAAATGATCAATCTGGAAATTGATGATATTCCAAATTATAAAACCGTGTGGCACGTACGTACGTAGTTTAGTGTGCCAGAAGTAAGTTGTATTGAAACAAACAAATAAAATATTAAAATCAACCATCCGTTGTAGTCTAGAAGTTTAGGATATTCGGCTCTCACCCAAAGGACCCAAGACCCGCGTTCGAGTCCAGCCAACGGAAATATATAATTTTTTTTATTTTTATTTTTTTTAAAAAAAAAGTTAGTTTCATAGACTAATTTTATTACATACTTAAACAAACTGTAACATTAAAAATAGCAAAACTTAATGGTTCGACATCTCATTTTCCATATTGGCATAGAATGCTATTTGTTGACTTCAAATATGTAGTTTCATGGTCATAGCCACCTCCTTTGTTCCATGGAAATTGCATATTCAAGGTTAATTGAGTGCAATACTTATGATACTTATCGTTAGTAATATTCAGTTTCTTCCAATGAACTCAGTTATACGGAACCTTTTTGTATTTCGTTATGTGGATCGTAATACTAATATCCACGAGTTATGTGGTCCATCGCCATGCACAATTAAAAATAAATGTCATGTTCATCCCTTAGCTCTTGTTGATTCAAATCATCGAAGATGATTCAGATGAATTTTATTGCTATCTCTGTGAAACTGAAAGAGAATATAGAATTTGTGTTCATTATTGTGCAGAGTGAAAATCTATAGCTCATGTACATTGCTTAATTTCCGAGCATGTGCTTGCATCTTGAAAATAAGATTATTTTTTCCTAATATATTTAATTTCTTTTTCTCTTAGTTTTCTGTATTGAATTCATGCTATACAGATTGTGACATTTAATTTTAGTATAGCAATACACTTTACAGGGCTGAGAAAAAGAAAATACGTATACTGTTGCAAATGGAAACTGGCCTTAGAAGTGGAACAAAAATATGTAATGCTAAACTTTGAAAAACAGAGGAAAAAGAAGCTGTGGAGCGCAAAGAATTCTTTACCTTGAAGGATATAGTGAATAAATTACCGAAAATGACCCAAAAAAATTAGATTTACATTGCAATTGGGATACATCATTCCAAGATCAGCAAAATGAAGAATTTGAAGACATAATGTAGGAATTTGAACATCAAGACCTTATGTAATAGCAATGAAGAGTTTCAGCACTATACCGATAAGGATTTCCAAGACCTTAATTTAACCTTCTTAGTTCGTATTTATGGGAAATGTTGCAACTAAAATCTGGCGATTAAGCTTTTTTTTTTTGTTCGTGAAGTAGTGATTTAGCATTGAAAATTGTCAATGTGGGAGGTTATATGATTCCTTGGACATTGGCTCCTATTATTAGAGACTTGCTTAATAGGTTTGGAGATATTAGTGGTATGTTAGAACAAAACACAAGATATAAAGGGCATTTCCTTTTATGTTATATATCTAGCCACTAATGGCATGTGTAGAACTAGACTGATAGATGTCACTAAAAATGTTCTTAAAGATTGGTTTACTTACTTAAGCGATGTAAGAGACGGAGGCTTTAAAAATCGAGTTTGTATTTGTCCCATTGATAGAAGTTGTTCGAGCTTATTTAGGTCTTCGAGCAAGTAGATACGAAAATGAAATTTTGAAGAAGCTAGACTAAAAGATCATACAGCTTGAAGGTAAATTGGAGATATATATATATATACATATATATAGGGAGATATATAGAGAAAATAATAGGAGTTTTGGTAAATCAAACTTGAAGAAAAAGTGTTCAAGAGAGGCCGTAGAAATGAAGTGGAAGACTGCTGGAGATAATTTGTTTAAAAGTCCATAATCTTTTTTGTTTTTTGGTAATTGATCAGACTGTTGTCCTAGATGACATTTTATCACTTCAACATTTTTAATTGGGTACTTATTTTAATGTTGATAAAATGATATCATGACACATATCTTTTAGTCAGCTAATTTGATGATATTATTTGCTCTGCCCGTTACTTCTATATTGTTGTTCGCCCTGTTTTTATGTAATCCTGTATTTCTTTCTTCTGCCCCCTTCCAAATTTGGGAAAAAAAAAAGAAATTGGCGTGGCATCTGTGGGAAAAAAAGATTATTTAGGAATACGATTTATTTTTGAGATCATGGATAAAACTAAAATAAAATTTACTTACGTTTTGTCTTCAATTTTGGGCCAGATACTCTGCTTTTTCTTCAGATTTATGTCCGAAGTTGAATATATGACACGTACTTGTTCTCATCATTTAACCACCTCTTCTGGTGATCGTTAATTGGAATTGTACTTTGATTGCGGATAATTATGTAATGAATGATTTATTCATATATATTGAGCATCAAGTTTTACTTGATAAATTTGATGCTGAAAACCAATCTAGAAAAGAAAAGAGAACTAAGGTCAAAAAAGAAAATAAAAGAAAGAAAAGAAAACAGAAAAAAGAAATTTTCATTAGTGTTGATGCATAAAAGAATGTATACACACAACAATTTTCTGTCCGATTTCACCATAATTAGATATAATCGCGCCCAGCATGAGCTGAGCGATGAGGCCGAGCAGAATAAACACATACATATCCCTTTTGCCATACAGAAAAAAAGGTGATTTTATATACACATCTAAAGAACAATATTATTCATACTTATGCATCCAGTGCAATTTGACCTTGGATATTGAATGTGCATTGGCACCCACCATAACATGCTATGAGGATCAAACTCAACCTCTTTGTCATCTACAACCAATGGAAACTTGTTGAAAAAGAAGATGGATTATCATTTTCGGACTGCTATGTATGTGAATCGCCATCTTGATTTGGTAGTCTAACATATTATTATAATTGCAAAATATGTGAGTTTTTGGTTCACAAATCGTTTACTATGTTCTCTAAACATAAGATGCACCCTTTTCATCCAAAACATCGTCTCACTTTATTTTTCTGATGTGCAACTTTATTGTTCTTGCAAGATTGGACGTTATGGATAGAATTTGCGAAATGTAACATGTGTGACATTTATGTGCGTTTAAGATGCACATTTTCTGAGTTTAGCCAAAAAAAAAAAAAAAAAAAAGAAGAAAAAATGCACATTTTCTGAGATATCAAGGGGCATGACCATCTTCTTTGCCTTCTAAGTAAACGTTACGCTCTTACTACTTGCAATGCTCATGATGCTTATAGTAAACAATAACTCTTAGACGGCTTAAGTGAATTTAATTGGAGCAGAAATCACTTATTATTTTGTGTTCCATGCAAATTCAATGTGCTGTTGCTTTGTAGTCCATTGCCATCGGTTATAGAATACAAATGCCATATTCACCTTCTCACTCTCCTTGATTCAATGACATCAAGGATGAGGTGAATGCTACAAAGATTCTTATGAAATGGAAAGAGGTCCACGACTTTGCCTTTATCATTGTGAAGGGTGCAAGTATATTGCTCATGTCCAATGTGTGATTTCCCAGGTATAGTTTTGTTCATTGTCATAACCCATTGGAAGGTATCATCCAATTTTGTAATATTTTTAAATTCATTGGCAAATATGTATAGGGAAATCCTATATTTTACTAATTTTTCTTTTTCTTTGTAAAATCGTAGATATAACTAGTCACCCTGAATAATATCCTCCATTCGTTTCTATTGTTCTATAACCCCTTACAATTTATATTATATTAATCTATCCTCATGACATGAATATATATATATATATATATTATCAATTTCCCATCAGGTTTTACATGTATTGACGGGAGAATTAAAAGATGTAAAAGTAAGCAAGCTTGACACAGTAATAATGGAGAAAAATTTAGCGTTAGAAGAAGAGAAAGAGGAAAATGCCTTGGTGAGGGAAAAAGGTAAGTTCGATTCCATAACATTGATGGATTTGGCTTCCAAATTATCTGAAAAGGAATCGGATGATTTGCGTCTTGTGTTGGTCAAGTATAAAACATATAGAATATTAGAAAGGCATCAAACAGTACTAGTAGTTCAAGATTACATCCAAGAGTTTCTCAATAGGCTTCAGAAGTCGAATTATTCATCAACAAGGTTTCAATTAATAGTTGATGACTTGAAGGTAAAAATTGTAAATGTTGGGAAATATTAGATAACTCACAACTTGGCTCATATTCTCAAGAAGTTGCTTTCTAAGTATGGAGATGTAAATGGCAGTGATGAATCGAAGTTAAGCATAGAAATGAAGAGCATGGCGTTTTACCTCTTATGTGGACTCGTTCATAGCCTACGTAAAACTATGCTGGTGGATGTCATTGAAAATCTTCCTAAAGATTGGTTTTTAAGTCTGTAAATTCTGGAGTCAAATGGTTTTAAAATCAACTTTCTTCATTCTCATCTAGAAGGAATTTTGCTTTTCGAACTTGTTTTTGAAGAAGAGAGAGTTATAGACGAAAATAAAAAATGTGTTGATGAAAAAATTGCAGATCTGCTAAAAGAGATTCAAGGAATAATAGCTGAGATGGAGAATTTGAAAAAAAAAAAAATCATGAAAGCTTTGTGAAAGTCATAAAAAAACAACCAAGTTTATGGAAGACAGTGAGAGTTGCATATCAAAGTATTATATTGTGGGAGACGATTTGTTCTGACTCACTATTGGTTATGGGCACAAATTTTTCTATAAAATAAATATATGTACAATAGAATACATGTGAGATCCCACATCGGTTGGAAAGGAGAACGAAGCATGCTTTATAAGAGGGTGTTGATACCTTTTCCTTGAGACGCATAGAAAACTATGAGGGGAAGGTTTGGGCTCACCACCTTGCTTCCAAAGGGGATAATATCTTGGTTGGGCCTGGGAGGCCCGGGCCAGTGGGATTGGCAGGTGAAGGGGTGGGACCCCTAACTACTGGGACACGTTTCCATAAGGGAAGTAAAACCGTGAGGGGTAGGATTGGGCTCACCATCTAACTTCCAAAGCGGACAGTATCTTGATTGGGCCTTAAGGCCCAGGTCAGTCAGTGGGACTGGTAGGTGAGGGGTGGGACCCCTAATCATTAGGATGCGTTTTGACAAAACCGTGCGGGCTGGACCCAAAGCGGACAATATCCATATGCAGGTGGTTTGGGCTATTATAATACATGTGTATATATGTACAATAGAATAAATATATGTACAATAGAGCTTTTGTAACAGCCCAGACCACCCGCGTCCGATATTGTCTTCTTTGGGCCTAGGGAATCCTCTTACAACCCAGCCCTCAAGGTTTTGTCAAAACGTATCGTAATGGTTAGGGGTCCCACCTCTTCATCTGCTAGTCCCACTGGCCCGGGCCTTCCAGGCCTAATCACGATATTGTCCGCTTTGGAAGCTAGGTGGTGAGCCCAATCCTACCCCTCATGGTTTTACTTTCCCTTATAGGAACGCGTCTGAAGGGAAAGGTATCCACACCCATTTATATGGCATGCTTCCTTTTTTTTTTCAACCGATGTAACACTCCGTCCCGAAGTACGCTGGAATTTTCTCATGTTGACCAAGGTTGACTAGGTTTGATCGTCGTTGACCGAGAAGGGTCAAACTTTGACTTTTTGACTCAATAAGAATTCTAGGTTGATTGAGGCACTATTATGAAGTGCGAATCAACATGAGTCTATAGACTATTAGCACGTCGAAAATAGAGCTACGGTTTGAAAGTTATGAGCAAACCAAGTTGATGTCCGAGCTGTCCAAGGGTGCCAGAGTTGACTTCTTATTTTTGTGAAATTGAGTTTTGACTCATACATGGTTGTGAAGTACTCGTCGATATGAGTTTGTAGACTAGCAGCACGTCTGATTCGGACATGTGGTTTTAAAGTTATAGACCTGCAAAGTTTTTCAAATACTGTATTATTTTAATATTATTTTTAAATGTGTGAACAATATATGCCATGTGTAACTTAGTTAATGGTGCCATGTGTCAAAATGAGAAAATGCCACCTGTCAGCCACAAGTAAATGTTATATTATATTATTTTTGTTATTATTTTATATATTATATTATTATGATAAAATTTTATTATTTTAATATTATTTATTTATTTATTTTTAATTTCCTTTTTTCCTCTTTTCTTCTCTTTTCTTCTTCTTCCTTCTCTTCCTTCCTCCCCCCCCCCCCCTACGCGACGGGGTCCACCTTCCTCCTCCCTCATCTCCGGCCGATTGACTACTATGCGGACGGCAGCAGGCCACATGCACTGGACAAACTGGCAACCCACAATGGCATGACCTCAGCCATTCAATCTCTGGCTGATGGAGTGGCTAACGCATCGGGACCAGCGCATAACACAGGCGGTCAGCTTCCTCCCCGTTGGTGGTTTTTTGGCAGCTATGGGCCGTGCAACCAGTCCCTTTCCACCAATTTGAACCCCTTGATTTCGTTTCCAACCTCAAATTGGCTCAAACCTTGCTCGTTTGTGGGATATTGTGGAGTTCAAAACCGACCGTGACTCCCCGATGGGATTCTGGCCATCTCCGGCGGCGGTGGGGCAAATTGAAGGTATATTCTTGACGTCCTCGTTATAAGCTTCGATTTGGTACCTTATTTGTGAATTATGATTGAGTATTTTGAAAGATACCATTTTTGGATAAAATATTATTATTTTAATATGGTAGTCTGAAAGATGTACTGTTTAATATTTAAATAATTATCATTTATATTGTAGATGTCAAATTGTGCTGAATTGAATAAATATGGTTTGAACCATATTTAGTATGAATTGATTTGTAGGTTGAGGAATTAATTATATTAACTTACTGGGATAGTATATATATATATATGTGTGTGTGTGTGTGTGTGTGTTTAATTATTTAATTATTTATGAAATTGAATTGTTGTGGAAGAGATTAATTTTATGAGATTATGGTTTAATATTTACTAAATCTATTGTTGATTTAAATGTTGAGATTTTAATATGTAAATAATGCATTAGGTGATTTAAATTTTGTATGAATTTTTATGCATCTTTTATTATTAATTTGGTGTAAATCAATTTTATGGATTTGAAGGAAATATTTAAAATGTATTTATATGTTTAATAATTATGTATGCTAGGACTTGGTATTCTGGTGATAGGAATTGAAATATTTAATCTGAGATGTATTTGATGATGGATTACAAGAGAGCATGAAATTTTATGAAACTGGTAAGGGTGTACGATTTGATTATATTTTATCAAAATTCTATATTTTATAATATTATAAAATATTTTTATTGGTTTTCGATGCACCATACACGTACCGGTGTTCTGTAGTTGTGGATGTGATTAGTGCGCAGGTGAATGTGGATGTGATTAGTGCGCAGGTTGTAATGTCTCCCGTGAGTTGCTATCAGACCAAGGGCAAACAAGTTTGATATTGGTCATCGCCGCCCCCCTCCGTGGCCGGGATGATGGTTTAAGCAGTGGCGCAGTGGGACGCCACCCGATCGTATGCCGGTTTCTCTCTTTAACCTTCCCGTCAGACGGTGCTTTGGGACGCTGGGCAACATAGGACACCACTGGTATATAGTATGTGCATCAAGTATCTTATATATATATATATATATATTTTATATTTTTATGGATCACACCGTACAGGGACAGCGATCCGATGTGGTCCATGAAGAGCTAGCCTCGTAACTATGTTGCCTACGAGTTCAGGGGATTGGACGGCCAATCTAGGCAACCATCCCGGACTGTATTGGTAGCAGGGTGCCGACGATAGCTGGAAGCATGGATTGCACAGCATGTTGGAGGGTATCGTTTGAACCCCTGGTATGAGTATATATTTCATAATATATTTTGAATTTAAAATATTATTTGACCTTGTACTATTCTATCTATTCATAACCTGATTTTCTAACATTATACTTAATTGCTTTTATTGTCATTACTATTATTAATACTATTATTATTTATCAGAATTATGTTTACAAGTATTTTCATTACTACTAATATTATCATCATCATTATGATTAGTATTATTATTTTTATTATTATTGCCATTATTTATTCTTATTTTTATTATTTTTATTATTATTATTAGCATATGATATATCCGGACAAGTATCACAGTCTACGGGCAAGAAGATAGCCATTGGGCAAATATAATAGTCTTTGGACAAGTGGTAGCCTTTGGACAGGTGAGATAGTCCTTGAGACAGTTGTGATTATGTGATAGTTCTTGTGTAACACCCCGTCCCAAATCGCACCGGAATCCGTGCACGTTGACCGAGGTTGACCGTTGACCGTTGACCGAAGAGGGTCAAAAGTTGACTTTTAGACTCGGTGGGAATTTCGAGATGACTAGGGCACCGTGGCGAAGTGCACGATGCCACGAGTTCGTAGACTGGTAGCACGTCGAAAACGGAGCTACGGTTTGAAAGTTATGGACGAAACAAGTTGCGGTCCAAACTGTCCAAGGGGTGCCGGAGTTGACTTTTTGTTTATGGGGAATTGAGCTTTGAC
Organism: Ziziphus jujuba; assembly: GCF_031755915.1. Lineage (NCBI taxonomy): Eukaryota > Viridiplantae > Streptophyta > Magnoliopsida > Rosales > Rhamnaceae > Ziziphus > Ziziphus jujuba. Next base: position 26,310,671 of record NC_083387.1, read on the forward strand.
TCATGCATGGTTGTGAAGTGCTCGTCGATACGAGTTCACAGACTAGCGGCACGCTCAAAACGGACATCCGGTTAAAAAGTTATGGACGTTTGAAGTTTATCGGATACTGTATTATTTTAATGTTTTTGGGTCGTGAACAGTGAAATGCCACGTGTCAGCTTCTGAGTGGTCCACGTGGCATGAACAGTGTCATGCAGGGTTTTAATTTTGAAAAACTCTCGGGGAAGAGAGAGAAAGAGAGAGAAGAGAGAGAGAGAGAGAAGAGAGAGAGAGAGAGCCACCGCCGGCCACCGGATTTTGCCACTGTTCCGGCCGAGTTACTGTACACGCGCCGGCCAGCCAGATTGCCCACCTCATTTCCGGCAAAACCTCCAAATTTCACGGCGAACGGCCGCCGGACGCGCCCGGATCGGACGTCCGAAGTTTGGCGGCGATTTTTCCCCCTCCACCGCCGGCCACCGCGAATCGGCACTATTCCCGCCGATATACAGTACACGCGCCATACACCCAGCATCCTCTCCTCAAGTCCGGCCTACCCACCAAAAATCACGGCCATCGGACCACCGACGCGCCGGGATCGGAGCGTTTTCCGGCGAGGGGTCGAAAATCTTCAAACGGTGATTTCTCCGCCGTCCGACCTCCGTTTTGCTCACCGTCGGTCCCGTTGGATTGCTCTCCTCACGATCTACAAATCTGCAAAATTTCACAGCAAACGGCCACCGTCGGAAATTACTGTTCCGGCGACGGTTGCCGGTGACGTGGCGGCCCGCCGGAAATTACTGTTCCGGCGAGTACCCGAAAATTCCGGCCAGCTCCAGTCCGCAGTGTTCGACCTCCTGAACCCAAATCCGACTTCCGTTTCCACTAATTCGCGACGGTTTGGGAGAATTGCAGAGCCGAAACCCTAAAAGCTTCCCGATAAAATTCCGACCCCGTCGGGTACGATCATCGGAAATTAAGACCGGATCTATGATTAGCATCACTCGAGCTTCGATTCGGTATATAATTCGTAAATTTTAGTTAGCGTTTGTGTTTTGACCCCCGGGTACCGGGTATTATTTACCCGAATAAAATATTAATTTATTTGACTGTCTGTGAATTTTGTTCTAGGAGCACCGGTGAGTCGTAGAATTGATCCCGTAGTGGATCATGGGTTAATTGCGTGCTCCAGGTGAGTGACCCACCTTCAAATTAATTTTGGGGAATTTAATTGATGAATATATTATGTGTGAATTAAATATTTGGAATTTAATTTCTATGTGCCAAATATTTATTGGATTTATTGTAGAATTATTTATGAATTTATTGGATTTAAGAAAATGCGAATTCTACAAATTTATGCCGTGTGGAATTATTTTATGGTTTTGAGGATTTTGAAATTGGTGTGGTTTTAATGGTAAATTGGGCACGATTTGATTTTCAAATATTTCAAGGAAAATATTTGGTTATGTTGGTGATTTCAATTTTTATAAAATATGCCCATGAAATATTATGAGATTTGATTATGAGATTTTGAGCATTATTTATGCTATTGGGAAAATGTGGATATTTGAATTGATGGATTTGAAAGTTGGTGGATTTGAAAATCATGGAATTTATGGCATTGATTACAAAGAAATTGTGGGAAAATTCCCGGTTCAAGCGGATGGATTATGCCCGCTATGTTTATGAAAAATGTGAAATTTGTTTTATAATTTAAATTGTGGATTTTATGATTTTTAGATGCACCGTGCACGTACTGGTGTTCTGATTATGTGATATGGTATATGTGATATGGATATTGTGCACACGGATATGATTAGCGCGCAGGTGGGTGTGAGTAGCGCGCAGGTGATATTATGAGGGTGTCCTGTGGATGCCATCGGAGAGGGCGGCCACCCCCCTTTGGCCGGGACACCAGGTTAGCAGCGGCGCAGTGGGACGCCACGCGACCGTATGCCGGTTTCTTTCTATAACCTCCTGTCTGGCGGTACCTTGGGACGCTGGGTACTGTTGGCGCCACTGGTATATAGTGGGTGCATCAACTGATTTTTGGAACTGTGTTTTAAAAATAAAATGTTTGGAAACTGTATTGGAAAAATAAAATTAATTATTACTGTTCGGATATTTATTTGATGTCTTGGTTTTCGGGGAATATGGATAAAGGGTTTTGTGAAATTGTTTTAAAAGGGGAACCTTTCCAACTGAGTGAATTGTAAGGGTTTTGAGAGAAAATATTATTTCCAAATAATTATTATTTATACTTATTACTGTGATAATATATGGTATAGTAGTAGGGTCGCTCACTGAGATGATTAGCATCTCACACTCTTAAATTCCGTTCCTCTAGGTACCAGGTTGTCGGTGTTCACTCGGAGCGGACTTGATCTTCCTCGCTGTTTTACTTCGTGAAGTACCCTGTTCTTCTTTATTGCGGTTGTACTATTTCTTTCATTCTTGTTGTATTTATTTTGCACTGGATTACTGTATTTTGAAGTGCTGGAATTTGTGGAACCAATTTGTAGTTTGTGGGAGGAATAAGGGGATATTTTTGAAGTGTGTTTTCAGTGAAGGTAAATTTGTGGTAAGTAAATCCCTTAGGGGAGGTGCTGCCGGATTTTCCGTTGGAAGGTTCGGTGGTATTTCCCTGGGATCAGGGCTGTCTAGGGTTCCGGAGGAGGAATTCTGGACGGGTCCTGACAGTTGGTATCAGAGCTCTAGGTTCTAGTATTCCTAAGGGACTGTGCATTGTTGTGCATCCTATCCGTGTTTAATCTCTCGTTTTACCCGTGTGAAAGCGTTCTTTCTGTTTGTCTCGAAGTAAATTCGTTGCTCGAGTTTGAATAACTCTAATCTTCGAGGGTGACAATTAGGATCATCTAGCCTAACGGGAAATTCCTATGGCCTAGTCGATGGTCGAGGATGCGTTTTCTTTTTGAAGGTCAAGCTTATCATCGTGAATGGTATCCGTTTCGTTCATGGAGAAGAATGATGATTGCCTAAGGATGTGTGTCGATCGATTTCAAGGCGTCAAAATATTTTCCCGATCGATTATCAAAATTTAAATGCTTTTCAAGGTGTTTTATTCAAGTATTTTTGGTTTGTGTTCATACATGTATCTGTATGTTATATTGTTTGATATTATACTGCACCATATGGAGGCGGCGAACCAATGTGGTCCATGTAGAGCTAGCCCCATGATCATGTTGCCTACGAGCCCGGGGAATTGGACGGCCAATATAGGCAACCACCCTGGTTTGTATTGGTAGCAGAGTGTCGGCGACAGTTGGAATCATGGATTACGTAACATGTAGAAGGTGTCGTACGTACCTCCATTACAAGCGTGCATATTTTATTTTATGCTATGAATTTTAAGATATGAATTTCAATGTGGAGTTTTAACAATTGCCTATGCAAGTTAGGTATAGTTGAAAAATATATTTTATTATTTGTTTTATGTTATGGTTTTTCCAAAAGCGACTTAAGGTTAAGTATCGCCAGTCGAGAATCCAAAGCAGGGTATCGTTGAGTTCAAAAAGGAGATCTTAAAGGAAGCACGCGATTCAAAGTATGCGATACACCCCAAGGGTACCAAGACGTATGGAATGACATGGTGGTTTGGCACGATAAAGGAAGTTGCAAGATCCGAATAAAGGTACTTAGGTCACCGATAAGTAAAAGTAGGGAGATGTAAATATGGATTTCGTGCTTAAACTATCGTTCACAAAGAGAAGGTACGACAGCGTTTAGAGAATCAAGCAAGCTCCGGATAGCGACTAAAGTTCTACTTGGTGGTTGATGAGGTTAATGAGATGAGGATGATTCCTTAGGCATGGTTGGATGTTTAAGCATGGTTATTTTTCATTCTAGAAGCTAAGATCTTGATATCTTATTTCCTTGGAGATTTAAGGTTCGTATTGGTGGTGCTTTATCGATTCAAGGTGGTTGATATTGTTGGTGATAATTTACAATGATAAGGAGTATGATTTTTGGGACGGAGTTAGAATTTAAGAAGTGTGGAATACTTTATTGGGTTAAGGATCTAGTGATTTGTTCATAGTATTGGTGGTGATGCTAGAATTAGGATTTAAATTTCTTATTGCTTGAGGTGTGGATTCATGGAATTTATTTGAAATAAGGGAAACTTAGGGTTTTCAAGAATGGTATTTGGATGTTGAGAATTTTATTCATGACCTTGATGAATTTAGTTAAAAGAAAGATTGATGTTTGTCGAGGTTAAGACTATTGGTTAATCAATGAGGAGCAAGGGTTTTATAATTGTAAGTACTAGGAGGGTAATCGAAGACAAGTGAATTAATCTCAACCTTAACTTGGTGATACCAGTATTTGAGGAAATTAGACTTAAGTTCTAATCTTACCTTTTAAAGTGCTGATCGAGTCACGAGAGTTGGTTGTTGGTTTAAGGATGCATGCTTTAGAAGCACCTTATGGTTAGCGTTCGACTGTGACCAAGACTTGCAGATCGTGTTCTCGTGGACCAATTTGAATATCCTTAATTAGTGGGCATGAGAAGGAAAGTTGTACAAGAGGGAAGTTAAAGTCACTATTAGGCGAATGTAGTGGCAGATGCCTTGAGTAAGAAGGCTACTGGATCCCTTGCTCACATCCAAGTCATCCAACTACCTCTCATGGTGGAGTTGAAGAAGATGGGGGTGTTAATGCATATGCATCCTTCAGGAGTTCTCATGGCTAGCTTCCAGGTACGACCGGTGTTGGTGGATCGTATAGTAGAGACCCAAATGGAAGATCCTAAGTTGAGGACAATTAAGGGCAAGGTACAAGAAGGTCTTGATCCGGAATTTTCCATAAGGAGGGATGGAGCCCTCGTGTATAAAGGACGACTTTGTGTTCCGGATATTCCAGGACTCAAGAAGGAGATTTTAGAGGAGGCGCATAGCTCGATGTATGCGATGCATCCGGGAAGTACCAAGATGTACCGGACGCTTGTTAAGTATTATTGGTGGATTGGTATGAAGAGAGAAGTGGCAGACTTCGTATTAAAGTGTTTGATTTGTCAACAAGTGAAAGCAGAAAGACAGAAGCCTTCGGGACTACTCCAACATTTACCGATTCCCGTGTGGAAGTGGGAAGAACTCAATATGGACTTCGTATTCCTTCCACACCTAGAAGGTACGACGGCATTTGGGTAATCATTGATCGTCTCACCAAGTCGGCACACTTCCTACCGGTACGAGAACATTTTTTCACCCGAGAAGTTAGCTTAGTTGTTCGTGCAACGCATTGTAAGTCTTCATGGAGTACCGTTAGCCATCGTCTCCGATCGAGATCCGCGCTTTACTTCACGACTGTGGCGGAAATTGGCTGATGCACTAGGAGCAAGACTTAACTACAGCACCGCTTTTCACCCGCAATCTGATGGACAAGCAGAGTGCACAATTCAAACATTAGAAGACCTGCTAAGGTCTTGCATTATGCAGTTTCGTGGTAGCTGGGATGAACAACTGCCATTGATAGAGTTTTGTCCTCCTGCGTACCGTGAGGCGAGAAGGAGAGAGTTCGAGGAACTACGACAGGGGAACATGACAGTGACCGAGTACGAGAGGAGATTCCGAGAACTATCAGGATTCTGCATGCACCTGATTCCCGACGATCACACGAAGAAGGTGAGGTTCATAGACGGATTGAAAGAGAGCATCGGTTACACCCTTTCTGGATCAGTACATCCCACCTATCAGTCCGCCAGGGATGCAGCGCTCGAGCTAGAGAGACAGGAGGAGATACACAGACCCTCGAGGCGCAGATCATTCGAAGGATCGTATAGCGGAGTACCTCGACAGGGGGCAGCTAAGAAGAGCCATAGCTCAGGCTCAGACAGTGATGGGTTAAGCCCACGAGGCAGATTCCAGAGGAGAGATAGTTATCGCATGCCCCAGCCAGCTCGCCATTCGATCATTGTGGATGCAAGCTCGTATCAGCAGTCACGCATTGGTTCTCCGCGGATTTGTCCACTTTGTAGGGGGAATCATTCTGGGCAGTGTCAGATGGATGGTTTATGCTTTCGGTGTGGGCAGCCAGGCCACATAAGGAGGGATTGCCCTTATGGTAGCGGCAGTGTGCTAGAAGCAGGTCGACGGACACAGCATACGGGGATATTTCCAGGACAGAGTTCCCAGGGAAGTCAGCCAGTAGGAGTTTCTTCGGGATCAGTCCAGCCGTCTGCAGGATCGAGTCGAGGTAGAGGAAGGAGACCCCAGCAGACAAGTCAAGGCCGGGTGTTTGCTATGACGCAGCAGGGAGCCAGGACTACGCCCGACGATTTCACAGATCAAGTGATGGAAGCAGACCTGATCCTGTTGGATCTATCCAGACTTGAAGTAGTGTTGGGCATGGATTAGTTGGCAAGGAACTACTTAGTCGAGGAAGCGACATGGGAGCCCGAAGCGCAGGTGCGTGATCAGAACCCTTGTTTGTTCCAGTGACGCGAGGAAATTTCGAGGACGAAATTTTTGTAAGGGGGGAAGGCTGTAACACCCCGTCCCAAATCGCACCGGAATCTGTGCACGTTGACCGAGGTTGACCGTTGACCGTTGACCGAAGAGGGTCAAAAGTTGACTTTTAGACTCGGTGGGAATTTCGAGATGACTAGGGCACCGTGGCGAAGTGCACGATGCCACGAGTTCGTAGACTGGTAGCACGTCGAAAACGGAGCTACGGTTTGAAAGTTATGGACGAAACAAGTTGCGGTCCAAACTGTCCAAGGGGTGCCGGAGTTGACTTTTTGTTTATGGGGAATTGAGCTTTGACTCATGCATGGTTGTGAAGTGCTCGTCGATACGAGTTCACAGACTAGCGGCACGCTCAAAACGGACATCCGGTTAAAAAGTTATGGACGTTTGAAGTTTATCGGATACTGTATTATTTTAATGTTTTTGGGTCGTGAACAGTGAAATGCCACGTGTCAGCTTCTGAGTGGTCCACGTGGCATGAACAGTGTCACGCAGGGTTTTAATTTTGAAAAACTCTCGGGGAAGAGAGAGAGAGAGAGAGAAGAGAGAGAGAGAGAGCCACCGCCGGCCACCGGATTTTGCCACTGTTCCGGCCGAGTTACTGTACATGCGCCGGCCAGCCAGATTGCCCACCTCATTTCCGGCAAAACCTCCAAATTTCACGGCGAACGGCCGCCGGACGCGCCCGGATCGGACGTCCGAAGTTTGGCGGCGATTTTTCCCCCTCCACCGCCGGCCACCGCGAATCGGCACTATTCCCGCCGATATACAGTACACGCGCCATACACCCAGCATCCTCTCCTCAAGTCCGGCCTACCCACCAAAAATCACGGCCATCGGACCACCGACGCGCCGGGATCGGAGCGTTTTCCGGCGAGGGGTCGAAAATCTTCAAACGGTGATTTCTCCGCCGTCCGACCTCCGTTTTGCTCACCGTCGGTCCCGTTGGATTGCTCTCCTCACGATCTACAAATCTGCAAAATTTCACAGCAAACGGCCACCGTCGGAAATTACTGTTCCGGCGACGGTTGCCGGTGACGTGGCGGCCCGCCGGAAATTACTGTTCCGGCGAGTACCCGAAAATTCCGGCCAGCTCCAGTCCGCAGTGTTCGACCTCCTGAACCCAAATCCGACTTCTGTTTCCACCAATTCGCGACGGTTTGGGAGAATTGCAGAGCCGAAACCCGAAAAGCTTCCCGATAAAATTCCGACCCCGTCGGGTACGATCATCGGAAATTAAGACCGGATCTGTGATTAGCATCACTCGAGCTTCGATTCGGTATATAATTCGTAAATTTTAGTTAGCGTTTGTGTTTTGACCCCCGGGTACCGGGTATTATTTACCCGAATAAAATATTAATTTATTTGACTGTCTGTGAATTTTGTTCTAGGAGCACCGGTGAGTCGTAGAATTGATCCCGTAGTGGATCATGGGTTAATTGCGTGCTCCAGGTGAGTGACCCACCTTCAAATTAATTTTGGGGAATTTAATTGATGAATATATTATGTGTGAATTAAATATTTGGAATTTAATTTCTATGTGCCAAATATTTATTGGATTTATTGTAGAATTATTTATGAATTTATTGGATTTAAGAAAATGCGAATTCTACAAATTTATGCCGTGTGGAATTATTTTATGGTTTTGAGGATTTTGAAATTGGTGTGGTTTTAATGGTAAATTGGGCACGATTTGATTTTCAAATATTTCAAGGAAAATATTTGGTTATGTTGGTGATTTCAATTTTTATAAAATATGCCCATGAAATATTATGAGATTTGATTATGAGATTTTGAGCATTATTTATGCTATTGGGAAAATGTGGATATTTGAATTGATGGATTTGAAAGTTGGTGGATTTGAAAATCATGGAATTTATGGCATTGATTACAAAGAAATTGTGGGAAAATTCCCGGTTCAAGCGGATGGATTATGCCCGCTATGTTTATGAAAAATGTGAAATTTGTTTTATAATTTAAATTGTGGATTTTATGATTTTTAGATGCACCGTGCACGTACTGGTGTTCTGATTATGTGATATGGTATATGTGATATGGATATTGTGCACACGGATATGATTAGCGCGCAGGTGGGTGTGAGTAGCGCGCAGGTGATATTATGAGGGTGTCCTGTGGATGCCATCGGAGAGGGCGGCCACCCCCCTTTGGCCGGGACACCAGGTTAGCAGCGGCGCAGTGGGACGCCACGCGACCGTATGCCGGTTTCTTTCTATAACCTCCTGTCTGGCGGTACCTTGGGACGCTGGGTACTGTTGGCGCCACTGGTATATAGTGGGTGCATCAACTGATTTTTGGAACTGTGTTTTAAAAATAAAATGTTTGGAAACTGTATTGGAAAAATAAAATTAATTATTACTGTTCGGATATTTATTTGATGTCTTGGTTTTCGGGGAATATGGATAAAGGGTTTTGTGAAATTGTTTTAAAAGGGGAACCTTTCCAACTGAGTGAATTGTAAGGGTTTTGAGAGAAAATATTATTTCCAAATAATTATTATTTATACTTATTACTGTGATAATATATGGTATAGTAGTAGGGTCGCTCACTGAGATGATTAGCATCTCACACTCTTAAATTCCGTTCCTCTAGGTACCAGGTTGTCGGTGTTCACTCGGAGCGGACTTGATCTTCCTCGCTGTTTTACTTCGTGAAGTACCCTGTTCTTCTTTATTGCGGTTGTACTATTTCTTTCATTCTTGTTGTATTTATTTTGCACTGGATTACTGTATTTTGAAGTGCTGGAATTTGTGGAACCAATTTGTAGTTTGTGGGAGGAATAAGGGGATATTTTTGAAGTGTGTTTTCAGTGAAGGTAAATTTGTGGTAAGTAAATCCCTTAGGGGAGGTGCTGCCGGATTTTCCGTTGGAAGATTCGGTGGTATTTCCCTGGGATCAGGGCTGTCTAGGGTTCCGGAGGAGGAATTCTGGACGGGTCCTGACATCTTGGACTAGTGATTACCTTCGAGTAAATATGACAGATGATATTAGTACTATTTTTATCATGAAAACGATTGTTATTATTATTATTGTTGTTGATATGATGATTGTTTTACTTTTCTTCTTATATTACGCATCGGTATATGTTGTAACATAATATTTGAAATGTACGGCAATCAGTGGATGGTGTGGGCGAATACGAATAATTAAAGGTATAATTGGTTGTTTATTTAGTTGATTATTCCTATTGCATATATATACGTATGTGTTTTATATAAATTGTTTTTGAAGTGCTGCTACTGTGGAAATTATTGTAGTAAGGTAGGAGGAATAAGGTGGTACCATATAGGAGTGTAATTTTGTGCAGGTAAATTTTGTGGTAAGTCCTTCCCTTAGGGGAAATGCTGTCGGATTTTCCATTGGAAGGTTCGATGGTGTTCCTTGGGATCAGGACTTGTCCAAGGTTCCGGTGAGGGGTCTTGGACGGGTCCTAACAACCGATGTGGGACATCACAACACTGTAACAGCCCAGACCACCCATGTCCGATATTGTCCTCTTTGGGCCTGGTGAATCCTCTTACAATCCAGTTCTCAAGGTTTTGTCAAAACACGTCGTAATGGTTAGGGGTCCCACCCCTTCACCTGCTAGTCCCACTGGTCCAGACCTCCCAAGTCCAATTACGATATTGTCTGCTTTAGAAGCTAGGTGGTGGGCCCAATCCTACCCCTCACAGTTTTACTTTCCCTCATAGGAACGCATCGTAATGGTTAGGAGTCCCACCCCTTCACCTGCCAGTCCCACAGGCCCGGGCCTCCCAGGCCTAATGATGATATTGTTCGCTTTGGAAGCTAGGTGGTGAGCCCAATCCTACCCCTCACGGTTTTACTTTCCCTCATGGGAACTCATCGTAATGGTTAGGAGTCCTATCCCTTCACCTGCCAGTCCCACTGGTCCGGGCCTCCCAGGCCTAATCATGATATTGTCCGCTTTGGAAGCTAGGTGGTGAGCCCAATCCTACCCCTCATGGTTTTACTTTCCCTCATGGGAAAGCGTCTTACGGGAAAGGTATCCCATACCCACTTATATATATGACATGTTTCGTTCCCCTTTCCAACCGATGTGGGACTTCACAATCCTCCCCCTTTGGGGTCTAGCGTCCTCGCCAGCACACCAATCCGGGTACTAGCTCTGATACCAACTATAACAGGCCAGACTAGCCGCGTCCAATATTGTCTTCTTTGGGCCTGGGGAATCCTTTTACAATCCAGCCCTCAAGGTTTTGTCAAAAAGCATCGTAATGGTTAGGGGTCCCACCCCTTCACCTGCCAGTCCCACTGGTCCGGGCCTCCCAGACCCAATCATGATATTGTCCGCTTTGGAAGCTAGGTGGTGAGCCCAATCCTACCTACCCCTCACGGTTTTACTTTTCCTCATGGGAACGCGTCTTACGGGAAAAGTATCCACACCCACTTATATGGCAAGCTTTGTTCCCCTTTCCAACCGATGTGGAACTTCACAGCTTTTGCTGTTGAAGGTCCACTATTCAAATCATAATTTTTTTTTTAAATTTATTTTCATAGACTTATTTTATTACATACTTAAACAAACTGTAACATTAAAAATAGCAAAACTTAATGGTTCAACATCTCATTTTCCATATTGGCATAGAATGCTATTTGTTGACTCCAAATATATAGTTTCATGGTCATAGCCACCTCCTTTGTTCCATGGAAATTGCATATTCAAGGTTAATTGAGTGCAATACTTATGATACCTATCGTAAGTAATATTCAGTTTCTTCCAATGAACTCAGTTAACCGAACCTTTTGGTTTTTGTTATGTGGATTGTAATACTAATATCCACGAGTTATGTGGTCCATTGCCATGCACAATTAAACATAAATGTCATGTTCGTCCCTCAGTTCTTGTTGATTCAAATCATCAAAGATTTGATTCAGAAGAATTTTATTGCTATCTTTGTGAAACTGAAAGAGATTATAGAATTTGTATTCATTATTGTGCTGAGTGAAAATTTATAGCTCATGTACATTGCTTAATTTATGAGGTATGTGCTTGCATCTTGAAAATAAGATTATTTTTTTCCTAATGTACTTAATTGTCTTTCTATCTAAGTTTTCTGTATTGAATTCATGCTATACAGATTGTGAGGCATTTAATTTTAGTATAGCAATACACTTCACAGGGCTGAGAAAAAGAAAATACATATACTGTTGCAAATGGAAACTGGCCTTAGAAGTGGAACAAAAATATGTAATGCTAAACTTTGAAAAATGGGGGAAAAAGAAGAAGCTGTGGAGCGCAAAGAATTCTTTACCCTGAAGGATATAGTGAATAAATTACCAAAAATGACCCAAAAAAATTAGATTTATATTGCAATTGGGATACATCATTCCAAGATCATCAAAATGAAGAATTTGAAGATATAATGTAGGAATTTGAACATCAAGACCTTGATGTGACAGAAATGAAGAGTTTCAGCACTATACCGTTAAGGATTTCCAAGACCTTATTTTAACCTTCATATCATGGGAATGTTGCAACTAAAAATAGCGATTAATCAAATTTTTTTTTTTTTTTTAGGTTCATGAAGTAGTGATTTAGCATTGAAAATTGTCAATGTGGGAGGTTATATGATTCCTTGGACATTGGCTCCATTATTAGAGACTTGCTTAATAGGTTTGGAGATATTAGTGGTATGTTAGAACAAAACACAAGATATGAAGAGCATTTCCTTTTATGTTATATATCTAGCCACTAATGGCATGTGTAGAACTAGATTGATAGATGTCACTAAAAATGTTCTTAAAGATTGGTTTACTTACTTAGGGGATGTAAGAAACGGACGCTTTAAAAATCGAGTTTGTATTTGTCCCATTGATAGAAGTTGTTCGAGCTTATATAGGTCTTCGAGCAAGTAGATACGAAAATGAAATTTTGAAGAAGCTAGACTAAAAGATCATACAGCTTGAAGGTAAATTAGATATATATATATATATATAGGGAGATATATAGAGAAAATAATAGGAGTTTTGGTAAATCAAACTTGAAATAAGAGTGTTCGAGAGAGGCCGTAGAAATGAAGTGGAAGACTGCTGGAGATAATTTGTTTAAAAGTCCATAGTCTTTTTTGTTTTTTGGTAACTGATCAGACTGTTGTCCTAGATGACATTTTATCACTTCAACATTTTTAATTGGGTACTTACTTTGATGTTGATAAAATGATATCATGATACATATATATTAATCAGCTAATTTGAGGATATTTTTGCTATGCATGTTACTTCTATATTGTTGTTTGTTCTATTTTTCTTTTCTTATGTCAGTCCTGTTTTTCTTTCTTCTGCCCCCTTCCAAATTTGGGGAAAAAAGAAATTGGCGTGACATCTGTGGGAAAAAAAATTATTTAGAAATATGATTTATTTTTGAGATAATGGATAAAACTAAAATAAAATTTACTTACTTTTTGTCTTGAGTTTTCTTTTAGATACTCTGCTTTTTCTTCAGATTTATGTCCGAAGTTGAATATATGACACGTACTTGTTCTCATCATTTAACCACCTCTTCTAGTGATTGTTAATTTGAATTGTACTTTGATTGTGGATAATTATGTAATGAATGATTTATTCATATATATTGAGCATCAAGTTTTACTTGATGCTGAAAACCAACCTAGAAAAGAAAAGAGAACTAAGGTAAAAAAAAGTAAAGAAAAGAAAAGAAATGAAAGAAAGCAGAAAAAAGAAATTTTCATTAGTGTTTATGCATAAAAGAATGTATACACATAACAATTTTCTGTTCGATTTCACCATAATTAGATATAATTACACCCAGCATGAGCTAAGTGATGATGTATACACACAACAATTTTCTATCCGATTTCACCATAATTAGATATAATTACACCCAGCATGAGCTAAGCGATGAGGCCGAGCAGAATAAACACATACATATCCCTTGCTATACAGACAAAGGTGATTTTATATTCACATCTAAAGAACAATATTATTCATACTCTTGCATCGAGTGCAATTTGAACTTGGATATTGAATATGCTTTGGCACCACCATAACATGCTATGAGGATCACTAAACCTCTTTGTCATCTACAACCAATGGAACTTGTTGAAAAAGAAGATGGATTATCATTTTCTGATTGCTATGTATGTGAATCGCCATCTTGATTTGGTAGTCTAACATATTACTTTTATTGCAAAATATGTGAGTTTGTGGTTCGCAAATCGTGTACTAATTTCTCTAAACATAAGATGCACCCTTTTCATCCAAAACATCGTCTCACTTTATTTTTCATATGTGCAATTTTATTGTTCTTGCATGATTGGATGTTATAGATAGAATTTTCGAATGTAGCATGCGTGACATTAATATGTGTTTAAGATGCACATTTTCTGAGACTTTGCATGAGATGTTAAGGGGCATGATCATCTTCTTTGCTTTCTAAGTAAACGTTACTGTGAGATCCCACATCGGTTGGAAAGGAGAACAAAACACTCCATATAAGTGGGTGTGGATACTTTTCCCTTGCAAGGCCTTTTAAAACCTTGAGGGTTGGCTTGTAAGAGGATTTCCTAGGCCCAAAGAGGACAATATCGCATGCGGGTGGTCTGGGCTGTTATAGATGGTATCAGAGCTGGACCCGGATCGGTGTGCCAGTAAGAACGCTGGGTCCCAAAGGTGGAGGATTGTGAGATCCCACATCGGTTGGAAAGGGGAACGAAACACTCCATATAAATGGGTGTGGATACCTTTCCCTTGCGAGGCCTTTTAAAACCTTGAGGGTTGGGTTGTAAGAGGATTCCCCAGGCCCAAAGAGGACATTATCGCATGCAGGTGGTCTAGGCTGTTACAATTACGCTCTTTCTACTTGCAATGCTCATGATGCTTATAGTAAACAATATCTCTTAGAAGGCTTAAGTGAATTTAATTGGAGCAGAAATTACGTATTATGTTATGTTCCATGCAAATTCAATGTGCACTTGCTTTGTGGTCCATTGCCATCGGTTATAGAATACAAATGCCATATTCACCTTCTCACTTTCCTTGATTCAATGGCATCAAAGATGATTCAGGTGAATGCTTGTAACAACCTGTACCAAAATACACATGTTTTTACAGGTTTGACTAAGTTTGACCAAGTGAACAATATGTGGGTCCAAGTTGACTTTGTCAATGGTGAATATTTTTTTGGTTTGACTGAGGTATCATTGTGTAGATATCGTCGATATGAGTTCATGGACTGACGGCACACCAAATTCTAAGTTACGGATGAAAAGTTATGGTTCTGTAAAGTTTCAAATATCAGTATTCAAACCAGTCCCAGATTTTTATCTGTTAGTGACCCAAGGCTCTATATAAATGCTAAGAAGTGTGCCTAATAGGAAACAAGTTCCAAAATACCATTTTGTCACCCAAACCTAAGAAACTTCTCTCCAGACCCACAGATCCGGTCTCATTTTACGCCTAATCGGGTCATCGCTGTTTTGCCCGATTCCGGCCACCGTCCTTATGCACATGCCAGATACCTTCCTTACCCATCTTGAGACAACCTCGTGGGCCAAATTTCTAGCCAAACTACCCACGGACGAACCAGGATCGACCATTTGAAGCTGGCGACGGCTGTTTGGCATTTTCCGCCAGTTTGGTTGTTTTTCGGCCTTTTTAGGCCAACCCATAGACCTTTCCCACCATTTATGGACCCTCTGAACTCCTTTCCATGGTCTTTTTGCCGAGATTCCTCACCGTTTGAGAGATACATCAATGTGGACTTTGGTCGAGTATTGCGATGAGTTTTCCGACCACTCGAGGAATCTTTGGACCGAGGCACTCAAGTTGAGTCTGGAGGCGAGCTTGCAAAGGAGCAGGAGTGAGCATCTGCAGTATTGTGACTGGTTATATCATTTTTTAAATGTTTTGGGTATATAGTATAGTATATATGTGCTTCGAATATTTTACTAATATACCATTTGATTGATATGTTTGGTTTATGCATATATAAATATTTGATTTTTCGTATATTTGTTATCATTTTATGTGATGTTTGACAATATTTTAAATGGTTTTTAATTCTAATAAGTTCATAAATGGACTTAGGCTTTTTTAAGTATCTTGAAAATTGAATTGAGATTTTAAATCATTTTGGAAATTATTTGGTTAAGAAAATAGATTGAAAATCATATGATTTTAAGCATGTTCAAATATTTTTTTATAATTTTATGTGCTTAAAATTGGTTTGTGGTGAATATATTTCACTGTGATTTTTCTGGTTTAACATGAATGGATGATTTGAAAATTTTGAAATATTTAAATAAGCGACTGAATTTGAATATTAAAGTATTATTTATGATAGAGTATTGTTGGAAAAGTATATATGATCTTACAATATTGTTTTTAACGATATTGTATCGGTTATTTTTAATTGATGTACCATATAGTACCAGAGTTTTGATTCAGTATTATATTACAGCATGCTAGGTTTGCCACGGTGCCGTGAGGTTGGTCTCACCCAACGGTTTATTAGTGCCATGGACTGTGAGGTTGAGTTTATCCGATGATTTATTATTATTACCACGGCGCTGTGAGGTTTGTAACACCCCGTCCCGAACTACATCGGAAATTTCTAAAATTTGACCAAGATTGACCGGGTTTGACCGTCGTTGACTGAAAGGGGGTCAATGTTAACTTTTTGCTCCTAATGGAATTTCACATTGACCGAGGTACCGTTAAAAAGTACACGTCATCACGAGTCCATAGATTTGTAGCACGTTGAAAACGGAGCTATAGATTGAAAGTTATGAGCAAAACAAGTTGAGGTCCAAACTGTCCAAGAGGTGCCGGAGTTAACATTTTGTTCATGCAAAGTTGAGCTTTGACTCATACATGGTTGTGAAGTACTCATCGATACGAGTCCGTGGACTAGTGGTACACCTTATTTGGATATTTTCTTCAAAAGTTATGGACCTGTAAAGTTTTTCAAATACAGTATTATTTTAATATTATTTTTAAATATATGAACAGTATGCCACGTGTGACTTAATAAAGGATGCCATGTGTCACAATGAAGAGATGCCACATGTCAACCATATTAGATACTATATTATCTTAATATTATTTATTTATTTTATTATTTTATTATTTTATTATTTAAAAAAAAAATTTGTTTTTTCTCATGTGGGGAAACACCCTCGAAAATTTCTTTCCTTTTCTTTTTCTTTTCTTTTCTTCTTCTTCTTCTTCTTCCTTCTCCCTTCCTTCTCCCTCTCGGCTTCACCCCATTTCTTTTTTTTTCGATCATATGAAGCCACACACGCCTGATGGGGAGGAAGAGGGGGAGAATTCCGGCCAGAAGCCGGAAAATGGCGGCCAACCGTCGCCGGATGCAGCCGGATTGGGCTTCGTTGCCGACGAAGGCAAGGTTGTCTTCGTCAGCGATCGGGCCACCATCCGGCTAAATTGATACTCCTTTCCACCTATTTTGGACCTCCTGAGCTCGATTTTGAGGTCCATTTAGCTCAATTCCCTATCGTTTGAGAGATACGATAAGTTGAAGTTCGGTCAAAACTTCCCGTCCATTCTGCCGGTCCCTGCCGATCAAATTGAGTTCAACGGAGATCGGTAACGTATTCCTCGTCCCCTTAGCTTTCCGTTGATACCTTATTTACGAATTTTGAACACCGTTTGTGTTAAACCCCCCTGGATATCGGATATTATTTATCCGAATAAAATATTAATTTATTTGAATTATGTAATATTGTTGTTCTAGGAGCACGTGTGAGCTGTAAAATTGATCCTATGGAGGATCTTGGTTGGATTGCATGCTCGAGGTGAGTGACCCACCTTCAAAATTGTTTTGGGATGTTAAAATATATATATTTTGTGTTAATTAGTTATTTGAAAAATATGTTTGATGTGTCGAATATTTAGTAAATTTATATTTAGAATTTTGATGCCAAAATTGACTGGAATTGAATATTTGTGCATTATAAAATATTTTGGTTTTTAGGATTATATGCATTTGGGATTTTGTTAATTATCATTAAATTTCATTGTTGGAGTATTTCATAATTAAATATTTGAGAAATAGGTTTTATTTATTTGATATTAAGAGAATTTCTATATAGAATTATATTGCCAATTTATGATAATTTTTTTTTAATGTGTTTTGGTGCAAAAATATATTTTGGGACTTAAGATTCATGGTTTAAAGTTTGATTTAAATTATTGTTAAGTTTAATGTTGGCGTTATGATGGTGATTTATATGAATTTAATTGCATTCGGATTTGAAGAAAAATATTTGTCTTAAAATTATTATGTTTCAAAAATATTTTTATGCATTTAAATATTATGGAATTGATTTATTTATGGTGAAATTGATGGATTTTAAAGTGATGGATTTATGATGAGGACTAAAGAAAAAATGTGGGATGATGAATTTGAAAAATGGTATGATTCCCACGGTGAGTTTTGGAAAAATGGTTATTTTTAAAAATAATATGGTTATTTATTTTAGACGCACTCATACAGTACTGGTGTTCTATACTATGTATGTGGATGATTGTGCAAGTTATCATGTCTCCCGTGAGTTGTCATTGGACCGAGAGCAGGTAAGCTTGATATTGACCATAAGCCGCCCCCCTCTATGGTCGGGATGACGGTTTAAGCAGCGGCGCTGTCGGGATGTTGAAGCGACTGTATGCAAGTTTCTCTCTTTAATCTCCCGCCGGACGATGCTCGGGATGCTGGCTATCGTAAGGCATCACTGGTACATAGTGTGGTGCGTCAAGTATTATTTTTCAGATATAAATTTCAAATCTTAAAGTTTTAAAGCAGCATTTAAATTAAATATAGTTAACTTGTTTTATCACCTATTTACAATTAGTATTTTCTAAAATATATTTATTCATGTTTTTATCAATTATTTTAAATTGGTGTTTTAGAATTTTATTTTACCATGTTGATATTATTTATTTAAATTTTGAGATTTTAACATAAATTTTATTGTATTCTTTTATCTATTTTAAATTGAGGTTTAAAATCTATTAAAATGTTTCATTGATTTAAACAATAAATTTTATAATTTATATACTGCGTTTATTTTTGTTTTATGCCAAATTTCTTTAATACAAGTTTATTTACGATTTTATTTATTTTACCTAGTAATGTTTATTCTAAATTTAATTATTGGATTTTTAAAATGTTTTCAATATATATATTGAGTTCTAAATTAATATTTGTATTTATGTGCATTCTAAATTATTGCATTCCATTTAATTTGATATTTCCTTGATTATTTTTTTAATGTAAATTTTATTGTGATTTTGCTTATTTTATTTATGACATTTTGTGTACAATTTAATAATTGTTATTAAAATTATTCTTGTTTCTTATTATACATTCTAGATCTTTAATTTAATGTATTTTATTTAGAATTTATTTAATTAATTATTCCTTGATTTTTGGGGTATAATTATTGGGTTTTGTGAAAATATTTTAAAAGGGAAACTTTTCCAACTGAGTGAACTATAAGGGTTTTTGAGAGAAAACATTATTTCAAATATTTATTATAATTATTTATTTAATTGTTTAGTATTGATTAATTAAGTTTCTTTTATTGTTATATTATTAATATTATAATTGTGTAATAGATTGGATCACTCACTGAGATGATTAGCATCTCATGTTTTTAAATTCGTTACCCTAGGCCCAGGTTGGGAGACGTTGATCGTCCGGGATGAGCTCGACTTCTCAGTTCATTGTCGAAAGTCCAAGAAGCATTTCCTTCATTTGTCCTCTCCATCTTGTATTGCTTCATCTGTCATTGTATTAATTTCATAATTATTTATATAATGCTCTGTATATTGATTGGACACATATTTATTGAATCATATATTGATTCCCTGTCATTTACTTGGAGTGCTGCAAATCTGTGGAAATATATTGTAGTAAGGTGGGAGGAATAAGGGGATGTATCTAGAAGTGTTTTTCGTGCAGGATAATTTTGTGGTAAGTTCAACCTTTAGAGGAGATTCTGCCGGATTTTCTATTTCTGGGATCAGGATTTGTTTAGGGTTCCGGTGAGTGATCTTGGACGGGTCTTAACTGGTTGGTCTCACCCAACAGTTTATTATTGCCACAGACTGTAAGGTTGGGTTTATTCGACGGTTTATTTTTATTACCACGGTGCCGTGAGGTTGGTTTTACCTAACGGTTTATTATTGCCACAGACCATGAGGTTAGGTATGTCCCGACAGTTATTTATTATTTCCACGACACTTTTTGTATATTGAGGCTTGTGAGGTGGATGTATCCCACAGTTTACAGATTAGTACATCGTATGATATATTATATATGTTTGAATATATTATTGATTTGCAAACATTGTGGTTATTTCTGCATTTTCATATTTATCTTGTGGAACTGTATTTATAAGATTTTATGCTCATAATTTACATCATGTTTATGGGATTTTGAAATATTGTATTGATCGTTCATTTTATAACTTTGGGCATTGAATTTTTATGAGATTAAGTTGGGATACAAATTTGGGTTTTGTGAAATGATTTTTAAACGGGGAACTTTTTAAAAGAGCGGAACGAAAAGTATTGAGAGTAAGATTTTTACAGAAATAAATTATTATTTTTATACTATACTATGCCATTCACTGAGATTCCTTTATCTCATGTTTTATTGTTTTAAATTTGTTCTCCTATGTCCAGGCAGTTAGTACCAGTCTACCTCGCGCACCGCAAGTTATTTCGTTCTTCCCATGACAGCAGTAGTACTTATTTTTTCTTTATTTTATCCTTATCTTTCTACACTCATTTATTATTTACTTATACTTCTAGACCTTACAGCTACTCTTAGAATGCTCTGATCTATGTTTTGGACTCAGTAGAAATCCTACTATATACATGTGTAGTTATGGCCTGTAGTACAATAGACCGGTTGTGGACTTTCATGCTGTTGTGGTTTATCTTTATATAATGAGGTATTATTGTTAATGCTTGAGTTTGGTTGTCCATGTTTTAATATGAGGTTCCATTGTATATTCTCTAGAGATTATCCGGTGGGGCTCCACTAGGTGGAATCTCCTGGGAGATCCTAGGAGGATTCCGAGGGCGAGTCCTGTCAATGCTACTGTGATTCTTATGAAATGGAAAGAGGTCCACGACTTTGCCTTTATTATTGTGAAGGGTGAAAGTATATTGCTCGACTTTGCCTTTATTATTGTGAAGGGTGAAAGTATATTGCTCATGTCCAATGTGTGATTTCCGAGGTATAATTTTGTTCATTGTGATAACCCATTGGAAGGTATCACCCAAATTTTTGTAATATTTTTAAACAAATTGGCAAATATGTATAGGGAAATCCTATATTTTACTAATTTTTGTTTTTCTTTGTAAAATCGTAGATATTACTAGTCACTGAAAATCTTCTTAAAGAACCAATATTGTGAGTAAAGAGATGAGACCATGGAAACCAAATAAATTGGAGAAAGCATCCAAGAGCTTTCCCCTTGTACATATAAAGACTTTGAAGAGAGCTTGCTCACAAGATTAACAGGTTCAATTATCCTATGATTAGTTGCAGGAGATTAATGTACATCTAGTTGTCATACTTCTTTCACAGCCATTAACGAAACCCTAACTCCTTGAAAGAACTTGTTCTCACTCGCATGTAAGCATTCATGGAGTTCTCCAACAAAAGCTTTTAGACCGTTTCAAGCAGTTCTTATTACTTACAAAAAGCAACCCCAATTGGGAATCGAATTCTGGCGGTTGCCAAATTATGTATACCGACATGTGTTAGTAAGTTTGTTTTCCTACAACAGGTTCGCTTAGTTTTTCTTGTGATGTGTCTTCAACTATCTGGATGTTTTAGCTCTTATAGGGGCCACACACTTCTAATGTGGATTTAATTGTGTGATGAATTGGCAACCGTTGACCTGATATAGAAAGTTAGTCAATGCTTTATATTGAGTTTGACCTGACTGGCAGTTGAGTAAGCTGCATCGACTGTATGTAATTGCATCATAGATGCTCAAATTACATTAATTTTTTATTTAAGTAATTCTGCATTCACCAAATTTGGTAACAGAAATTTTGATAAATAATAAATTAATATTACATAATTGGTTTTTTCTTGAACACCAATAATTTATCAATCGTTTATATATTAAGTACATTATTATTTATCAAAATTTTAGTTAATAAATTTGGTATGTGCAGCATTATTCTTTTTAATAAGATAAATATATAATGAAAAAGGATTTCTAATTCAATAATTCATGTTTTCTTGTCAAGACCCATCTAAAATCCCTCACCAGAACCCTAGACAAGCCCTGATCCCAGGAAAACCCTACTGGACCTTCCAATGAAAAATATGACAGAACCTTCCCTAAGGGTTGGACTTACCACAAATTCCCTGCACTGAAAACACACTTCTATATATACGCCTTATTCCTTCATCTTACTACAATTTAATTCCACAATAATCAACACTTCCATAAATTAAACGGGAAACTAATGCAATATTTAATAAAATATATCCAATACAGTATACAGAGCATCATAGGGTACAATTAAGTATGGAAGTTATACAACAAGGGATGGAAAGAAATATTACAATAGAAATAAATGAAAAGAAAGAGAACTCCTCGAAATACGACAGCAACAAAGATCAATGTGACAGCCCAGACCACCTGCTTGCGATATTGTCCTCTTTGGGCCTGGAAAATTCTCTTACAACCCAGCCCTTAAGGTTTTCAAAGGCCTTGCAATGGTTAGGGGGAATCCTCTTCCAACCCCTACCTACCAGTCCCACTGGCACGGTTTCCAAGCCCAATCACGATATTTTTCGCGTTGGGCCCAGCCCGCACAGTTTTACGTTCCCTCATGGGAAGGCCTCGCAAGGGAAAGGTATCCACACCCACTTATATAAAGTGTTTCGTTCCCCTTTCCAACTGATGTGGGACTTCACAATCCTCCCCCCTTGGGACCCAGCGTCCTCGTTGGCACACCGATCCGGGTCCGGCTCTGATACCATCTGTGACAGCCCAGACCACCCACATGTAGATATTGTTCGCTTTTGATCTAGGGAATCCTCTTACAACTCAGTCCTCACGGGTTTAAAATGAGTCTCCAAGGGAAAGGTATCCACACGCTTACATGCGGAGGGACTGGACTGTTATAACCAGTACTCGGATCGATGTGCCAGCGAGGACGTTGGGCCCCGAGGAGGGTGGATTATGAGATCCCACATCGGTTGGAAAGGAGAACGAAGTATGCCTTATAAGAGAGTGTGGATATCTTTCCCATGAGAGGCCTTCCTGACAGGGAACAGCCTTCGGGCTTTCTCTAACCATACACATAAGGTTAAGGCTACCCACCCTTTGTGGTGGATCTCTAACCACTGAGACGCGTTCCCATGAGGGAAAGTAAAACCTTGAGGGGTAGGATTGGGCTCACCACATAGCTTCCAAAGCCGACAATATTTCAGTTCGGCCTAGGAGGCCTGGGCCAGTGGGATTGGCAGGTGAAGGGATGGGACCCCTAACCATTACGACGTGTGTTGACAAAACCTTAAGGGCTGTCACATTAAGCTCACTCCGGACGAACGTCTACCAATCTTTGTACCTAGGGGATTGGATTTAAAAAATATAAGATACTAATCATCTTAGTGAGTGACCCTAACTACGACATAATCATAATAATAATAATAATAATATAACAATAAAATGAACTTGATTAATTAATAATAAATAATCAAATAAATAATAAGTAGTTGAAATATTGCTTTCTCTTAAACCCTCACAGTCCACTCAGTTGGAAAAGTTTTCCTTTTAAAACATTTTCACAAAACCCAATAATTGTACCCCAAAAATTAAGGAATAATTAATTAAATAAATTATAAATAAAATACATTAAATTAAAGATTTAGAATGTATAATAAGAAACAAGAATAATTTTAATAACAATTATTAAATTGTACACAAAGTGTCATAAATAAAATAAGAAAAATCATAATAAATTTACACTAAAAATAATCAAGGAAATATTAAATTAAATGGAATGCAATAATTTAGAATGCATATAAAATACAAATATTAATTTAGAACTCAATATATACATTGAAAACATTTTATAAAAAAAAATCCAATTATTAAATTTAGAATAAGATATTATTAGATAAAATAAATAAAATCATAAGTAAACTTGGATTGAAGGACTTTAGCATAAAACAAAAATAAACTCAAAATATAAATTATAAAATTTATTAATTAAATCCATGAAATAATCAAAGAAAACTTTTAATTAATTTTAAACTTCAACTTGAAATAGATAAAAGAATACAATAAAATTCTTGTTAAAATCTCAAAATTTAAATAAATAATATCAACATGGTAAGATAAAATTCTAAAACACCAATTTGAAATAATTGATAAAAACATGAATAAATACATTTTAGAGAATATTAGTTTTGAAATAAACAATAAAACAAAATTAAATACTTTTAATTTTAAAGCGTTTTGGTTTGAAATTCGTATTGAGAAAATAACTTGAGGTACCACACTATATACCAGTGATGCCTTATGATACCCAGCGTTCCGAGCACCATCTAGCGGGGGGTTAAAGAGAGAAACTTGCATATGGTCGCTTCGGCGTCCTGACAGCGCCATTGCTTAAACCGTCATCTCGGCCATGGAGGGGAGCGGCTTATGGCCAATATCAAACTTGCCTGCCCTCAATCCGATGGCAACTCACAGGAGATATTATAACTTGCGCGCTAATCATATCCACATATATAGTACAGAACACCACTACTGTATGAGTGCGTTTAAAATCAATTACTAAATTTATTAAAATACCAAATTTTTCCAAAATTCACCATGGGAATTATACCATTTTTAAAATTCACAATCCCATAATTTTTCTTTAATATCTCCAGCATAAAACCATCAATAATAATATACAAATAACTTTTCCCAATTCATAAAATAAATCCAATAATATTTCAAGGGCATAATTATATAATTTGAAAGCACCAAACTTAAACCAATATTTTTCTTGAAATATTTAAAATCCAATCATGCTCAAAAATAATATTAAAATCCAAATACAATTAATTAAATGAAAACATCTTGCTCATGCGTAATAAATTCAATTAAATCACAATAATAATAATCAAGAATTCTTAATAAACCAAACTTTCATTTAGCATCAATAAGCGTGTATATATATATATATATAAAAGGAATCACCAAAATTGAGAATACAATTTACCACAGTTATAAATAAATTCCACCACATGAGCATATTTTCTAAATATTAAATTAACACAAAACAAATATAATTAATCACCCCAAAATAATTTTAAAGGTGGGTCACTCACTTCAAGCACGTGTATCAATCAAGATCCTCTACAGGATCAACTCCTCTACCCACATGTGCACCTAAAATATCCATAATACACAAAACCAATTATTTTAATATTTTAATCGGGTAACTCCCAAATGGGTACCCGGGGAGCGAACACAAACGACAACCAAAATTTACAAGTGATATACCGAATCGAAGCTTGTGAAACGAGGATTACGAATCTGGTCTCACTTTCCGGAGATCGGATCTGAGGTGGCCGAAATCTCGTTGGAAAGGTGTCAGGTTTTAGACCCTCGATTCTCACAATCTGTTAAGTGGGAAAGTGGACACCGGATTTGGGTTCAGGGAGTCAGAATTAGTGGGAAAGGATGGGTGGTGCAACTGGAAACCCGTCAGAAAGTCGATTTCCCAATGAGCCGCCGTGGTCACGGGAACCTATCATCGCCGGTGGCACGTCCGGTGGCCACTGGTCGTGATTTTTGAAGGAAATGCATATCAGAGGATGGGCGAATGGATGGGACCGACAGTGAGGCAAAAGGAGGCTGGATCGGGGAGAAATCTAAGTGGGAAATTTTCGACGCCACCGTCGGAAAAACCTCAGATCCGAGCACGTCGGTGGTCCGGTGGTGGTGAGATTTGGCTAGCCGGTCGATTTTCACGTGGACTTCAAGGTGGGATGGCAAGTGTACAGAAAGAGTGGCCGGAAAATGGAAAATCGATGGTGGCCAGTGGTGTCTCTCCTCTCTCTCTCTCTCCTCCCCTCTTTGTCTCTCTTTCTCTCTCTCTTCGGTCTCACGACTCACGCATGGGTTTGAGCCAATAAGAGGCCATCCCATGGGTGCCATTGTGCACTCACGAGAAAGGCTGAGGGCTTGACACGTGGCACAAATTTTTCACAATAACACCATTTAATTAAAAAAAATATAAAATAGTACTGTATCTAAAAAACTTTGCGAGTCCATAACTTTTTAATTGGGTGTCCAAATTAGGCATGCCTCTAGTCTATAGACTCATATTGACGAGTACTTTACAACTATACAAGAGTCAAATCAAAATTCCACATAAGTAAAAAGTCAAATTTGGCACCCTTGGACAGATTGGACTGCAAAATTGCCTTGCACATAACTTTCAAATGATAGCTTCGATTTCGACGTGCTACTAGTCTACGAACTCGAGACGATACGTACTTTGAAATGATGCCTCGATCAACACAAAATTCCATCCAGAACAAAAAGTCAAATTTTGACCCTCTTGGTCAATGGTCAACCTCGGTCAATGTGCAAAAATTCCAACATACTTTGGAAGGGGGTGTTACATTTTTTTTTTTTTGGACTGTTTTAGAGAACAAAAAAAACTTTTATATATGAAAGTAAGTTGTAAAAATTTATTCACATTACCCATAAAAGTTAGTCATGTTAGCAATGGGAGTTGTTCTCTTTTCTTATAAGCCAAGATTCAATTTTAGTGGAGAGCACCTAATTCCCAAGAAAATAAAAAAATTTGTTTGACATACTTGTACTTTTTAATGAAATAGTGCATCTATATTGACTAATATGTAATAATACAAATAATTAACTACTATGAAACTTTATTAATCACTTGAACAACCTGATACATCCACCAAGACAAGCTATTTTATGACAAAAATAAAACAAAAAAAAAGAAAAAAAAAAGAAAAGAAAAGAAGCATACATTATCCCCAATCCAAAGTGGTACAATTTAAATTTAGCAACATCTTGCCGACGCCAAGCTCTTTGTCCTTGTCAGGACTCGTCCAAAATTTCTCACCGGAACCCTAGACAAGCCCTGATCCTAGGGAAACCCTACCAGATCCTCCAATGGAAAATCCGACAGAACCTCCCCTAAGGGTTGGATTTACCAAAATTTTCCTGCACTGAAAATACATTTCTATATACACCACCTTATCCCTCCCACATTACTACAATTTAATTCCACAAATTTGAAGCACTTCAAATTAATAATAAGAAATCAGTGCATAATTAATAAATAAATGTTCAAGACAGTATACAGAGCTTCATAAAGTACCATTAAGTATATAAATTACACAACAAACATGAAAGAAATATTACAATAGAAATAAATGAAAATAAAGGGAACTCCTCGCAGCACGACAGCAATGAAGATTAAACTTGCTCTAGACGAACGTCTACCAATCCTTATACCTAGGGGAACGGAATTTGAAAATATGAGATGCTAATCATCTCAGTGAGTGACTCTATCTACTGTACAATTATAACGCAACAATAATTATGGCACATTTGATTAATTAAGAATAAATAAGTAAATAAATAATAATTAATTGAAAATAGTATTTTCTTTCAAAACCCTCACCATTCACTCCATTGGAAAGGTTCCTCTTTTAAAACATTTTCGCAAAATCCAATCTTTTATACCGCAAAAATTAAGAAATAATTAATTTAATAAATAATTAAATAATCCAAATATGAATAAAATGTAATGAAATATAATAAATAAATTTAGAACACTTGCATTAAAGAAATATAACATAAAGGAAAAAATTTCAATATATATAATTCATAAAATTTGATTTAATAAATCAAAATAAACAATGTCAAAAATATAATTTAAATAATTATAAATAGATGATAACACAAATTAAATACATTTAATTTAAATACGATTTTAAAACCTTTAGGATTTGAAATTTCTATCTGAAAATTTAAACTTGACACACCACACTATATACCAGTGATGCCCTACGACACCCAGCGTCCCAAGCACCATCCGGTGGGAGGTTAAAGAGAGAAACTTGCACCGCTGCTTAAATCGTCAACCCGGCGATGGAGGGGGGCGGCTTATGTGCACTATATAAAACTTGCCTACCCTCGGTCCGATGGCAACTCACGGAAGACATTATAACTTGCACGCTCATCCATATATACAGTACAGAACACCAGTACTGTATGAGTGCGTCTAAAACAAATAACTAAATTTATTATTAAAATACACAATTTTTTCCAAAATTCACTGTGGGAATTATACCATTTTTCAAACTCACATTCCCACATTTTTCTTTAATATTTCCAGCACAAATCTATCGATAATAATATACAAATAATTTTTTTTCAATTCATAAAATCAATCAAATAATACTCCAAGGGTATAATTATACAATTTAAAACCACCAAACTTAAACCAATATTTCCTTGAAATATTTAAAATCAAAACATGCCCAAAAAAATAATATTAAAATCCAAATACAATTAATTAAATGAAAACACCTTGCTCATGCATAATAAATACAATTAAATCATAACAATAATAATAAAAAATTCCTTAATAAACCAAATTTTCATTTAGCTTCAACAAGCATGTATATATATAAAATAAAATTTTTACCACAATTATATTTAAATTCCACCACATGAGCATATTTTCAAATATCAAATTAACATAAAATAAATATAATTAATCACCCCAAAATAGTTTTAAAGGTGGGTCACTCACCTCAAGCACGTGTCTCAATCGAGATCCTCTGCAGGATCAGCTCCACTACCCACACGTGCATCTAAAATATCCACAATACACAAAACTAATTATTTTAATATTTTAACCGGGTAACTCCTAAGTGGGTACCCGGAGACCAAACACAAATGACAAAAGGAGGTTGGAATAGGGTGAAATCTAGGTTTGAAGTGATTGACGCCGCCACCAGAAAAAAGCCTTGATTCGGGTGCGTCGGCAGTCTGTTGGCCGTGATTTTTGGCTGGCCGGCCGGTTTTTAGGTGGGCTTCAAGGTGGGGTGGCCCGTGTATGGAAAGGGTGGTCGGAAAATGGCTAAGCAGTGGTGGTCGATTGGTTTCTCTGTCTCTCCTCCCCTCTTTCTCTCTCCTTCCCTGGTTCACACGTTTTAGCCGGAATAAAAGCCACCCATGGGTGACACTGCTCACTCATGGGATTGGCTGAAATTGCGACACATGGCACACACTGTTCACTCAAGCCAAATATATTAAAATATTACGGTATTCGCAAAACTTCGCATGTTCATAACTTTTTAACCAGATGTCCAATTTAAGCGTGCCACTAGTCTATGAACTCATATCAATGAGTATTTTACAACCATACAAAAGTCAAAACAAAATTCTACAACCATAAAAAGTCAACTCCCGGCACCTTTGGACAGTTTGGATCTCAACTTGTTTTGCCCATAACTTTCAAACCGTAGCTCCGTTTTCAAATTGCTACTAGTCTACGAACTCAGGGCATCATGTACTTCACTACGGTACCACGGTCAACTAGAAATTTCACCCGAAACAAAAAGTCAACTTTTTGACCCACTCGGTCAACGGTCAACCTCGGTCAACGTGCTAGAATTCTGATGTAGTTTGGGATGGGGTGTTACAGTCCTCCTCTGCCTCCTTCGCCTCCCATTATGTTGCCTCAAGCCAAAAGTTTTGAAAAAAAAGTAGGGATTCTTTTTTATGACATAATGGCCAATAACCATTCCCACAACTGCTCTAGTGCAATAACTAACCACAACAAATTTCCAATCCAATGCAAAAGAACACCCTGAATCTTACACTTGTTCAGAAATTGAATTCGGTGGTTGGGAGGTCTCAGAATTCTTACACTTCTTTGTCAATGGAGTACCACATAACTCCAAGTTTCCCTCATAGGAGCTGTTTTCAAACGTATCAAACTGGTTTCCAATGGGTATGCGTCATCTGAGAAAGTTATGAGAGACATTGAAACATGAAAGAAATGTAAGCTGTGCAAGCTGCTGAGGAATCTCTCCAGAGAGCTTGTTTTGTGACAAATCCAATGACTCAAGCTCTTTTAAATTCCCCAAGGATGATGGGATGCTACCACTTAAATTGTTGTGGGAAAAGTTGAGAACATTAATCCCAGATAAGTTCCCAATGCATTCCGGAATCTCACCTTTGAATTTATTTCTTGAAAGATCAATGAAAACAAAATTGTCTCGGATCTTTCCATAGTACAAAAACGTACCTTTGTTTGTTAATGTGATCGACTAAACAAACTCATGGCTCCATGTGGTTGATTTTCCCTGTAAAGTTACATTTTCACCCATGTATGATGAATTAGTAGCCTCAATAGCTTTCATGGAATTCCATGTTTTGAAATATTTGGATGGCAATGTGCCCTCGAAATTATTCTCAGAGAGATCAACAATGCACAAATTGGGAAACTCATGACTGGAAATCGGCTCTTTTATAACTCCATACAATCGATTTGATCTTAATATCAGCACTCTTAGCTCCGAAAGAGTCCCATACCATGAAGGGAAGACATCATTAAATTTGTTGTCCTTGAGATTGACAGACTCGAGCATCTTACAATCAGGCAATAACCGTGGTAAATTCCCTTCAAAGTGGTTATGGCTTAGGTCGATCATCCTCAATTCACTTCCACTATCACATAGAGATGGAGTATTACCATGAAAAGAGTTTTTGCTCACATTTAAGAGAAACATTGACTTGGTGATATTTCTCAAACATTGAGGAATGACACCAGTCAGTTTGTTATCGGACAAGCGAAGAAATTTAAGGGAAGTAAGATTGCAAAATGCCGGTGAGACTTCTCCACTTAGTTCGTTATTTGAGATTTTATACTGAAAGATGGAAGTTGGAGGGATTGGCAGTTTTCCTTTCAACATGTTAAAAGAAAGATCCAATACACCAAGACTAACCCCGAAAATGATAAGTTGAGATTGGTCAAAGTCGATTAAATTGTTACTGGAAATGCCTATAAGCAGTATAGTTTCCAAGCTAATGGTCCACATCCACTTGGTTATTTTCCCAGATAACTGGTTTCCACTAAGATCCAAGATTATTAGGTTATTTTGGTACCTTAAGAAATTAGGGAACATACCTAAGTTACAACAACCTAAAAATAAAATTTCAAATTTTGGAATGGTTGCATTGTGAGTATTGGTTCTAGTGAGCACATATAAATTGTTTTTTTGAAGTCCGAGACCGATCAGATTCTTCATTCCCAAAAACATGTCAAAATCCACTGTGCCACTCAACTTATTTTCTGCAAGACTACGTCTTTTTATATTTTTAAGACCAAAATATGAAGATGGTACGACGCCAGTTAGATAACTATCGGCAAGAATTAAGGAGTTAATTGGGTTAGGTTTGCTAGCCAAGAAGGAAGTTGACTAGTTAGTTGATTATGACTAAGTTCTAAATTAATCAAGTGGGTCAAGTTTTGAAGTGAGGAAGGAATTTCACCACTAAACTTGTTTACTGCAAGCACTAAATCAATAACCCTAGTTAGTTTACCAAGTGACGTCGGAATCAACCCTATAAAGCTACAATTTTTAACTTCTATATAAATCAAGTACTTGAGCTTTTCGATTGATGAAGGTATATTACTAGAGAAATTTGTTCTATAGAGTGATATTTCCTTGAGAGGACTACCATTGTGAAATTTGGGTAAGTACCCACCAAGATGTTGGTTCCAGGCTAACATAAGAACTTGTAGATTTGGAAGAGAAAAATAGCATTGGGGAGTTTACCATATAGCCCACAAAATCCAAGAGAAAGAAATGTCAAAGAAGATAAATTTCCTAAACAAGAAGGCACTTCCGAGTTGATGTCAACAGCTTCGAGATCAAGTTTTTTTAGCTTAGTTAAATTGTGAACTAAGCTACTTAAACCTGGCTTTTCAAGTTTCAATAAATTATTTTCAGTAAAGAAATCGATATTCAGAGACAAATCAAGCGAAACTAAATTCAAGAGTTGTGAAATTGCTAGTGGGATTTGACCATAAAAATAGGCACTAGAGAGGTTGAGATACTTTAACCTTGAAAGATTACCAAACGAGGATGGGATTCAAGAGTAATTCAAATCATTGTAAGCAAGATTAAGAATTTGGAGTACTTGAGCAAGTTGGAAACGAGTGCTGGTGGAGTTGATAGAACCTGAAAGACAGTTATCGCTGAGATCAAGGCCAATTACATGTCCACTTTTCTCATCGCACTTCACACCATTCCATGAGCAACAATCTATGTCCCCTTTTAGTTTCCACGATGTGGTCTTGGGTTGAAACCCAGGGTACTTATTGCAATTATATTCATGAAAGATAAAGCTATCCTTGAATTGCAACAAGGCAGTGCTCTCTTCGTTGTGGCAAAGTGGTTGCACAAAACAAGATGAGCAAGTCATGATGATGAGTAAGATATAAAGCAAGGAAAGTGGGGAAGGAAATGGAATAGAAAACAACTCCATCTTATGATTCATAGAAAGTTTGATGAGCAAGAAGTGATCAGAAGGGTCTCTTTTTGTAGATAGTATCCACCATAAGCTTTCGCCATAATGTAGGATGGAAATTAGTTGAGAAATATTATTGTGGAAAACAGTAACCATGTACCAACATAAAGAAACTGACATATATCATGAAATTACCAAAAGTCATGTACTAATTTTTCGTAAGTATTTGAAGTCTAAGTCGTCTAATTTGTCTCTTTTTATCGTTCTATATGAAATATATAATTTCTCTGAATATATAATTTGTAAAGTGGAGGTTTTTAGTTTTTTTACATATCTTTATGTAATCATTCATGTTAATTAATATGCCCCAAAGTTCAATCTCACACATAAGATTCTAATTTGCAAAATATTTCCCCCCATCCCAAACCCCGCCCCCCGCCCCCCCACCCTGTAACACCCCGTCCCAAATCGCACCGGAATCCGTGCACGTTGACCGAGGTTGACCGTTGACTGAGCGGCTCAAAAGTTGACTTTTTGTTCCAGTTGGAATTTCTAGTTGACCAGGGTACCATGGCGAAGTGCATGATGCTCCGAGTTCGTAGACTAGCAGCATGTCGAAAATGGAGCTACGGTTTGAAAGTTATGGGCAAAACAAGTTGAGGTGCAAACAGTCCAAAAGGTGCCAGAAGTTGACTTTTTCTCGTTGTGTAATTTTGTTTTAACTCTTGTATGCTTGTAAAGTACTCGTCGATACGAGTTCATAGACTAGCGGCACGCTAAAATCGGACATTTGGTTAAAAAGTTATGGACGTTTGAAATTCGCCGGATACCGTAATATTTTGTTATATCTGGCTTAAGTGCACAGTGACGCCACGTGTCATCACCTGATTGGTCCACGTGGATGAACAGTGTCACCACGGTGGCTTTTATTTGACAAAAATCTCGGGGAAGAGAGAGAGGAAAGAGAGAGAGAGAGAGAAACCGACCGGTCGCCGGAATCTTCAAATTTTCCGGCCGATTCTCGTTACACGCATCGGCCAAACGGAAGGCTCTCCCCATTTCCGGCCAAACCCCAAAATTTCACGGCCGTTGGTCGCCAGACGCGCCCGAATCGAGGCGGCAATTTTTCCCTCCACCGCCGTTCGACCCCTTTCCGCCTTTTTCTGGCCACACGCACCAGCCACCCCTCACCACCTCCTCATTTCTGGCCAGCCCACCAAATTTCACGGCCACCGGACCTCTGACGCGCCGGGATCGGAGCGTTTTCCGTCCGGCCTTCGTTTGCCTCACTGCCGGTCCCGTTGGAACCCTCTTTCCTCGATCTACAAAACTACCAAAAATCTCAGCCAACGGCCACCGCATGCGCCGCCGCCGGCGACGGTTGCCGGTGACCGAGGCGGCTCACCGAAAGTTACTGTTCCGGTGAGTACCCAGTTACATCGCCGGTCCTTGTCCACTGTGTTCGACCTCCTGAACCCGAATCCGGCATCCTTTTCTGCCAATTCGCGACGGTTTGGGAGAATTGCAGAGTCGAATTCTGAAAGCTTTCCGACGAGATTCCGGCCACCTCGGGTCCGATCACCTGAAAGTAAGACCGAATCCGTGATCCTCATCACTCAAGCTTCGATTCGGTATATAACTCGTAACTTTTAGATGTCGTTTGCGTTCGCTCCCCGGGTACCCATTTGGGAATTACCCGATTAAAATATTAATATATTCGGTTGGTGTACTGTGGATGTTTTAGGTGCACGCGCGAGTAGTGGAGTTGATCCTGCGGAGGATCTTAGCTGATTTACGCGCTTAAGGTGAGTGACCCACCTTCAAAAATATTTTGGGCAATTAATTATGTTTAATTGGTATTTAAATTATGCTCATATGGTAAAATTTAGTTATGGTTTTATTGTGATTTAATTTATTTATTATGCATGAGCAAAGTATATTTCGGTAATAATCGTACGAGGTTTTAAGTATTATTTTCGAGCATAATTGGGTTAAATATTTTATGAAAATATTTGTTTAAATTGTATAAACTATGCCCGCGGTATTTTAATTGTTGAACCTCGTATTACGAGAAAATTTTAGTTTATTTGTTATCGATGTTTTCGTACCGATTTGTTAAATAAAAATATGTGGGATGGTAAGTGAGAAATTTTGGTATATTTCCCACGGTAATTTTGGAAAACGGTACAGTTAGTTTAATAATTATTTTAGACGCATTCATACAGTATTGGTGTTCTGGTATATGTATATGTGGTTCAGCGCACAAGTATTATTATTTGTCCCGTGAGTTGCCATTGGACCGTGGGCAGGCAAGTTTTTTATTGGCCACAGCCGCCCCCCTCCTTGGCCGGGATGATGGTTTCAGCAGCGGTACTGTCGGAACGCCGAAGTGCCGTTTGCAAGTTTCTCTCTTTAATCTCCCCGCCAGTCGGTGCTCAGGACGCTGGGTATCGGAGGGCATCACCGGTATATGGTGTGGTGCGTCAAGTGTAATTTTCAGATAAATTTTCAAACCCCAAAGGTGTTCAAAAATTATTTATTATAACTCATTACATTTTAATTATATATTGGGGTATTTATTTGTTTATTGTTTATCAAATGGTTTGATCCCTTGGTTTTTGGGAAGTACGAATATCGGGTTTTGTGAAATCGTTTTAAAAAGAGAACATTTCCAACGGAGTGATTAGTAAGAGTTTTGAGAGAAAATTATTATTTCCAACTGTTGTTATTATTTATTTATTAATTGTTGGTATTAATTCAATTCTCTATTTGTTACTATTATTATAAAAGTGTTCAGTAGTTAGGGTGTCTCATTGAGATGATTAGCATCTCACGTTTTTAAGTTGCGTTCCCTTAGGTGCAAGGGGTGATAGATGTTCTTTCGGGGCGAACCAGTTCTCCGCCGCTATCGTGTTTCGAGAAGTACTTTTGTACTCATTCCTTTCAGTTGTATTATATCTTTCATCTTTGTTGTATTTCTGTTGATTAGCACTTCATAAAGCTTTGTATACTATTTGGACACTTATGTTTTATTTATGCACTGGGCTGCTGTTATTGTTGTGAAGTGCTGTAAATTGTGGAAAAAATTTATAGTTTTGCGAGAGGAATAAGGGGATGAGTATAGAAGTGTGTTTTCAGTGCAGGTGATTTTTGGTAAGTCCTACCCTTAGGGGAGGTGCTGCCGGATTTTCCGTTGGAAGGTTTGGTAGTATTTTCCTGGGATCAGGGCTTGTCTAGGGTTCTGGGAAGGAAATTCTGGACGCGTCCTGACACCCCCCGCTTTTTTTTATAAGGTAGGGATTCAAAATGATGCCCGACTCAATTTTATCCAACATCCACAGAAATCTATACATAAAGAAACGTTTAATGTAACAAGATATATTGAACCAAGATGAATGATTTATGTGCCAAAACTTTTGACAGATCTTTCTACTTGTTAATTATATAATTTAACCAACATCCAAAAATAATATCAAAACATATATGGAATTAGTAAAAGTTCATTTAACCAACATCCAAAAATAATATCAAAACATATATGGAATTACTAAAAGTTCTTTCATAATTACACTATGATTTTATTTACCCAAAAAAAAAAAAATTACAACTATGATTTTCCCTTCTCCATGGATATTTTTATCCAAAAACTAATAAACCCCACTAAATGGATAATAAAAGGCCCACATAAACAAAAAAACAGGACATGAAATTCTTAAAGCGCTTTTTTTTTTTTTTTTTTTTTTTGTTTTGGGTGAATAATTCATACACCTTGACTATTCCTCCTTTTTTTAAAAAAAGAAAAAAAAATCCATCCAACGTATACAACCTCTAAAAAATTGAGACTGTATGCGGTGTAAAGATACATGGAAATATGGACCATGGACACTGGGGAACCATGTTATAGCTTTGGGGGCCACGACAAGTCAAGTATCTTTTTTTATTTTTATTTTTTGGTTATTTATGTATTATCTTTGTAATATTTTCTTTAAAAATATTTAAAGTTATTTTAAAAAAATATTTTGGCCCCTCGTATATTATCTATGAATTATTTACTGTATTGACTTTTACAAAATTTAAGTGTAATTATGTATGATATCTTTATGTTAATGTTTTTAAACCTTTGTGTTTCTTATCTATTTAACGTAGAATTTATAAACATTTTTAATATTTTATTTTGCATTTTTAATTTTTTTATTATTGATATCTTACTTTGTAAATTTGTCCTTTGTTTTTGGTCAAATTTCAATTTTATTAAAATTGGGGAAGGTGAGATTGCACCCAAATCAGGGTTTAAATCCTGAACCTGTTTGTACGTTTTTAGTAGTTTTTACCACTAAGCAATAGTATGTTTGATTTTTGATTTTTTTTTTAAAGATATTTTGTTACATGGGTTTTTCAAAAAAAAAAAAATCTATACTACTGATATTTTAATTATCAATTAGAAATAATACTTTAGGACTAAAATAAATATCTAGAAATAAAACTTATGTCAATATTTTATTTTAATAAAGTAAGGTTTACTTTACTTATCTTACTTTATTAAAAACAAATTATGATTATTGAATCACGTTAAATATTATAATTTAAAAATAAAAAATAATCAATTATGAATTAATAATATATTAATATTCTATTTAAAAAAATAAACTCTAACACCAAATAATTAATAAATATAATTTTAAATTTTAAATTTTAATATAATTGAAAAATTAAAAAAAACATTTCATATTAATTTTCGTATTAAAAATTATATTTGAATATCGTGATACACACACACACACACGAGGTGAAACAACCAGGCATCAAATTCAGAAACTTTGACTATTATTTTCTTCTTATTAATTTTTTTAATTATTTTACATGGTTTGAAAATTTTGCCAGCAGCTGTAGAGATGCTTACTGTGATGTTGGTTATACCAAGCTTATTAAATAATGATTTGACTACCATTCATTGTTTGAGAAATCAAACTAACAAACAAATTTACTTTCCTTTTTTTTTTTAATGAATAAACGAACAA
The DNA here is from genome assembly GCF_031755915.1 of Ziziphus jujuba. NCBI lineage: Eukaryota > Viridiplantae > Streptophyta > Magnoliopsida > Rosales > Rhamnaceae > Ziziphus > Ziziphus jujuba. The sequence continues at coordinate 26,347,748 of NC_083387.1, forward strand.
ATTTACCTATATATTACAGGGGCTAACAAAGATCAAAATTTCAATATCAATGGAAATATCGAATTCAAAATATAAAAATTTTCATAGAAATATCGAAAAATATTGAATATCGATAAAAATTCATAAAAAATAATGAAAATTTATTTAAAAATAAAAATTTTTGTTGAAACTTTAGCATTAACTTATTTAATCATTCAATTATCAAATTAATTATAAAAATTGTAAAAATATTAAATAGATATTACATTTCTCTTAATCTAGTAAGCGATAATGATCATAAATAAATTATTATTGACAAAAATATGCAAAAAAATATATATTTGATAAAATTATTTATTAATTAGGATAAAATAATTATTACAATTACATTATATTTTATAAATATTATTTCAGTACTAATAGAACTCTTAGTTAATTAAAAATTATTTCTCTCTTCCTCGTTCTAATTTGAGATGTGAAATGTGAAAAATAATTATTAATATATATATATCTCCTTTGTAACACCCTGTCCCGAAGTACACCGAAAATTTCTAAAATCTTATCAAGGTTGACCAGGTTTGACCATCGTTGACCGAGAATGGGTCAAATGTTGACTTTTTGCTCCTGATGGAATTTCACATTGACCGAGGTATCGTTACGAAGTACACGTTGTCACAAGTCCATAGACTAGTAGTACGTTGAAAACAGAGTTACGGTTTGAAAGTTATGAGCAAAACAATTTGAGGTCAAACTGTCCAAAAGATGCCGGAATTGACTTTTTGTTCATGCAAAGTTGAGCTTTGACTCATGCATGATTATGAAGTACTCGTCGATATGAGTTCATAGACTAGTGGCACGTTTAAATTGGACATCTGGTTAAAAAGTTATGGACATGCAAAGTTTTTCGAATACCGTAATATTTTAATATATTTTGACTTGAGTGAACAGTATGTACCACGTGTCATATTTTCAGACAATTCCATGAGTGAACAGTGTCACCCACGGGTGGCTTTTATTTTGGCCAAAACACGTGAGCCGGGGAAGGAGAGAGAAAGAAGGGAGGAGAGAGAGAGAGAGCTAGAGAGAGAAACCCAACCGGCCAACTGCCGTTCATCCATTTCCGGCCACCAGAATAGTATATGCACCACCCTAGCTTGAAGCCCACCTGAAAACCAGCCGACCAGCTAAAAATCATGGCCAACCGATAGCCGACGCGCCTGGATCGAGATTTTTTTCGATGATAGCACCGATTACTTCATACCCAAATTTCTCTCAATTCCGACCTTCGTTTGCCTCACCGCCAGTTCCGTTGAGTCATCCATTCCCCGATCTACCTTTCCACCAAAATCACGGCCAGTGGCCGCCGGACGCACCACCGATGGTGACGGGTTCCTGTGACCACGACGGCTCGTCGGGAAATCGACTTTTCGGCGCGTTTCCAGTTGCACCGCCCATCCTTGCCCACTAATTTCGACCCTCTAAACCCAAATCTAGCGTCCACTTTCCTCAATTCTTAACGGATTATGAGAATCGAGGGTCTAAAATCCGAGATCTTTCCGACGAGATTCTGGTCACCTCGGGTCTGATATCCGGGAAGTAAGACCAGATTCATAATCTTCATTTCACGAGCTTCGATTCGGTATATTACTCGTAAATTTTGGTTGTCGTTTGTGTTAGTCCTCCTAGTACCGGTATTATTTATCCGAATAAAATATTAATTTATTTGACCCTGTATAATATTGTTGTTTTAGGAGCACGTGTGAGCCGTAGAATTGATCCAATGGAGGATCTTGGTTGGATTGCATGCTCGAGGTGAGTAACCTACCTTCAAATTAATTTCGGGTGTTAAATTATATTTATTTTGTGATAATTAAATATTTGGATTTAATATTTATGTGTTAAATATTTAGCAAAATTATATTTGAAATTTTGATGGCACAATTTGAATAAATTGAAATGTATATGTGCATTAAATCATATTTTGATTTTGATAAATTATGGAAATTCATTTTATGAAAATTTGATATTTAAAGAAATTATGATGTTTAACATTATTGATTTATTGTTGAAATTATTATGAGTTTATTTCAAGCAATAAAAATGCATTTACATGGATTTATGAATTTTGGAAATTTTATGGGATTTTAATGAAATTATGCCTATCTTGAATTTTAAGGATTTAAGGATATTATTTTAAAAATTATGCTTATGCATTTGAATATTGTGGATTGGAAAATTGATGCATTTGAAAGTTGATGGATTTGAAATTGATGGAAATTGTGCGATGGATTTATGACAATGATTTATAAAGGAATTGTGGAAAATTTACGGGTTTAATTGAATAGAATAAACCCGGTGGTATTTATGAGATTTTGAGATTTGAAAATAAATATATTGATTTTATGATTTTTAGATGCACCATATACGTACTGGTGTTCTTTATGCATGGATATGATTAGCGCGCAGGTGAATGTGGTGAGTGCGCAGGTGGGTATGAGTAACGCACAGGTGATTATGGGGTTGTCCGCCATCGGATGAGGGTAGACCGCCCCTCCATGGCCGGGATGCCTGTTAGCAGCGGCACGGTGGGACACCATGCGACCGTATGCCGGTTTCTCTCTTTAACCTCCTGTTTGGCGGTGCTCAGGACGTTGGATACCGTTGGCGCCACTGGTATATAGTGGGTGCATCAAATGGTTTTCAGAACATAGATTTCAAAATAAATATTTTGAAATTGTATTTAAATTAAGAATATATTTGATGTTGTTTTTAATATTTATTTCAAATGGAAATTTTAATTTGATTTAATTTTTCTTTTGCTTAATTATTCAATAAATTGATTTATTTTAATTATTTAATTATTTCATGAATTGTTTTAATATGAGTTTTATTAATATTTCGGTATTAATTGTTATGACATGCTTTAATTATTTAGTAATTGTTATAAGTTATTTTTATTTCAATTTATTTCATTATAAATTTGGATTCTTGAATTATAATATTTTATCTTGGTTTTCGGGGCATACAAATAGCGGGTTTTGTAAAACGTTTTAAAAAGGAAACTTTTCCAACTGAGTGAATCGTGAGGGTTTTGAGGGAAAATATTATTTTTAACTACCTATTAATTATTTACTTAATTCTTATTAATCAATTAACTAAATTATTTATCCTTTTATTATTATTATTATTATTGTATAGTAGATTGGGTTACTCACTGAGATGATTAACATCTCATATTTTTTAAATTCCGTTCCCTTAGGTCCAGGTTACTCGACGTTGATTGTTCGGGGGCGAACTCGACATTTCAGTTCATTGCCGAAAGTCCAAGAAGCATTTCCTTCCTTTTTCCTCTCCATCTTGTATTACTTCATCTGTCATTGTATTAAAGTCATATTTATTTGTATAACACTCTGTATACGGATTGGGCAGATATTTGTTTAATTGCTTACTGATTCCCTGTTATTATTTTGGAGCACTGTAAATTTGTGGAAACAAATTGTAGTAAGGTGGGAGGAATAAGGTGGTGTTTATTGGAGTGTGTTTTATGTGCAGGGAATTTTGTGGTAAGTCCTACCTTTAGGGGTGATGCTGTTGGATTTTCCGTTGGAAGGTTCGGTGGTGTTTTCCTGGGATCAGGGCTTGTCTAAGGTTCCGGTAAGGAATTTTAGACGGATCCTGACATCCTTAATAATTTTTTATGTAATTATTATTTTGTATATTATAGATTTTTTAATTAAATTGTTAAGAATTTGATGTAGATATTTTGACAGAAATTTTTATGAAAAATTTGACTAAATTTTAAAAATTTCGATGGATATTATAAAAATTCTATTAGTTTCCATTTATAGTCTAAGTTTTCTTTTGATCCTTTAAAAAAATGGAAATCTCGAGGAAATTTCGATATTTAAAATCTTAGAGTGTGAGATCCCACATCGGTTGGAAAGGGAAACAAAATATGCCTTATAAGAGGGTGTAGATACCTTTCCCTTGAGATGCGTTTTGACAAAACTGTACGGGTTCGGCCCAAAGCGGACAATATCTCATGCGGATGGTCTGGGCTATTATAGTTGGTACCAGAGCCAATACCCGGATCGGTGTGCCCGCAAGGACGTTGGGCCCCAAAGAAGGTGGATTGTGAGATCCCACATCAGTTGTAAAGGGGAACGAAGCATGCCTTATAAGAGGGTGTGGATACCTTTCCTGTGAGACGCATTTTGAAAAAACCGTGCGGGCTGGGCCCCAAAGAAGGTGGATTGTGAGATCCCACATCGATTGGAAAGGGGAACGAAGCATGCCTTATAAGAGGGTGTGGATACCTTTCCTGTGAGACGTGTTTTGAAAAAACCGTGCGGGCTGGGCACAAAGCGAATAATATCTTATGCGGATGATCTGGACTATTACATAAAAACTACCACATCAAGGGGCTACTTTCGATATTGTCCAAATTTTGAAAACTATCCTATGTGTAGTGTCTATCGTTCAGTCACTGTTTTAATAGTCGTAGGTCTTGGTCTTGGCGTTCAATTGAGTTTGTGACTAGAGGAACTAAAAATAATATTATACTTATAGCAACTTTTATGTAGAAAATATATTATGTATTAATATCTTTTATAATAACTTATATTAAAATATAACTTAAATCAAAATATTTATAACTCAACAAAAGAGTGAAAAAAAAAAATTTGAAAAATTACATGTAGAGAATGATACTTGGCAAGACGTAAATAAATTAAACGTGGGAGAGACTAAAGCAAGAATGGAGATAAGTGAGATACTATCTAACAGATGTCTATGTTAGTGAACGCAAATAAAAAATTATTTAAAAAAAGAAGAAGCATATATATCGTTTTCTATATATACATGTTATCTTTTGTACTAAATTTTTAAAAATTTGAAGTCAAAGTCGTCAACTTTGTCCAGAGGAAGAGATGAGAAGAGAAACAGCACATATATTTCTTTTTAATTAGCTTCTTTATATGTATTTTATGTGGACATATGTATTTTATATGGCAATTGTTGTGCCTTGTAAATTGGTTTATGATTCAACAGTCAACATTAGTGAATCCCTATATCCGTTGCCTAGCTTTCATCATTTCTCTCAACTCTTCTATTCGCATCGTTGACGTAATTATCCTTTTTTTTTTTTGGCCCACTTAGCTCGATGTCAAAAAAGACTCCAACTAGAAAAAGTGATACGATGAAAGACTCCAACATAGCTTGATTACTACACCTGATTAACGTGTGAGCCAAGCTTACGGTGGATAATATCTAACCATTTTGGATCCCAAGATGCGGATGTTAAATTACCACCATTCCCTAAAACTTCGAATTTTTGGCCCTTTTTTATTTTATTTATTTATCTTTAAAATTCCCGAGCTTTGACGTGTTGTCAAGGGCATGAAAATAAGCTTTGTTGGCATTATTCGACTATGGGACATTATTTTGTGAAGTCTGGTTATTGGATTGGTCGGATTGGTGGAACTAAGTGAGCATGGCATCAGCAAACATAGTGGAATGATCAATCTGGAAATTCATGTGATATTCTAAATTATAAAACCGTGTGGCACGTAAGAAAATAGTTTGTTGTGTCACTGGCATGTTTGTGTACATGGTCATGTGTGTGATTTGTGTAAGGGGGGAGAGGAAACATTAATGGGAACACTAGTGCATGCTTTTATGGGAATGTAATAATGCATACACGAAGGCGGCTTGGAAGGACGTTGATTTTGTAATAAGTAGTTTGCATACGTAGGATGCAAATTTCTTCTTTCAGTAAAGGTTTGTTCTTTTTTTGTTGGGTTATTTGGAATAGGCGGAATGCTTGTACCGGTGGGGCTATGGTTAAATCGGATATGAATTAAAAAGAACCAAAAAAAAAAAAAAAAAAAGGCTCAACTTTTCATTAAGAAACACTACTCCATCTAATATTCAGAAGAAGACAAAAATTAGATAATTGAGGAGCTAAAACATAAGCTGGTTTGTTGGGTCATAAGCTTGGGAATCAATTAGCATGTCACGGAAATACCAAACTATGAAAAAGATTATTGTCTAATTATATAATTAATATGTGCTAAAGTATTTTTGGAAGAGAATGTTAGCTGTATTAAAAAAAAAAAAAAAAAAAAAAACAAAATTTAGAAAACGCACTACAAATCATTCATCCGTTGTAGTCTAGTTGGTTAGGATATTCGGCTCTCACCCGAAAGACCCGGGTTCAAGTCCCGGCAACGGAAATATATAATTTTTTGAAAATTACGTTCATAACGATATTTTATCAGCTTAAAAGTAAACTAATATTCATTTTAAAAATAATGTCCTAACAATTTTTAAAAAGGTAAACCTCTCTGACGCTCTAAGATTTAGTCCCAAAAAATTTTATTTGTTTGCGTGTTTGTTTGTTTAGGTGGTCCGCAACAACATGCATAAGCTCGAAAACAGCAAGGACATCGGCATCAGCTACAAAAGTTGAATTTCTGATGAACTCTGATTAGTAACAAAGCGAGATGAATATTTCTAATCAGTTTGAAGAAAAATAGAGGGAAAAAAAAAGGAGGTTCGACATCTCATTTTCCATATTGGCATAGAATTCTCTTTGTTGACTCCAAATATAAGGTTTCATGGTCACAACCACCTTCTTTGTTTCATGAAAATTGCACATTCAAGGTTATAAGTTGACTGCAATACTTATGATACCTGTTGTAAGCGATATTCAATTTCTTCCAATGAACTTAGTTATATCAAACCTTTTGTATTTCGTTGTGTGGATTATAATATATATATCCATGAGTTATGTGGTCCATTGCCATGCACAATTAAACATGAATGTCATCTTCATCCCCTAATTCTTGTCGATTCAATCATCGAAGATGATTCATATGAATCTTAGAGATCTTTGTGAAGCTGAAAGATATTATAGAATTTCTGTTCGTTATTGTGCAGAGTGAAAATTTATAGCTCATGTACATTGCTTAATTTCCGAGGTATGTGCTTGCATCTAGAAAGTAAGATTAATTATTCCTACTATATTTAATTGTCTTTTTCTCTCTTAGTTTTATGTATTGAATTCGTGCCATACAGACTGTGGCATTTAATTTCAATATAGCAATACACTTGATAGGGCTAAGAAAACGATGATACGTATACTCTTGCATATGGAAACTGGCCATAGAAGTGGAACAAAAATATGTAATGCTAAACTTTGGAAAAACAGGGCAAAACAGGGGAACAAGAAGAAGCTGTGGAGGGCAAAAAATTCTTCACCTTGAAGGATATAGTAAATTAAATTACCAAAAAACCACCCAAAAAAAAAAAAATACTAGATTTACATTTCAATTGGGATACATCCTTCCAAGATCATCGAAATGAAGAATTTGAAGACATAATGTGCGAATTTGAACATCAAGACTTTGATGATGCTGATAGCAATGAAGAACTTCAGCAATATACTTATAAGGACTTCCAAGACCTTATTTTAACCTTCATAGTTCACATTTAAGGGAAAGGTTGCAACTAAAATATCGTGATTTAGCTTCTTCTTTTTTTTTTTCTTTTTTCTTTTTTTGGAGAAATAGTGATTTAGCATGTTATATGATACCTTGGACGTTGGCTCCTATTATGAAAGACTTGCTTAATAGGTATGGAGATATTAACGGTATGTCAGAACTAAAAACAAGAAATGAAGAGCATTTCCTCCTAATTTCTATATCTAGCCACTGATGGCATGTTAAGAACTAGAATAGTAAATGTCATTGAAGATGTTCTTAAAGATTGGTATAGCTACTTACGTTATGTAAGAGACAGAGGCTTTAAAATCGAGTTTGTATTTGTCCCATTGAAAGAAGTTGTTCGAGTTTATTTTGGTCTTCAAGCAAGCAGATACGAAAATTAAATTTTGAAAAAGCTAGACCAAAAGATCATATATAGCTTGAAGGTAAATTGGAGAGATATAAAAAAATATAGGGAGATATATAAAGAAAATAGTAGGAGTTTTGGTAAATCAAACTTCAAGAAAGAGGGTGTTTGAGAAAGGCTGCAGAATTAAAGTGGAAGACTGCTGGAGATAATTTCTTTAAACGTTCATAATCTTGTTTTATTTTTATTTTTGTTTTTATTTTTTGGTAGTTGATCAGAATGTTGTCTTGGATGACATTGTATCACTTCAACATTTTTAATTGGTACTTATTTTGATGTTGATAAAATGATATCATAATACATATATATTAGTCAGCTAATTCTAGGATATGATTTGCTCTGCCTGTTACTTCTATATTGTTGTTTGCTCTGTTTTTCTTTTCTTATGTCAGTTCTCTTTTTATCTTTTTTCTTTTTTAGTGAACCTTTTTGTCTGCTCCCTTTCAAATTAAAAAAATAAAATAAAATAAAATAAAAAAATAAAAAAGAAATTGGCGTGGCATCTGTGGGAAAAAAAAAATACTAAAGGAATACTATTTATTTTTTAGATCATGGATAAAACTAAAATAAAATTTATTTATTTTTTTCTTCAATTTTCGGCCAAGTACTCTGCCCTTTCTTCAGGCTTATTATCCAAGATTGAATATATGACACTTAATTCTTCTCATCATTTAATCACCTCTTCCGGTGATCGTTAATTGGAATTGTACTTTAATTGTGGATAATTATGTAATGAATGATTTATTCAAATTGAGCATCAAGTACTACTTGATGCTGAAAGCCAATCTAGAAAAGAACAGATATCTAAGGTCAAAAAAGAAAAGAAAACAGAAAGACAGATTTTTTCATGGGTGTTTATGCATAAAAGAATATATACACGGAATAAGTTTCTATCCGATTTCACCTTAACTAGATATAGTCGCTCCTAGCATGACCTAAGCGATGAGGGCGAGCAGAATAGCATATACATATCCCTTTTGCTATACAGGAAATGTGATTTTGGATACACATCCAAAGAACAATGTTATTCATACTCTTGCATCGAGTGCAATTTGAACTTGGATACTGAATGTGCTTTGGCACCCACCATAATATGCTATGAGGATCAAACTCAACCTCTCTATCATCTACAACCAATGGAAACCGTTGAAAAAGTAGATGGATAGCCACTTTCTAACTGCTATGTATGTGAATCACTATCTCCATTTGGTAGTCTAACATATTATTATTATTGCAAAATATGTGATATTTTGGCTCCCAAATCGTGTACTAAGTTCTCTAAACATAAAATGCACCCTTTTCATCCAAAACATCGTCTCACTTTATTTTTCATATGTGCAATTTTATTGTTCTTGCAAGATTGGATGTTATATAAACAATTTTAGATGTAACATGTGTGACATTAATGTCAGGACCCGTCCAAAGTTCCCCACCGGAACCCTAGACAAGCCCTGATCCCAGGGAAACCCTACCGGACCCTTCTGTGGAAGATCCAGCAGAACCTCCCCTAAGGGATGGACTTACCACAAAATTTCCTGCACTGAAAACACACTTCTATAATTGTTCCCTTATTCCTCCCACAGTACTACGAACTGGTTCCACAAATTTCAGCACTCCAAAATAAAAATACAGTAATCCAGTGCAATACAAATACTTAAGTGTCCCATACAGTATACAGAGCTTTATGAAGTACTACAAAATATAGAATACAGCAAAAGTGAAAGAAATATTACAACTGCAGTAAAAGAAGAACAAGGTACTGCGCGAACAAATACAGCGAGGAAGATCAAGTCCGCTCCGAGTGAACACCGACAACCTGGTACCTAGAGGAACGGAATTTAAGAGTGTGAGATGCTAATCATCTCAGTGAGCGACCCTACTACTCTACACTATCATACCACGGTAATAGGTATATAAATAATAATTATTTGGAAATAATAATGTCTCTCAAAACCCTTACAATTCTCTCAGTTGGAAAGGTTCCCCTTTTAAAACATTTTCACAAAACCCTTTATTCATATTTCCCGAAAACCAAGACATCAATTAAATACCAGAAGCGGTAACAATTATATTTTTAATTCCAATTCAGTTTCCAAACATGTTATTTTTAAAACACAGTTCTGAAAATCATTTGATGCACTCACTATATACCAGTGGCGCCAACAGTACCCAGCGTCCCAAGGTACCGCCAGACAGGAGGTTATAGAAAGAAACCGGCATACGGTCGCGTGGCGTCCCACTGCGCCGCTGCTAACCTGGTGTCCCGGCCAAAGGGGGGTGGCCGCCCTCTCCGATGGCATCCACAGGACACCCTCATAATATCAACCGCGCGCTACTCACACCCACCTGCGCGCTAATCACAACCGTGTGCACACTAACCATATCACATATACCATATCACATAATCAGAACACCAGTACGTGCACGGTGCATCTAAAAATTAGAAAATCCATAAATTTAAATCATAAAACAAATTTCACATTTTTCATAAGCATAGCGGGCATAATCCATCCGCTTGAACCGGGAAATTCTCCACAATTTCCTTATAATCCATACCATAAATTCCATGATTTTCAAATCCACCAACTCCCAAATCCATCAATTCAAATATCCACATTTTTTTTTCCAAGCATAAATAATTTCTCGAAATATCATAATCAAATCCCATAATATTTTATGGGCATATTTCATAAAAATTGAAATCACCAACATAACCAAATATTTTCCTTGAAATATTTGAAAATCAAATCGTGCCCAATTTACCATTAAAACCACACCAATTTCAAAATCCTCAAAACCATAAAATAATTTCACATGGCATAAATTGGTGAAATACACATTTTCTTAAATCCGATAAATTCACAAATAATTCCACAATAATTCAAATAAATATTTGGCACATAGAAATTAAATTCCAAATATTTAAATCACACATTATATATTCACCAATTAAATTCCCAAAATTAATTTGAAGGTGGGTCACTCACCTTGTGCACGTATCTCAATCAAGATCCTCCGCAGGATCGACTCCGCTACTTGCACGTGCACCTAAAACATCCACAGTACCAAAACCACAAATATTAATATTTTATTCGGGTAATCCCCAAATGGGTACCCGAGGAGCGAACACCAAACGATAACTAAAATTTACGAATTATATACCGAATCGAAGCTCGAGTGATGCTAATCACAGATCCGGTCTTAATTTCCGATGATCGTACCCGACGGGGTCGGAATTTTATCGGGAAGCTTTTCGGGTTTCGGCTCCGCAATTCTCCCAAACCGTCGCGAATTGGTGGAAACGGAAGTCGGATTTGGGTTCAGGAGGTCGAACACTGCGGACTGGAGCTGGCCGGAATTTTCGGGGTACTCGCCGGAACAGTGATTTCCGGCGGCCGCCACGTCACCGGCAACCGTCGCCGGAACAGTAATTTCCGACGGTGGCCGTTTGCTGTGAAATTTTGCAGATTTGTAGATCGTGAGGAGAGCAATCCAACGGGACCGACGGTGAGCAAAACGGAGGTCGGACGGCGGAGAAATCACCGTTTGAAGATTTTCGACCCCTCGCCGGAAAACGCTCCGATCCCGGCGCGTCGGTGGTCCGATGGCCGTGATTTTTGGTGGGTAGGCCGGACTTGAGGAGAGGATGCTGGGTGTATGGCGCGTGTACTGTATATCGGCCGGAATAGTGCCGATTCGCGGTGGCCGGCGGTGGAGGGGAAAAATCGCCGCCAAACTTCGGACGTCCGATCCGGGCGCGTCCGGCGGCCGTTCGCCGTGAAATTTGGAGGTTTTGCCGGAAATGAGGTGGGCAAGCTTTCTGTCCGGCGCGTGTACAGTAACTCGGCTGGAACAGTGACAAAATCCGGTGGCCGGCGGTGGCTCTTTCTCTCTCCTCTCTCTCTTTCTCTCTCTTCTCTCTCTTTCTCTCTCTTCCCCGAGTGTTTTAACAAATAAAACCCCTGCATGACACTGTTCATGCCACGTGGACCAATCAGAAACTGACACGTGGCGTTTCACTGTTCACCGACCCAAAAAAATATTAAAATAATACGGTATCCGGTAAACTTCAAACGTCCATAACTTTTTAACCGGATGTCCGTTTTGAGCGTGCCGCTAGTCTGTGAACTCGTATCGACGAGTACTTTACAACCATACAAGAGTCAACTCACAATTACATCACAAGAAAAAGTCAACTCCCGGCACCTTTTAGACAGTTTACACTTCAACTTGTTTTGCCCATAACTTTCAAACCGTAGCTCCGTTTTCGACGTGCTACTAGTCTACGAACTTAGGGCGTCATGCACTTCGCCACGGTACCCTGGTCAACTCGAAATTTCCACCGAGTCAAAAAGTCAACTTTTGACCCCTTCGGTCAACGGTCAACGGTCAACCTCGGTCAACGTGCACGGATTCCGGTGCGATTCGGGACGGGGTGTTACAGCCTTCCCCCCTTACAAAAATTTCGTCCTCGAAATTTCCGCACGTCACTGGAACAGATACGGGTACTGCTCACGCATCTGTGCTTCGGGTTCCCACGTTGCTTCCTCGACCAAGTGGTTCCGCCATAAGACCTTAACTAGAGGAATAGTCTTGTTGCGTAGCGTGCGTTCCTCGCGATCCAAAATCTGTTCTGGCTGCTCCACATACGAAAGATCTTCCCTTATCTCTATATCCGGACTCTCGAGTACGTGCGAAGGGTCTGCAATATACTTCCGTAGCATCGACACATGAAACACGTTGTGTACTCGAGCTAGCTCTTCCGGTAACGCCAACCTATATGCCACCGGGCCAATCCTCTCCGTAACCTCGTAAGGCCCAATATAACGAGGACCCAACTTACCTCGTCGTCCAAAACGTACTACTCCTTTCCATGGAGATAGTTTTAGGAATACCCAATCTCCTACCTCGAATTCCAAATCCTTTCTACGCACATCGGCGTAACTCTTCTGTCTATCTTGGGCAACCTTCAATCGATCCCTAATGATCTTCACCTTGTCCAAGGTCATCCTTAAATACTCAGATCCGACCGCATTAGTTGTTGCAAGGAGCCTCTCTTCTCCTACCTCACTCCAACACAAAGGTGTCCGACACTGCCTCCCATATAAAGCTTCATACGGGGACATTCCAGTACTCGCTTGATAACTGTTGTTGTAGACAAACTCTATCAGTGGCAGTTGTTCATCCCAGCTACCGCTAAATTGCATAATGCAAGACCTTAGCATGTCTTCTAATGTCTGGATTGTGCGCTCTGCTTGTCCATCAGATTGTGGGTGAAAAGCGGTGCTGTAGTTAAGTCTTGCTCCTAGTGCATCAGCCAACTTCCGCCATAGTCGTGAAGTAAAGCGCGGATCTCGATCGGAGACGATGGCTAACGGTACTCCATGAAGACTTACAATGCGTTGCACGAACAACTGGGCTAACTTCTCGGGCGAAAAACGTTCTCGTACCGGTAGGAAGTGTGCCGACTTGGTGAGACGATCAATGATTACCCAAATGCCGTCGTACCTTCTAGGTGTGGAAGGAAGCTTGAATACGAAGTCCATGTTGAGTTCTTCCCACTTCCACACGGGAATCGGTAAAGGTTGGAGTAGTCCCGAAGGCTTCTGTCTTTCTGCTTTCACTTGTTGACAAATCAAACATTTTGATACAAAGTCTGCCACTTCTCTCTTCATACCAATCCACCAATAATACTTAACAAGCGTCCGATACATCTTGGTACTCCCAGGATGCATCGCATACATCGAGCTATGCGCCTCCTCCAAAATCTCCTTCTTGAGTCCTAGGATATCCGGAACGCAAAGTCGTCCTTTATACACGAGGGCTCCATCCCTCTTTATGGAAAATTCCGGATCAAGACCTTCTTGTACCTTGCCCTTAATTGTCCTCAACTTAGGATCTTCCATTTGGGTCTCTACTATACGATCCACCAACACCGGTCGTACCTGGAAGCTAGCCATGAGAACTCCTGAAGGATGCATATGCATTAACACCCCCATCTTCTTCAACTCCACCATGAGAGGTAGTTGGATGACTTGGATGTGAGCAAGGGATCCAGTAGCCTTCCTACTCAAAGCATCTGCCACTACATTCGCCTTACCCGGGTGATAGTCAATCACACAGTCGTAATCCTTTAACAACTCCATCCATCGCCTTTGCCTCATATTTAACTCCTTCTGAGTGAAAATATACTTGAGGCTCTTGTGGTCGGTATAGATTTGGCACGTGGCCCCATACAAGTAGTGCCTCCACTTCTTTAGAGCAAAGACTACCGCCGCCAATTCTAAGTCGTGCGTAGGGTAATTCTGTTCGTGCTGCTTCAATTGCCGAGATGCATACGCTACCACCCTTTGATTCTGCATTAGCACGCAACCCAACCCTTGATGGGATGCATCACAATAAACCTCAAAACCTTCATTCCCATCAGGTAAAGTTAAAACAGGTGCGGATGTCAACTTTTGCTTCAACTCCTGAAAACTCTGTTCACACCTGTCCGTCCAACTAAATTCAACATTCTTTCGGGTCAATCTATGAAGCGGCCCGGCAATCCTTGAAAACCCTTCAATAAAACGACGGTAGTAACCCGCTAATCCAAGAAAACTTCGTACCTCCCTCACAGTGGTAGGGCGCTCCCAACTCAACACTGCCTTTACCTTATCAGGGTCCACATAGATACCTTCTGCCGACACGATATGTCCGAGAAAACCCACTTGATTCAACCAGAATTCACACTTGTCGAATTTAGCATATAGCTGATGCTGTCTTAGAGTTTGGAGCACTCTCTTCAAATGCCTCACGTGCTCTTCTTGGCTCCTTGAATAGATCAGAATGTCATCGATAAATACAATGACAAAATGATCCAAGTACGGACGAAACACCCTATTCATCAAGTCCATGAAAGCTGCTGGGGCATTGGTGAGTCCGAACGACATCACTAGGAATTCATAATGTCCGTACCTCGTCCTAAAGGCAGTCTTAGGAATGTCCGACTCTCGGATCCTTAACTGATGGTATCCCGACCTCAAGTCGATCTTGGAGAACACCTTGGCACCTTGGAGTTGGTCGAATAGATCATCTATCCTTGGCAACGGATAGCGATTAGGAATGGTGACCTTATTAAGTTGTCGGTAGTCTATACACAGCCTTAGACTACCATCCTTTTTCTTTACAAACAAAACTGGGGCTCCCCACGGCGATATACTTGGTCTAATAAACCCCTTATCTACCAAATCTTGCAACTGGACCTTTAGCTCCCTTAACTCCGCTGGAGCCATCCGATACGGTGGTAGAGAAATAGGCACGGTGCCTGGAATCAATTCAATGGGAAAGTCAACTTCCCTTTCCGGAGGCAATCCTGGTAACTCCTCAGGAAACACGTCCGGGAAATCCCTCACAACGGGCATGTCTTCCAACCTGACCCCACTTACTCGGGTATCTATCACATGAGCCAAATACCCATGGCAACCTTTATTCAGTAGCTTCTTGGCGGTAAGGGTAGATATCAACCTCGGTAAGGGCCTTCCAACTCCTCCATGGAATACTACTTCTGGCAACCCTGGCCTCCTGAATGTAACTTCCTTGCTGAAACAGTCTACAGATGCATGGTTCCTTGCCAACCAATCCATGCCCAAAATTACATCAAGTCCGGACAGATCCAACAGGATCAAGTCCGCCTCCATCACTTGATCTTCGATGCAGAAGAAACATTCCTTGATTAACTGGCTAGGCCACAAGGATTCTCCTGCAGGAGTGGCTATTTCTAGCAGACATTCTAAAGGAGTAGGGGTCATACCGACCCGAGTGACGAATTCCTTGGAGATGAATGAATGTGTTGCTCCCGGGTCTATAAGTACTAATGCATCATTACCAAATATATTCAACGTACCTGCCACGACGTCCGGTGTAGCTAGGGCCTCCTGCTGCGTCATCGCAAACACTCGACCCTGCCCTGTCTGCTGGGGCCTCCGTCCTCTACCCCTGCTCGGTCCAACAGGCTGTGGGACTGATCCCGATGAACCTCCTACTGCATAACTCCCTCGGGAACTCTGACCCCGCGATCCACTGGCCTGATGTGATGGTGGGCTCGCCCCTAACACTCCCGCCTCTCCATAAGGGCAATTTCTCTTAATATGTCCCGCCTGTCCACACTGAAAGCACACACCCTCAAACTGGCAAATCCCATGGTGTGCTCTATTGCAACGTCTGCAGAATGGCTTGGGGCTAAACCCAGAGTGCTGATATGAGCTCGTGCCGCCGCTGATGGAATGGCGCGTTGGTTGGGGCATACGATAGCCGCCTCTCCTCTGAAATCTGCCTCGAGGGCTGAACCCACCACTGTCTGAGCCTGAACTATGACTCTTCTTAGATGCCCCCTGTCGAGGTACCCCGCTATACGAACCTTCGAACAGTCTGCGCCTCGAGGGTCTGTGTATCTCCGCCTGTCTCTCTAGCTCGAGCGCTGCATCCCTGGCGGACTGATAGGTGGGGTGTACTGACCCAGAAAGGGTGTAGCCGATGCTCTCGTTCAACCCGTCTATGAACCTCACCTTCTTCGCGTGATCGTCGGGAATCAAGTGCATGCAGAACTCTGACAGCTCCCGGAACCTCCTCTCGTACTCTGTCACCGTCATGTTTCCCTGGCGCAGTCCCTCGAACTCTCTCCTTCTCGCCTCACGGTAGGCAGGAGGACAGAACTCAGTAGAGAAGGCAATCTTGAACTGGTCCCACGTATGCCTTCTGCCGGTCTTCTCCATTTGCCACCACTTCCGGGCGTCTCCCTCTAACATGAACCCAGAAATCCTCACCATATCCTCATCGGGGCACTGCATCCCCTCTTCCAAGATTTTCTCCATGCTGGATAGCCACTTCAAGGCTGCAGCTGGGCCTTGGCTTCCATCGAACTCCACGGCTCCTAAACGTCGAGCCTGATCCACGGATCGGTTACTAGAGCTTGAACCTCCTAAGGCTCTAGTTAGCTGAGAGACCAGATCTCTAAGGCTTGATCGACTCCCGGAACTCTCAGCCGAGCGTTCCCGAGTTCTACGTGTGTCCCGCCGACTCATCGTAGTCGATTACTGAAGAAACAAACAAGAGTTTAGAAACAGGGACACTTAAGCACGATTACAAAAGGAAGGAATTTATGGATGGGCTGTACAGCAATGCACAGTCCCTTAGGATTACAAGAACCTATGCTCTGATACCAACTGTCAGGACCCGTCCAAAGTTCCCCACCGGAACCCTAGACAAGCCCTGATCCCAGGGAAACCCTACCGGACCCTTCTGTGGAAGATCCGGCAGAACCTCCCCTAAGGGATGGACTTACCACAAAATTTCCTGCACTGAAAACACACTTCTATAATTGTTCCCTTATTCCTCCCACAGTACTACGAACTGGTTCCACAAATTTCAGCACTCCAAAATAAAAATACAGTAATCCAGTGCAATACAAATACTTAAGTGTCCCATACAGTATACAGAGCTTTATGAAGTACTACAAAATATAGAATACAGCAAAAGTGAAAGAAATATTACAACTGCAGTAAAAGAAGAACAAGGTACTGCGCGAACAAATACAGCGAGGAAGATCAAGTCCGCTCCGAGTGAACACCGATAACCTGGTACCTAGAGGAACGGAATTTAAGAGTGTGAGATGCTAATCATCTCAGTGAGCGACCCTACTACTCTACACTATCATACCACGGTAATAGGTATATAAATAATAATTATTTGGAAATAATAATGTCTCTCAAAACCCTTACAATTCTCTCAGTTGGAAAGGTTCCCCTTTTAAAACATTTTCACAAAACCCTTTATTCATATTTCCCGAAAACCAAGACATCAATTAAATACCAGAAGCGGTAACAATTATATTTTTAATTCCAATTCAGTTTCCAAACATGTTATTTTTAAAACACAGTTCTGAAAATCATTTGATGCACTCACTATATACCAGTGGCGCCAACAGTACCCAGCGTCCCAAGGTACCGCCAGACAGGAGGTTATAGAAAGAAACCGGCATACGGTCGCGTGGCGTCCCACTGCGCCGCTGCTAACCTGGTGTCCCGGCCAAAGGGGGGTGGCCGCCCTCTCCGATGGCATCCACAGGACACCCTCATAATATCAACCGCGCGCTACTCACACCCACCTGCGCGCTAATCACAACCGTGTGCACACTAACCATATCACATATACCATATCACATAATCAGAACACCAGTACGTGCACGGTGCATCTAAAAATTAGAAAATCCATAAATTTAAATCATAAAACAAATTTCACATTTTTCATAAGCATAGCGGGCATAATCCATCCGCTTGAACCGGGAAATTCTCCACAATTTCCTTATAATCCATACCATAAATTCCATGATTTTCAAATCCACCAACTCCCAAATCCATCAATTCAAATATCCACATTTTTTTTTCCAAGCATAAATAATTTCTCGAAATATCATAATCAAATCCCATAATATTTTATGGGCATATTTCATAAAAATTGAAATCACCAACATAACCAAATATTTTCCTTGAAATATTTGAAAATCAAATCGTGCCCAATTTACCATTAAAACCACACCAATTTCAAAATCCTCAAAACCATAAAATAATTTCACATGGCATAAATTGGTGAAATACACATTTTCTTAAATCCGATAAATTCACAAATAATTCCACAATAATTCAAATAAATATTTGGCACATAGAAATTAAATTCCAAATATTTAAATCACACATTATATATTCACCAATTAAATTCCCAAAATTAATTTGAAGGTGGGTCACTCACCTTGTGCACGTATCTCAATCAAGATCCTCCGCAGGATCGACTCCGCTACTTGCACGTGCACCTAAAACATCCACAGTACCAAAACCACAAATATTAATATTTTATTCGGATAATCCCCAAATGGGTACCCGAGGAGCGAACACCAAACGATAACTAAAATTTACGAATTATATACCGAATCGAAGCTCGAGTGATGCTAATCACAGATCCGGTCTTAATTTCCGATGATCGTACCCGACGGGGTCGGAATTTTATCGGGAAGCTTTTCGGGTTTCGGCTCCGCAATTCTCCCAAACCGTCGCGAATTGGTGGAAACGGAAGTCGGATTTGGGTTCAGGAGGTCGAACACTGCGGACTGGAGCTGGCCGGAATTTTCGGGGTACTCGCCGGAACAGTGATTTCCGGCGGCCGCCACGTCACCGGCAACCGTCGCCGGAACAGTAATTTCCGACGGTGGCCGTTTGCTGTGAAATTTTGCAGATTTGTAGATCGTGAGGAGAGCAATCCAACGGGACCGACGGTGAGCAAAACGGAGGTCGGACGGCGGAGAAATCACCGTTTGAAGATTTTCGACCCCTCGCCGGAAAACGCTCCGATCCCGGCGCGTCGGTGGTCCGATGGCCGTGATTTTTGGTGGGTAGGCCGGACTTGAGGAGAGGATGCTGGGTGTATGGCGCGTGTACTGTATATCGGCCGGAATAGTGCCGATTCGCGGTGGCCGGCGGTGGAGGGGAAAAATCGCCGCCAAACTTCGGACGTCCGATCCGGGCGCGTCCGGCGGCCGTTCGCCGTGAAATTTGGAGGTTTTGCCGGAAATGAGGTGGGCAAGCTTTCTGTCCGGCGCGTGTACAGTAACTCGGCTGGAACAGTGACAAAATCCGGTGGCCGGCGGTGGCTCTTTCTCTCTCCTCTCTCTCTTTCTCTCTCTTCTCTCTCTTTCTCTCTCTTCCCCGAGTGTTTTAACAAATAAAACCCCTGCATGACACTGTTCATGCCACGTGGACCAATCAGAAACTGACACGTGGCGTTTCACTGTTCACCGACCCAAAAAAATATTAAAATAATACGGTATCCGGTAAACTTCAAACGTCCATAACTTTTTAACCGGATGTCCGTTTTGAGCGTGCCGCTAGTCTGTGAACTCGTATCGACGAGTACTTTACAACCATACAAGAGTCAACTCACAATTACATCACAAGAAAAAGTCAACTCCCGGCACCTTTTAGACAGTTTACACTTCAACTTGTTTTGCCCATAACTTTCAAACCGTAGCTCCGTTTTCGACGTGCTACTAGTCTACGAACTCAGGGCGTCATGCACTTCGCCACGGTACCCTGGTCAACTCGAAATTTCCACCGAGTCAAAAAGTCAACTTTTGACCCCTTCGGTCAACGGTCAACGGTCAACCTCGGTCAACGTGCACGGATTCCGGTGCGATTCGGGACGGGGTGTTACATTAATGTGTGTGTAAGATGCACTTTTTCTGAGGCCTTGCAATCTTCTTTGCCTTCTAAGTAAACATTACGCTCTTACTACTTGCAATGCTCATGATGTTTATTGTAAACAATATCTCATAGATGGCTTAAGTGAATTTTATTGGAGCAGAAATCACGTATTATGTTGTGTTCCATGCAAATTCAATGTGCACTTGCTTTGTGGTCCATTGCCATCGGTTATAGAATAGAAATGCCATATTCAACCTCTCACTCCCCTTGATGCAATGACATCAAAAGATAATTCAGGTGAATGCTAGTGTGATTCTTATGAAATGGAAATAGTTTCACGGCTTTGCCTTTATTATTGCCAAAGGTGCAAGTATATTTCTCATGTCCAATGTTTGATTTCCGAGGTATAGTTTTGCTCATTTTCATAACCCATTGGAAGGTATCATCCAAATTTTTGTAATATTTTTAAATTCATTGGCAAATATGTATTAGGAAATCCTATATTTTACTAATTTTATTTTTCTTCGTCAAATCGTGGATATAACTAGTCACTCTGAATAATATCCTCCATTCGTTTCTATTGTTCTATAACCCTTTATGCAATTTATCTTATTTTAATCTATCCTCATGACATGAATATATATATATATATACATACATATATATATATATATATGTATTGTCAATTTCTTATCAAGTTTTACATGTATTGAAGGGAGAATTAAAAGATGTAGAACTGAGAATTGTGGGACAAAATAAGATAGGTTGACACAGAAATAATGGAGAAAAAATTAGTGTTAGACAAAGAGAGAGGAGAATGCCTTGGTGAGGGAAAAAGGTAAGGCTAATTCTATGACATCGATGGATTTGGCTTCCAAGTTATCTGAAAAAGAACTGGACGATTCGCATCTAGTGTTGGTTAAGTATAAAACATATAGAATATTAGAAAAATATCAAATAGTACTAGTAGTTCAAGATTTCGTTGTAGTTATAAGACACCAGATAAAATATTGAAGACCAGAATATGTTTTTTATTCACTGCACTACTCTTTATATAGAGCTAACATTTAACAGAAAAACAAAAATATTTCCTAAACACAAGGCATGACTAACAGCTTCCTAATTTCTAGCTATTAACAAGTAAAACAGCATAACAGCATAAATAATAACAAATATCCTAAAGACTTGGTCAGCTAACTGCATAACAAATATTCTAATGACTTGGTCAGCTGACAACAACTCCATATGCAGCTACCTAGGCACTGTTACAACAATTTCTCCTCCTTGCCTAATAGCTGCATAGACTTAGTTTGTTTCTCAGAACTTCGAATCTTGCTTTTGGAAGAGCCTTGGTAAGCACATCTGCAATTTGGTTCTCAGCCTTACAATAAACCAGTTTAACTTCACCAGCCTTCTGTTCTTCTCTCAAATGATATAGCTTGATCTTGAAATGCTTTGTCCTTCCATGAAAATTAGGATCATTTGAAATTGCAATGGCAGCTTGGTTATCTACATAAATTTCTGTTGGCTCAGTTTGGTTCATGTGTAAATCTGCTAGTATTTTCCTGATCCAAATTGCTTGATTCACTGTAGTGTTTGCTGCAACATACTCTGCCTCCGCTGTACTTTGAGCTATCACATCTTGCTTTTTTGAGCTCCATGAAAAAATTCCTGATCCAAAACTGAAACAAAAACCTGTTGTGCTTCTCATGTCATCTATAGAACCTGCCCAGTCACTATCAGAATAACCATGAAGCTTAAAAGAGTGACAGCTAGAATATTTAATTCCATAATTTGTTGTGCCCTTGATATATCTTACAATTCGTTTGGCAGCCTGAAAATGCATTTCACTAGCACAATGCATAAATCTCGAGAGCAAACTTACTGCAAACATTATGTCTGGTCTGGTAGCTGTAAGATACATCAAGCAACCAATCAGACTCATGTATAAGCGTTCATCAACTTTTTCAGCTCCATCCTCTTTGCTAAATTTCTCCTTTTGATTCATGGGTGTGCTAGTGCTTTTGCAATCTTCCATATGGAATTTCTTGAGTATTTCCTTTGCATACTTCTCTTGGCTTATGAAGACTCCATGATGGTCTTGCTTCACCTCCATTCCTAGAAAATAGGACATTAAGCCAAGGTCTGTCATCTCAAATGCTTCAAGCATTTTGGCTTTAAATTCTTTCACCAGCATCTCATTGCTTCCTGTTACAAGAAGAGCATCAACATAAACAGAAACTATAATTAAGTTAGCATCTGTTTTTTTTATATATAACGTAGCTTCACTTGGACTTTTAACAAAACCAAGGCTTTGAAGATATTCATCGATCCTGCTGTACCAGGCCCTAGGAGCCTGTTTAAGACCGTATAATGCCTTCTTCAATAAGTAGACCTTCTCCTCCTGTCCCTTGACTTGAAATCCTTCAGGCTGCTCTACATAAATTTCATCTTGAAGATAACCATTTAAAAAAGCAGATTTAACATCCAACTGGTAAATCTTCCATCCCTTTTGTGCAGCCAAAGCAAGTAACATTCTGATTGTATCCAAGCGTGCTACTGGAGCAAAGGTTTCTGAAAAACCTACTCCAAACACTTGACTATACCCTTTCACAACTAATCTGGCTTTGTGTTTATTTACAGAACCATCTGCATTAAATTTGGTTCTGTAAACCCATTTGACTCCAATGACCTTTCTATGTTGAGGTCTATTCACCAACTCCCATGTGTCATTCTTCTCAATCATCTTAAGCTCTTCTTCCATTGCTTCGATCCACTTGACATCCTTTTCAGCTTCTTTAAACTCTGTAGGCTCAAACACAGCAATATTACATCTTTCATAAATATCAGATAATAACCTTGTACCTCTAATTGGTTCATCATCTATGTTATCATCCATATTTTGTTGAATTTCAGACCGCTGCTCCTTTACTGACTCCTCCCAGTTCCATTGTCTATCTTCCATGAATGTGACATCTCTACTTACAAGAATTTTTCCACTTTGTGGTTGGAAAATTCTGTAAGCCTTGGATGCTTTACTATATCCAATAAAAACTCCCGGTTCTGCCTTTTTATCGAGTTTCTCTCTTTTCACCTGTGGCACATGAGCAAAACAAAGACAACCAAAAGTTCTTAAATATTGCAGGTCTGGTTTGTAACCAAACCAAGCTTCAAATGGAGTTCTTTTCTGTAGAACTCTGGTTGGCAATCGATTCAACAGATAAACTGCAGTATTTGCAGCCTCCGCCCACAGGTTCTTTGGCAATTCCTTTTCATGCAGCAAACACCTTGTCATTTCCATAATACTTCTATTTTTTCTTTCACTTACACCGTTCTGCTGCGGAGTATACGGTGCTGTAAACTGGTGCTCAATGCCAGCTTCATCACATAAATTTTTGAAACTATCACAAGTGTATTCCTTTCCATTGTCTGATCTGATTGTTTGCATCCTGTAACCACTTTGATTCTCCACCCAAGTTTTATATTTCCAAAAAACATTAGCAACTTCAGATTTAAATTTAAGAAAATAAATCCAACAAAATCTGGTGCAATCATCAATAAATACAATATAATATTTACTGCCATTTAAGGAAGATGTTTTTAGAGGTCCTCCAACATCTGTATGTACCAGTTGAAGTTTGCGTGTTGCTCTCCATGCAGTTTGAGGAAAGGATCTTCTGACTTGCTTTCCATATTGGCAAGCCACACAATCAGAAAGTTTGTCTTCCAGTAATGGTACTCCTTTTACCATTTTGTGATTCTGCATGTATAGAAGTCCAGCATGATGAAAATGCCCAAGCCTTTTGTGCCACAATTCCGCATTGCTTGCACTGCTAGGAAATGCTATCTGCTCCCCCTCCATCAGATTTAGAGCAAAGCTTTTTGCTCTCATTTTCACCTTAAAAGCATCTCTTCCTTCTGCATCTTTAATCCTGCACCATTTATCTTCAAATATAACTTTGAAGCCCTTCTCAATCAGCTGTCCAACACTAAGTAGGTTTTGGTCAATATCAGGCACATATAAAACGTCAGTAATATACTTCAAACCTGATAAGCTTTCTAAAGCTACAGTTCCTTTGCCTTTGACTGAGATGTATTCCCCATTTCCAATTTTTACTTTGGAAATTTCAGTTTTGTTGAGTTCTTTGAAAAGCTCTAGATCATTAGTCATGTGATGTGTGCAACCACTATCAATCAGCCAAGAATCACTAGAACTGTTGCTTGCTACAAAACAAGTTGCAACAAATAGCTGCTCCTCTTGATGTTGCTCAACAGCAGTATTTGCTTTTCCTTCATGTTGTTGTGACTTACAGATTCTCTCCATGTGCCCAATCTGACCACATTTCCTGCACTTGACATCTGGTCTCCACCAACACTTCCTTTGTGGGTGGTTAGTTTTTTTACAGTATGGGCAAGGTGGATATGTTACCTCATCCTTTTTGTCATTGTATTCAGTTTTCTTGCTGTACTTCTTTTTGCTGTCCTTCTTGTCTTTGCCTCCTCCTGAATTTTGTGCCTTTGCTTGAAAAGCACCCTCTACAGATTCTTCTTTTCTCATCATTCGCCTTTGCTCTTGGGCCTGCAATGCATTTACTAATTCTGCCAAGGATATACTTGACAAATCCTTAGATTCTTCTAATGAAGAAATTTTAGATTCGTACTTTTCAGGCAAAGTCACAAGAATTTTTTGTACAATTCGTTCATCAGAAAAATCCTTACCCAGCAACCTCACCTTGTTTACTATGCCCAGCAACTTGTCAGAGTAGTCTTTGATGGTTTCTGTCTCCTTCATTTTCAGCATTTCAAACTCCCTGATCAAGTTAAGCACTTTCATGTTTTTGGTTCTTTCATTGCCTTGGTATTCGCTTCTGAGATAATCCCAAATAGCCTTTGCTGTCTGTAGATTCATGATTCTTGTAAATATGGTGCTTGAAACAGCAGAGAATAGACATGCTTTAGCTTTGGACTTCTTTGTCTTCCTCTCTTTGTGAGTCTTTAGTTGTACTATCGTTGGATTTTCTGGCAATGGTAGAACATCATAGTCCTCCTCTACAGCCTCCCAAAGATCTAATGCCTCAAGATGGACCATCATTTTAATAGCCCAAGCCTGATAGTTATCACCATCAAAAATTGGTCGAGCAATATGAGAAAATGTTGTTTCAGCTTCCATTTCTAAAGGTTTTTGTGTTTCTGGTCTTTTAAGTTACTGGTTTTGGTTTGTGTTTCTGGGTTTGTGTTTAGATTCACTCAACTCACAGATCCCTCAAGAGATGGCTTAGCTCACAGACCCCTCAAGAAAAATAGCTCTGATACCAATTTGTAGTTATAAGACACCAGATAAAATATTGAAGACCAGAATATGTTTTTTATTCACTGCACTACTCTTTATATAGAGCTAACATTTAACAGAAAAACAAAAATATTTCCTAAACACAAGGCATGACTAACAGCTTCCTAATTTCTAGCTATTAACAAGTAAAACAGCATAACAGCATAAATAATAACAAATATCCTAAAGACTTGGTCAGCTAACTGCATAACAAATATTCTAATGACTTGGTCAGCTGACAACAACTCCATATGCAGCTACCTAGGCACTGTTACAACATTCGTCCAAGAGTTTATCAATAGGCTTCAGAAATCGAATTATTCATCATGAAGATTTCAATTAACAGCTGATGACTTGAAGGTAAAAATTGTACGTGTTGGGAAATATAAGGTAACTCGCAACTTGGCTCACATTCTCAAGAAGTAGCTTGCTAAGTACGGAGATGTAAGGGGCAGTGATGAATTGAAGTTAAGCACAGAAATGAAGTGCATGGCGTTAAGCATAGAAATGAAGAGCATGGCGTTTTACCTCTTATGTGGACTCGTTCATAGCCTGCGTAAAATTATGCTGTTAGATGTCACTGAAAATCTTCTTAAAGATTGGTCTTTCAGCCTGAACAGTCTGGAGTCGAATGGTTTAAAAATTGACTTTTTTCATTCTCATCTAGAACGAATTTTGCTTTCTTAACTTGTTTTTGAAGAAGAGAGAGTTGTAGATGAAGATAACAAAACGTGTTGATGAAAAAATTGCAGATTTGCTAAAAAAGATTCAAGGGATAATGGCTGAGATGGAGTATTTGAAAACAAAAAATATCATGGAAAGCTTTGCAAAAGTCAAAAAGAAACAACCAAGTTTATGGAAGACAGTGAGAGTTTGATATCAAAGTATTAGACTGTGGGAGATGATTTGTTCTGACTCGTTGTTGGTTATGGGCACAGATTTTTCTACAAAATAAATATATGTACAATCGAATACATGTTTATGTATGTAAACATGAAGCAAGATAACGCAAAGTGGAAAGCCACGTAATTTATTAGTAGATGTCAACAAACATCATGTTCTTAAAAAAAATTTTCTAAAATGTTTGCTCCCAAATATTGTTTTCATTTTATGCATTTGAGACTAATGTCTTTATACTGTAGATTCTGTAAATGCTTCTTATTTGCCTCTATATATAATACTATTCAATTATAGAATTCAAATTTAAAAATATTTACTTATCTAATTTTTTTCATACATATACCATTTTCATACCTATTTAATTTTTTTTATCTATAAAACTTAAATTATAATTCAAATATATTTATATAATGTTTTCCATCTATAAATTCAAATTCAAATGTATTATTTTATTCCTTATAATAATTAATTTACTATATTAAATCCTTATGATATAATTTAATAATTATTATTATTATTTATTATATAAACATATTTTTTACCTTATAAGTTAATTTATTCATGGAATTAAAATTAAAAAATGTTAACCTATTTATTATTATAGGTTTTATATATTTTTAAATACATCCATAAAAGGTAAAAAAATTCGTACTCTTTCAATCAATTATATAGTATTATAATAATAAAAACATATATTTTTTAATACAACTAATAAAAGGTAAACAATTCATATTTTTAAATAGCTATTCTATTTGATATTGATTAATATTTTGATAAGATCATAAATAATAAAAAAAAAAGATGATTTTTTTAATTAATAATTTTGGAGGGAAATTAAAATAATATGAGAATGATATGTAGCATTGACTATTCTACTTTTATATATTATATAGAATATAGATATAAATAAATATATAAAATATCATAAATAATAATATTTTAACATTGATGTTATTATATATTACATAAGCGTTTACATACAAAAAATTTAAATTATATTATATGTATTATTTGTCATAAAAAATAATTTAAAACAACAAATTCAAAATAAATAGAAATTAAATATACTGAAACAAATAGTAGTA
Source organism: Ziziphus jujuba (assembly GCF_031755915.1). Taxonomy (NCBI): domain Eukaryota; kingdom Viridiplantae; phylum Streptophyta; class Magnoliopsida; order Rosales; family Rhamnaceae; genus Ziziphus; species Ziziphus jujuba. Next base: position 26,375,182 of record NC_083387.1, read on the forward strand.
GTAGTAATAATAATAATAATAATATGTAACAAAAATTTTAAAAAAACTGTTCATCTATTAAAACCATTTAAACGTTACTAATTTCTAATTTATTATCAAAGCTTGAGATTTTACAAGGTCTTGGGATTCGAATTTTGAACATTCATTGCGTTGATTTGATTGATAAAATCAATCTATCCGGTTATATTTGAAAACTTATTTAAAAAATTTATTGTTATTAAGTATATCTAGATCTTAATTTTATTTTTTTTTAATTTATATCGTAAAAGTTTGTCACGAGCTAAAAATTTGACCTCTATATATAATACTATTCAATTATAGAATTCAAATTCAAAAGTGTTTAACCTATCTAATTTGTTTCATACATATACCATTTTCATACCTATTTAATTTTTTCTATTCATAAAATTTAAATTTAAATTCAAATGTATTTATATAATATTTTCCATCTATAGAATTCAAATTCAAATTCAAATGTATTATTTACTTCCTTGTAAATAATTAATTTCCTATATTAAATCTTTACAATATAATTTAATTATTATTATTATTTATCCTATAAATACATTTTTACCTTATAAGGTAATTTATTCATGGAATTTAAATTCAAAAATATTAACCTATTTATTATTGTTTTATAATTAAAAATTTTATATATTTTTGAATACATCCATAAAAAGTAAAAATTTGATACTCTTTTAATCAATTATATAATATTATAATAATAAAAACACACATTTTCAAATATAATCAATAAAAGGTTAAAGTTTTAATATTTTTAAATAGCTGCTTTATTTTATGTTAATTAATATTTTGGTAGGATTATAAACAATAAAAAAAGAAAAAATGATTTTTTAATTAATGATTTTGCTGGGAAATTGAAAGAATATTCTATTTTTATATATTATATAGATATTATACTTAAAAAAGTATGAACCCCACATAAATTTGGTAAGTCCTATAGTTGTAGTCATATTTAATTAGTGCGTTATATTATAATTTGAAGAATAAAATTTATGAAAAAGAAAAAATACAGTTTTTAAAACTTTATTTTAAACATATAAAATTTTATATATAAATTGTTTCATAATTCCGCCTATGGTTTCAACTTGTCCATTTGCTATGTACATCTATCAAGCTATGTGTATCAATTTTGGCAACCTAACAATTCCAATTCTTTTCTTCTTGAATTTTTTTCTTTTTCCTTCTGCCAATTCAGTTCATTTCCAAATACCTCGTTTCGACCCTGACCAAGAAAACGTATTGCGTCAAGGAGATGCAATGCCTTCTGATATGGCAGCCATGGAGTTGATTAACAAAGTCAATTTTCTCTACCGGGTTGGTTGGGCCACCTATGCTCAGAGTGTGCCTCTTTGGGATTCCAAAACAGGAAATCTCGCTGACTTCACGACCCATTTCTCCTTCACCATCAACACCCAAGGTGCTCCTCGTTATGGCCATGGCCTTGTGTTTTTCCTTGCTCCAGTAGGTTTTCAAATCCTCCAAATTCAGCAGGTGGATTTCTAGGTCTATTCAATACAACAATCGTAGATTCATCTCGAAACCAAATTGTACTTGTTGAGTTTTATTAGTGATTCTCATGTACAGCTGCGTAGTTAACTAAACATTTTCATGTTATTTGTTTTGTATATCCTTATCACATGTATTTAGGCTTCATAATGTATTTTAAATATTATTTTGTTTCTATCTGTTGTACCTCCCTTCTTACCTGTAATAGGGTATTTATACCCAGTTTTTATTGAATAATAATTAAGCATTACTTTTCAATTTTCTTAAGTTGTTTTATGGTATCAGAGCATCAAACTCTCACGAGTCATGGCCTCATCTTTCTCATCCACCTCAACCTCTATTTCGTCTTCTTCCTCAACAACTATTCCAATCATGACCGAACCATCTTTTTCAATAAGAACATTAGTTGTGATGAATGTAGCAACACAAGTACCCCTCAAACTCACAGAAAACACATATTTTCCTTGGAAGGCTCAATTTGATGTTGTTCTTATTGGCTATGATCTTTATGGCTTCATTGATGGTACGAACCCTTGTCCTCAAACAACACATCCTGATAACTCACCAAATCTTGAATATCAATATTGGGCATGGCAAGACAAGCTCATACTTGGAGCAATTTTGGCCTCTCCTTCCAGTGATGTTTCTCATCTAGTTGCAACCTGCAAAACTTCAAAGGACATATAGTCAACACTGGCTGTCTCATTTGCTAGACCCTCATGTTCTCATATGCTTAGGCTTCGTGAACGTTTGATTTGCCCACAAGGGACACGATTTGTCCCTGAATATCTATAGAATATTAAAGGAGCAGCTGATGATTATGCATTTCTTGGGAGTCCAATTGATAATGATGAAGTAATTTTATATATTATTAATGGTTTATCCTCTAATCTAAAGGATATCTCTGCAGTGTTACGCACCCGAGACATTTCGATCACTTTTGCTGAATTATATGAACAACTAGTAGAGCATGCCACATATTTGCGTCGATCTGAGTCTTCAACTGATGACACCTCTATCACAGCACACATGGCCAATCGCATAGGGAAACAATAAAGAAAAAATTTTCTCTCCAACACAAGACCAACCACACAATTGTCTGGCTCCACTGTCAATCCAAGACAAACCTTCTTCGGTTCTCCCACCAATTCGAGACACCACTTCTTTGGTCAACCCACACACTTCAGAAGACCTGGTAATTATAGGGGAAAATGTCAACCATGTGACCAACAGGGACATTTGGCCAAATATTGTCCTTCCTTCCGTCACCAGTTATCGAATACCTCTCAGCAACAGCGGTATAGTTCTAGACCGTCCCCTCCACAAGCGTTTTGTTCAAGAGCTTCCTCAAATGATGGTCTTCTACCCACACCACCTTCTTCACCAAACTGGTTGCTTCATTCGGGTGCCTCCCATCATGTGGCAAATGATTTGCAAAACTTAGCCATTCACTCTGAATATGATGGCACTGATGAAATTATTGTTGGGAATGGTAATAAGCTTCCCATTACACATACAGGCACATCTCTTCTACTCACTCCAAATAAAAATGTAACACCTCGTCCCAAACCATGTCAGAATTTTTGCACGTTGATCGAGGTTGACCATTGATCGAGTGGGTCAAAAGTTGACTTTTTGTTCTAGTTGGAATTTCTAGTTGACCATGGTACCATGGTGAAGTGCATGATGCCAGGAGTTCGTAGACTGGTAGCATGTCAAAAACGGAGCTACGGTTTAAAAGTTATGGGCAAAACAAGTCGAGGTGCAAACTGTCCAAAAGGTACCGGGAGTTGACTTTTTATCGTTGTATAATTTTATTTTGACTTTTGTATGGTTGTAAGGTACTCGTCGATACGAGTTCATAGACTAGTGGCACGCTTAAATTGGACATCTGGTTAAAAAGTTATGGACGTGTGAAGTTTGCCGGATACCGTAATATTTTATTATATCGGCCATGTGTCGACACCTAATTGGTCCACGTGGGTGAACAGTGTCACCCATGGTGGCTTTTATTTGGCAAAAATGACAGGGGAGGAGAGAGAAAGAGAGAGAGAGAGAGAGAGAATCGCCGGCCACCGAAGTTGTCAAATTTTCCAGCCGATTCTTGCTACACGCGCCGGCCAGACAGGAGTGCCTCCTCATTCTCGGCCAAACCCCAAAATTTCACGGCCATCAACCACCGTACGCGCCGCCGGCAGTGACGGTTGCCGATGATCGCGACGGCTCGCCGGAGAACTTCCTGTTCTGGCGAGTACCTAGTCCCGTCTCCGATCCCTCTCCACTAATTTTGACTCCCTGAATCCAAATCCGGCTTCTTTTTCCTCCAATTCGCGACTGTTTGGGAGAATCGAAGAGTTGAATCTCGAAAGCTTTCCGACGAGATTCTGGCCACCTCAGGTCCGATCCCCGGGAAGTGAGACCGGATTTGTAATCCTCATCACTCAAGTTTCGATTCAGTATATTACTTGTAATTTTTTGTTGTCGTTTGTGTTCGCTCCCCGGGTACCCATTTGGGTGTTACTCGATTAAAATATTAATATATTTGGTTTGGTGTAGTATAGATGTTTTAGGAGCATGTGTGGGTAGTGGAGTTGATCCTGCGGAGGATCTTGGGTGATATACGTGCTTAAGGTGAGTGACCCACCTTTAAAAATATTTTTGGGATAATTAATTATATTTAGTTGGTGTTTAATTGATATTTAAAATTATGCTCATGTGGTGCAATTTAATTATAATTGTGGAAAATTTTATTTCATAAGTGCGTATATGTTTGTTGGTACTAAACGTAAATTTTGGGTTATTCAAAAACCTTGAATTTTATTTTATTGTGATTTAATTGTATTTATTACACATGAGCAAAGTATTTTCATTAATTAATTGTGTTTAGATTTTTATATTATTTTTGGGGATAATTGGTTTAAATATTTTAAGAAAAATATTTGTTTAATTGGAGGTTTAAATTTTATAATTATGCCCGTGGAATATTATTTGATGGATTTTGTGATTCGAGAAAAATTATTTTTTATATTGTTATCGATGGTTTTGTACCGGTATGTTAAAGGAAAATATGTGGGATGATGAAATTGAAAACTGGTATATTTTCCACGGTAATTTTTGAAAAATCGGTACGATAATAATTATTTTAGACGCACTCATACAGTATTGGTGTTCCAATGTATATGTGGTTAGCGCGCAAGTTATTATGTCTCCCGTGAGTTGCTATTGTACCGAGGGCAGGCAAGTTTTATATAGTGCACATAGCCGCCCCCCTCCTTGGCCGGGATGATGGTTTTAGCAGTGGTACTGTCGGGACGCCGAAGTGCCGTATGCAAGTTTCACTCTTTAATCTCCCCGTCGGTCGGTGCTCGGGACATTGGGTATCGGAGGGCATCACTGGTATATGGTGTGGTGCGTCAAGTATAAATTTTCGGATGGAAATTTCAAACCCCAAAGTGTTCAAAAAATTATTTATTATATTTTATTACATTTTATTTATATTTGGGGTATTTATCTATTGTTTATTAAGTTGTTTGATCCCTTGGTTTTCGGAAAATATGAATATCGAGTTTTATGAAAATGTTTTAAAAAGGGAACATTTCCAATGGAGTGAATAGTGAGGGTTTTGAGAGAAGTTATTACTTTCCAATGTTATTATTTATTTATTTATCTATTTAATCTCCGGTATTAATTAAATTCCTTTGTTTGTTATATAATTAATATTAAAAGTGTTCAGTAGATAGGGTCACTCACTGAGATAATTAGCATCTCACATTTTTAAATTCCATTCCCTTAGATGCAAGGGGTGGTAGACGTTCTTCCGGAGCGAACCAAATCTCCGCCGCTATCGTAGCTCGAGAAGTACCTTTGTATTCGTTTATTTCAATTGTATCACCTCTTTCATCCCTGTTGTATTCTATACTCAATAGTACTTCATGAAGCTCTGTATACTGTCCTAGACATTTATGTATTAATTATGCACTGGATTACTGTTATTCATGTGAAGTGCTGTAAATTTGTAGAATCAATTTGTAGTATTGTGGGAGGAATAAGGGGATGAATATAGAAGTATGTTTTCAGTGCAGGAAATTTGTGGTAAGTCCAACCCTTAGGGGAGGTTCTGTCGGATTTTCCATTGGAGGGTCTGGTAGGGTTTTCCTAGGATCAGACCTTGTCTAGGATTCCGGTGAGGAATTTTGGACGGATCTTGACAAAAAAGCTCTTCCTGTCTGATGTTTTTTGTGTTCCCACCATGACTAGGAACTTACTTTTAGTTTCAAAATTATGCAAAACTAATAATGTTTCTGTGGAATTCTTATCAAATTGTTTTCTTGTGAAGGATTTGCAGACGGGAATAGTACTCCTAAAAGGACCGCATAGAGGTGGAACCTATCAGTGGCCATCTTCCTCCTACTATTTGTCTCCATCTCCAACCGCACTTCTCAGCCAGTCTGCTTCTTTTCAAGAGTGGCATCATCATCTAGGACGTCCATCTCATAGGATTCTTCATCATCTAGTGTCTGTACAAACATTGCCTGTTTCTTCTTTTAATAAATTCCATTGCACTTCTTGTTTATGTAATAAATCTCATAAAATTCCCTTTGGAATTTCGTCTATGTCAGGTTCAAAGCCTCTCCAGTTATTATATACTGATGTTTGGGGACCGACTTCTGTCTGTTCTTATGATGGATTTAAATATTATGTTTTATTTGTTGAACATTTTACCCAATATTCTTGGTTATTTCCATTTAAGTCCAAATTTGATGTCTCCTTTATCTTCATAAAATTTAAAAATATTGTTGAAAATTTTTTTCAAACCCGTATTACATCAATATATTCAGATAATGGTGGAGAGTTCCTGAAATTAAAACCATTTTTTACTACACATTGCATCACTCTTTCTCACCATTCCATATACACCAAAACAAAATGGTTTTACTGAACGTTGACATAGACATATTAGGGAAACTGGTCTGTCTCTTCTCACTCAAGCCGGTCTACCAAGTAAATTCTGGACCTATGCTTTCACCACTGCAGTCTATCTCATTAATAGATTACCCAAACCTACTCTTCATAATATTTCTCCTTTTCAAAAAAATTTTCAAAAACCACCCAACTACACTCGTCTTAAGGCTTTTGGGTGTCTCTGTATCCCTTGGTTAAAGCCATATATGCATCACAAATTAGAGTCTTCCTCTGGACCTTGCATTTTTCTTGGCTACTTACCCACTCAAAGTGGGTACCATTGCTTTGACCCTTTTCAGGATAAAATATTTATCTCCAGACATGTTAGGTTCATAGAATCCATTTTTCCTTATTCTTCTTTGTCTACCAAATCGGTCAGCCTCATTAATTCCACAAATACTGCAGCACTTATCCTGCCTACTTCTCCTCACAATTTCATTCCTCTTCTACCTAACTCCTTTTCTACTTCAAATACTATTCATCTAAATCAATTACATCTACCTACCACTCCTTCACTCTCCTCATCTCCTGCGTCAATTCCCCCCTCCACTTTTCAACATGTCCATACTATTCATCCACATCATTCACACCTACTTACCACTCCCACACTCTCCTCCTCTTATACGTCTCTCTCACCCTCCACTTTTCAACATGTCCATACTATTCATCCACATCATTCACATCTACCCACCACTCCCACACTCTCCTCCCCTCATACGTCTCACTCATCCTCCAATTTTCAAAATGCCACCATGGGCCCCACCTCCCATGCCTCCTTCCAAGGTCCTACTATTCCTGGATGCAACACCTCTTCATGTGAAGCAACTCCACATAATGTTGTTCCATCCCATGACCTTCCTTCCCGCGCACCTCCTGCATCTCCACCAGTTCGGTCCCCATCACCAATTGTACAACAGTTGATTGATGAATGGCGTGCTTGTCAGGACCCATCCAGAATTCCTCCCCCGAACCCTAGACAAGCCCTGATCTCAGGGAAATACCACCGAACCTTCCAACGAAAAATCCGGCAGCACCTCTCCTAAGAGTAGGACTTACCAAAAATTACCTGCACTGAAAACACACTTCTATATAGATCCCCTTATTCCTCCCACGTTACTACAAATTGATTCCACAAATTACAGCACTTCAAAATAAATAACAGCAACTCAGTGCATAAATAACAACTACATGTCCAATACAGTATACAGAGCATTATTCAAATAAATGTGGAATTAATAAAATGACAGATAAGGAAGCAATACAAGATAGAGAGGAAAAAGGGAAGAAATACTTCTTGGACTTTCGGCAACGAACTGAGACGTCGGGCTCGCCCCGGACGATCAACATCTCCTAACCTGGACCTAGGGGAACGGAATTTAAAAACGTGAGATGCTAATCATCTCAGTGAGTAACCCTATCTACTGAACACCTTTAATATTTATAATATAACAGATAAAGGAATTTAATTAATACCAACAATTAAATAAATAAATAATAACCATTTGAAGGTAATACTTTCTCTCAAACCCTCACTATTTACTCTGTTGGAAATGTTCCCCTTTTAAAACATTTTCGCAAAACCCGCTATTCGTATTTTCCAAAAACCAAAGGATCAATTAATTTAATAAACAACGAATAAATAAATAATTAAATACCCCAAATATAAATAAAATGAAATAAATTATAATAAATACTTTTTGTGCTCTTTGGGGTTTGAAATTTCTATCCGAAAAATTTGTACTTGACGCACCATACCATATACCAGTGATGCCCTCCGATACCCAGCGTCCCGAGCACCGACTGGCAGGGAGATTAAAGAGAGAAACTTGCAAATGGCACTTCAGCGTCCCGATAGTACCGCTGCTGAAACCGTCATCCCGGCCAAGAAGGGGGGCCGGCTGATGCACAATATATAAGACTTGCCTTCCCTCGGTCCAATGGCAACTCACGGGAGACATAATACTTGCGCGCTAACCACATATATATACTAGAACACCAATACTGTATGAGTGCGTCTAAAATAATTACTAAATTAATTATAACCGTACCGTTTTTCAAAATTATCGTGGGAAATATACCAATTTCAAATTTACCATCCCACATATTTCCATTTAACAAACCCGGTACGAAAACATCGATAACCAATAAAACAAAAATTTTCTCGTAATACGAGGTTCAACAAATAAAACACCACGGGCATAATTATAAAATTCGAAACCACCAATTTACACAAATAATTTTCTTAAAATATTCAAACCAATTATGCCCAAAATAATATAAAATCCAGACACAATTAATTACTGAAAATACTTGCTCATGTGTAATAAATACCACTAAATCACAATAAAATAATAATCGGGAATTTCTTAACAACCCAAAATTTTGTTTAGCATTAATGGGTAAATATATATATAAAATAATATTTTTCCCGATTATATTTAAATTCCACCACATGAACATAAATTACAGATATCAAATTAACATGACATAAATATAATTAATTACCCCAAAAATATTTTCAAAGGTGGGTCACTCACCTGGAGCACGCAATTAACCCATGATCCACCATGGGATCAATTCCACGACTCACCCGCGCTCCTAGAACACAATTCACACACAGTCAAATAAATTAATATTTTATTCGGGTAAATAATACCCGGTACCCGGGGGGTTAAACACAAACGTTAACCAAAATGGTCAAATAATATACCGAATCGAAGCTCGTGGAACGAGGATCGCATTACCGGTCTCCATCGACCCCAATTCTGCGGAGGTGGCCGGAAGGCTTCGACCGGTTTTGATCTACTCGTATCTCGCAAACTGATTCAAATTTTGGAAATTGGAGGCCATATTTGAACTCAGAGGACCCAAAATAGGGGGAGAGGGGTGGCAATTTGGACTGGGCTGGCCGGAAACGGCGAGATCACCGAAAAAAATTCAACCCGCCACCGCGACTTCACCGGCTTGATCTGGGCGCGTCGCCGGTCGGTCGGTCACCAAATTTGGCTAGTGAGCTCACCGGCGGCTGGGCTACGTCTATGGCCGGTGCGTGTAGCTTATGGTGGCCGGAGAAAGATAAACACGGGAGAGAGAGGGACGGCCGGAGGGAGAGAAAATGAAGGAGAAGGAAGAAGAAAGAGGAAGAAGAAGGAAGAAGAAGAAGAAAAAGAAAGAAAAAGAATTCCTCCCATGTCCCTGCCCCTTTTTCCCCACGTGGGGAGAAGAAAAGAAAAAGAAAAGGGAAAATAAAATAAAATAAAAATAATTAAATAATATTAAAAAAATAATATTATTACATAAAATAACTATAAAATAATTTGGTAATAAGCATGGTTGACATGTGGCATCTCAACATGGTCACACATGGTCATATTTATTAAGTCACACGTGGCACATCGTTACGCGTTTAAAAATAATATTAAAATAATACAATATTTGAAAAACTCTACAGGTCCATAACTTTCAAACCACATGTCCAAATCGGACGTGCCGCTAGTCTATGGACTCGTATTGACGAGAACTTCACAAGCATGCATGAGTCAAAGCTTATTTCCCCATAAATAAAAAGTCAACTCCGGCACCCTTTGGACAGTTTGGACCTCAATTTGTTTTGCTCATAACTTTCAAACCATAGCTCCGTTTTCAATGTGCTACTAGTCTATGAACTCGTGCCAACGTGTACTTCGTAACGGTACCTCAGTCAACCTAGAATTCCAACAGGAACTAAAAGTCAACTTTTGACCCCTTTGGTCAACGGTGAAACTCAACAGTCAACAGTCAACCTCGGTCAACATGCAAAAATTCCGACATGGTTCGGGACGGGGTGTTACATACTGCTATGTTTATGGAATTTAATGCCCTCTTATGCAATGCCACATGGGACCTTGTTCCACATTCTACTGCCAAGAATGTTGTTCGGTGGAGATGGGTTTTCCACATTAAAAGAAATTCGGATGGTTCAATCCATAAATACAATGCTCGGCTTGTCGCGAAGGGTTTTCATCAACGAACCTGACCTTGATTGTTCTGACACTTTCAGTCCAGTAATCAAGCCAACAATAGTTCGTCTTGTTCTTAGTATTGCCCTGTCTCAAAATTGGCCTCTTAAGCAATTGGATATTAATAATGCCTTCCTAAATGGTATTTTACATGAAGAAGTTTACATATCCCAACCTCTTGGATTTGTTGATGCTTCTAAACCGTCTCATGTTTATCGCCTCAAGAAAGCTATATATGGCTTAAAACAACCACCCAGAGCGTGGTACAATGAACTTAAGGCTTTCCTTATTTCCTTTGGCTTTACACGGTCTCATTATGATGCTTCTCTGTTCATGTATAACAAGGACACTCATCTTCTTTATCTTTTGGTTTATGTTGATGACATCATTCTTACGGGCAACAACTCCTCCACACTACAAAAGTTTGTCCGATCTCTCTCTAACAAATTTTCTTTAAAAGATTTGGGAGACTTAAACTATTTTTTAGGGGTTGAAGTTCTGCCTAACACACACGGTTTATTTCTCAGTCAACACAAATATATCCTTGATCTTTTAGAGAAAACTAACATGACCGCAGCAAAACCAATGGCTTCTCCTATGTCGACGGCTCAAGCTCTAACTCTCTATGATGGGTCCCAAACCACTAATGTTACCCAGTATCGTCAAGTGGTAGAGAGTTTACAATATCTATCTTTTACATATCCAGATATTGGCTATGCAGTAAATAAGCTATCTCAATTTATGCATTGCCCAACTGAAACCCATTGGTGAGCTGTAAAGCGTCTGATCCTCTACTTAAAAGGAACCAACTCATATGGGTTATTCTTGCGCTGTAATATTTCTTCTTGTCTTCATGCTTATTCCGATGCCGATTGGGCTAGCAATAGAGATGACCGCACTTCTACTACTGGTTATATCATCTTTTTAGGTGGCAATCCTATATATTGGTCCTCTAAAAAACAACGGTCTATCTCCCGTTCATCCACTGAAGCAGAGTATAGGGTCGTGGCAAATACGACCTCTAAGTTATGGTGGTTAGTTTCACTTCTTCGTGAACTTAAGGTTCGTCTTCCAACCTCTCCAACTGTCTACTATGATAACATTAGCACTACATATGTGGCTGCTAATCCTGTCTTTCACTCTAAGATGAAACACGTGGGAATTGATTTTCACTTTGTTAGAGACAAAGTTACAGAAGGCTTACTTCGGGTGTCTCATGTTAGCAGCAAGGACCAGCTTGCTGATGGTCTTACAAAATCATTACCACGACAGAGACTTGAGTTTTTACATTCCAAACTTGGTGTTCTTCCAAGACCGCCACCAAGTTTGAGGGGGGGCATATTAGTGATTCTCATGTACAGCTGTGTAGTTAACTAAACCTTTTCATGTTGTTTGTCTTGTATATCCTTATCATGTGTATTTAGGCTTCATCATGTATTTTAAATATTATTTTGTTTCTATCGTTGTACCTCCCTTCTTATCTGTAATAGGGTATTTATACCCAGTTTTTATTGAATAATAATTAAGCATTACATTTCAATTTTCTTAAGTTGTTTTCAGTTTGACATATTTCCAAATCCAGAATGGGATCCTCCAGTTGAGCATGTTGCAATCAACAAAAATTCACTCACTTCTGCTGTCTACAGTCCTTGGAATGCTAGCTCACATAGCGGAGATAACATCAATGCATCGATTGCACAAAACGCTGCTACAAAGAATTTGAGTGTCAATTGGAAATTTAAAGCTAGTGCAGAATTGAAAGAGACTACCAGTTTGTCATATCAAATTGATTTGAAGGAGGTTCTTCCTCAATGGGTCACAATTGGATTTTCAGCTGCTACTGGTCAATTTGTAGCGAGACATACTGTTAGGACCCATCCAGAATTCCTCCCCAGAACCCTAGATAAGCCCTGATCCTAGGGAAATACCACCGAACCTTCCAATGGAAAATCCGGCAGCACCTCCCCTAAGGGTAGGACTAACCAAAAATTTCCTGCACTGAAAACACACTTCTATATTCATCCCCTTATTCCTCCCACAATACTACAAATTGATTCCACAAATTTGCAACACTCCAAATTAATAACAGTAACCCAGTGCATAAATAATACATAAATGTCCGAGACAGTATACAGAGCTTCATGAAGTACTACTAAGTATAGAATACAACATGGATGAAAGAAATATTACAATTTCAATAAATGAAGAACAGGGTACTTCTCGAACTAAGACAGCGATGGAGATCAAGTCCGCTCCGGATGAATACCGACAAATCTGGTACCTAGAGGAATGGAATTTAAAAATATGAGATGCTAATCATCTCAGTGAGTGACCCTATCTACTATACAATTATAATACCACGGTAATAAAGTATATAAATAATAATTAATTGCAAATAATAATTTCTCTCAAAACCCTTACAATTCTCTCGGTTGGAAAAGTTTCCCTTTTAAAACCTTTTCACAAAACCCTTTATTCGTATTCCCCAAAAACCAAGACATCAATTCATTCAAATGAATGTCAAATAAAATATAATAAGTCAAGCATCCAAAAATTTATAATTAAAAGAAATTAATTTATTGAATAATTAAGTAAAGGGAAAATTAAACCAATTTAAAATCCCCATTCGAATAAATACCAAAAGCAGTATTAATTATATTTTTAATTCCAATACAATTTCAAAATATTTATTTTAAAATCCCAGTTCTGAAAATCACTTGATGCACCCACTATATACCAGTGGCGTCAACAGTACCCAGCGTCCCAAGGTACCGCTAGACAGGAGGTTATAGAGAGAAACCGGCATACGGTCGTGTGGCGTCCCACCGCACCGCTGCAAACAGATGTCCCGGCCATGGAGGGGCGGCCTACCCTCATCCGATGGTAACCACAAGTCAACCCCATAAAATCACCTGAGCGCTACTCACACCCACCTGCGAGCTAATCACATCCGTGTGCACACTAACCATATCACATATAAACAGAACACCAGTACGTGTATGGTGCATCTAAAAATCATAAAATCCAGATATTTATTTTATATCTCAAAATCTCAAATTTTCCATAACATAACGGGTTTATTCCATCCAATTAAATCCGTAAATTTCCCACAATTCCTTTATAATCATCGTCATAAATTCATCGCATAAATTCCATAATTTTCAAATCCACCAGCTCTCAAATCTACCAATTTAAATATTCAATTTTTGCCAATAGCATAAATATTTTTGAAATATAATAAATTAAATCACATAATATTCCAGGGGCATACTTATAAAAATTGAAGTCACCAACATAAACAAATATTTTCCTTGAAATATTTGAAAATCAAATCATGCCCAAAAAATGTTAAAACCATAAGAATTTCATATATAATTGAATTACAAAATTCTCAATACCATAAAATAATTTTCACACGGCATAAATTTATATAATGCATATTTTCTTTAATCAAAATAAATCCACCAATAATTTCCACAATAAATCAATTAAATATTTGACACATAGAATATAAATTTCAAATATTCAATTCACACAAAATATTCACAAATTTAATTTCCGAAATTAATTTGAAGGTGGGTCACTCACCTTAAGCACGTATCTCAATCAAGATCCTCTGCAGGATCGACTCCACTACTCGCACGTGCACCTAAAACATCCACAATACACCAAACCAAATATATTAATATTTTAATCGGGTAACTCCCAAATGGGTACCCGGGGAGCGAACACAAACGACAACCAAAGTTGACGAGTAATATACCGAATCGAAGCTTGAGCGACGAGGATTACAAATCCGGTCTTACTTCCCGGAGATCGGACTGGTGGTGGCCGAAATCTCGCCGGAAAGCTTTCGAGATTCAACTCTTTGATCCTTTCAATCCATCGCGAATTGGGGGAAAAGGACCCCAGATTTGGATTCAGGGGGTCGGAATCAGTGGAGAGGGACCGGCGGTGCAACTGGGTACTCGCCGGAACAGTGACTTCCGGCGAGCCGCCGCGGTCACTGCAACCATCGCCGGCGGCGGCGCATGCGGGGCCGTTGGCTGAGATTTTTAAGGGTTTTGTAGATCAAGGGGAGAGGGTTCCAACGGGACCGGCGGTGAGGCAAATGGAGGCCGGACGGCGAAGAAATCGGGGTTTGAAGGTTTTCGGTGCCTCGCCGGAAAACGCTCCGATCCCGGTGCGTCGGAGGTCCGGTGGCCGTGAAATTTGGTGGGCTGGCCGAAAATGAGGAGGTGGTGAGGGGTGGATGGCGCGTGTGGCCTGAAAATGGCCGGAAAGGAGTCAAACGGCTCGATCTGGGCGCGTCCGGCGACCGGCGGTCGTGAAATTTTGGGGTTTGGTCAAAAATGGGGAGGGGTTCCCATCTGGCCGGCGGGTGTAGCAAGAATCGACCGGAAAATTTGTCGATTCCGGCGGCCGGTTGTTTCTCTCTCTCTCTCTCTCTCTCTCTCCTCTGCCTCTTTCTCTCTCCTCCCAGATATTTTTGCCAAATAAAAGCCACCGTGGGTGATACTGTTCACCCACGTGGACCAATCAGGTGACGACACGTGGCATTACTGTGCACTTAAGCCAGATATAATAAAATATTACGGTATCCGGCAAACTTCACACATCTATAACTTTTTAACCAGATGTCCGATTTAAGCGTGCCGCTAGTCTATGAACTCGTATCGACGAGTACTTTACAACCATACAAAAGTCAAAGCAAAATTATACAACGATAAAAAGTCAACTTCCGGCACCTTCTGGACAGTTTGCACCTCGACTTGTTTTGTCCATAACTTTCAAACCGTAGCTCCGTTTTTGACGTGCTACTAGTCTACGAACTCGGGGCATCATGCACTTCGCCACGGTACCCTCTTCAACTCAAAATTTCAACTGGAACAAAAGGTCAACTTTTGACCACTCGATCAACGTGCACGAATTCCGATGTGGTTTGGGACGGGGTGTTACACATACCCTCAAATCATGGGAATTCAATTCAACTGTGGATATCAAATAATGTTGTTTGCCATCATAGATGCTAAGAAATATGTTTCTGTGATTGAAAATAACAAGAAATAATAATGCAGCTATACTTTTCTCGTTTTGGATTTAGTATATCCTGAAAAATTAATCAATGGTAAAATTTGAACAAGATGTGGAATTAATAAAATGACTTTTTTTGATTAAAATTTGAAAGTTTGATTTTTCACCCAAAAAAAAAAAATGAAAGTTTGAAGCAAAAATGAGTAGAATACGAAGGCACCACTAGCCCCCTCAGATTGGGTGGGGGGAAAAAAAAGAAGAAAAACCAAAACAAAAGGAATGAAATGCTACGTAAAGCGAATTAAACAATATTGCAAGTTAAGCAGCATAATATTTCTTGAGATATTCTAAATTCCAATTATGTGCGATCTCTGTTCCTTTTAATTTTTCGAGTTTGTAGGCTCCAGTCGAGCTATTAAGTGATTCGATATGGACAATCCCAATTTGGTTCTAGTTTTTCAGAGTCAATTCCTAGAAAATTATGGAATACTTTTCAAAACACTAAATCCCCAACTCAAAATTGTCTTAGCTTTACTCTAGTTTTGTAGTATGGTGCAGCCACACTATGATATTGGCTGAGATGAATCATGGCTGCTTCTCTCTTTTTGTCCATTCCATCTAGTATATGGGCCATCAAAGAGTCATTTTGCTCTTAGAGTTGAATATTGATTGAAGAGTTGTCTTAGATAATTCTGCTGGAATGGCCCCAGTTCCATATTGTTGGTTATGTGATTCAAAGAAGTCAAAGCTGGAGTTATTTTTCTACATAGTTGCTGTCATCAAAACTACGTCGTTTCAACCTTATATCATTAAACAAAACTGTGAGTTTTGGCTTGGTGGTTTAAAGAGAAGCTGGCAGTCACGTAAAGGCTTTCCAAGAGTCCTAACAGCAATAGAGATATGCAGCAATAGTTCTACAGCAGCAACAGTTCTGCAGCAACCGTTTTCTTTGATGTTAATATAATTTAAGTTCTCTTTCTCTTTCCCTTTAAGTTTTTTCTCTTTAGTATTCTCTTGGGTGAGAGTTGTGAGGTGAGAAAGGTTGTACAAGGGGATTTTGGGTCTGGTATATGGGTTTTAGGTGGAGCTTCTAAAACAAAGAAAGAGAACTAGATAAGCTGTAAAACGCATTCAGTTATAGTGCATTTGAACTCCTTGTGGAGCTCCGAGGACGTAGATTCAATCTTTAATCGAACCTCGTAAATTCTGTGGTGTTTTGATCTAGTTTATTATGTAATTTCTTGAATGTTTGTGTTGCTGAAATTGTAACACATATACTAGGGAAAAAAATGGCCTTTAGCTAGTTATAGAGAAAATAATAGGAGTTTTGGCAAATCGAACTTAATGAAAGAGTGTCTATGTAAGGCTGATAAATTGAAGACAGACTGCTGTATCGTTTATTTGATCATAATTTTTTTTCCTTGTTTGGTATTTCTCCGTCATTGTCAATTGGACACTTATTTTGTTGTTTATAGAATGATACTGTAATGCATATTGGTCGTGAGTTAATTCTAGTCTATATCTCTGGCTCTCTGGCTCTCTGTTCTTGATTGTTGTTTACTCTATTTTTAAGATTGCTAGAGATGGTTTGTTTTGAAGTTGATATTTCTTTTTTCTTTCTTTTTTTGTTTATTGTTTGGTAGAAATTTTATCACTTCATCATTGTCAATTAGGTACATATTTTGATGTTAATAGAATGATATCTTAATAGAAGAAATACTAGTCATGAGCCAATTCTAGTCTATTTCTTTGTTTCTCTGTTCTTGATTGTTGTATACTCTGTTTTTCTTTTCTTATGTGATTGCTAGATTTTTTCTTATGTGAATGCGGTGATGAATTGAAGTTAAGCATATAAATGAAGAGCATGGCATTTTACCTCTTATGTGGACTCGTTCATAACCTGCGTAAAACTATGCTGTTGGATGTCACTGAAAATCTTCTTAAAGATTGGCTTTTAAGCCTGAACATTCTGGAGTCGAATGGTTTAAAAATTGACTTTTTTCATTCTCATCTAGAACGAATTTTGTTTTCTTAACTTGTTTTTGAAGAAGAGAGAGTTATAGATGAAGATAAAAAACCGTGTTGATGAAAAAATTGCAGATTTGCTAAAAAAGATTCAAGGGATAATAGCTGAGATGGAGAATTTAAACACAAAAAAAATCTTGAAAAGCTTTGTAAAAGTCATAAAGAAACAACCGTGAGAGTTTGATATCTAAGTATTAGATTGTGGGAGATGATTTGTTCTGACTCATTGTCGGTTATGGGCACAGATTTTTTATAAAATAAATATATGTACAATCGAATACATGTTTCTGTATGTAAACATGAATCAAAATTGTAGAAGAAGATAACGCAAAGTGGAAAGCCACGTAATTTATTAGTGGATGTCAACAAACATCATCTTCTTAAAATTTTGTATCTAATATATTTGCTCCCAAATATTGTTTTTCATTTCATGTATTTGGGATTAATGTCCTTGTACTTTAGATTCTGTAAATGCTATTGTTCTAAACCATTTTCTTCCATGTTCTTGTGTATTTTTTCTTCTAGATCTACTGTGTGGTAGACCTACTCATCCTGCACAATTTCGTCTTTCTGCTCCACTGTGTGGTGGCCCTCCTCATCCTTTGTCAGGTTTTCTTCTTCAGCCCTTCCAGCACCTCCACAACGTGTTGCCCGCTAGATCCTTCGACCTCCCCTAGCTCCATATTCTACGTCAAACTATTTGTAGCACAACAGAAAAAGATGTATCTGCACATGGACTTGACGTAGAATCTTTAGAGCTAAAGGATGTTGAAGAGTTTAATAAGCACCACATTGTGGAGCTGCTGGAAACAACAGAAGAAGAAAACATACCAAAGGATGAGTACGGCCACCACGTATTGGAGTTGGAAGCCAAAAGTGTGGAGGATGAGTAGGGCCATCACACAGTGGTGTTAGAAAGAAGAAAATGGGTCAATTTCATGTAAATGTGTTAATTTCGTGTAAAGGGATCAATTTTGTGTAAAGGAATCATGTTGACAATTTAATAAATGGGTTATACGGGTTGTGCCATGTTACATGTTTATTAAACTGGTCATATTTGGGTTAAAAATTTCTGACACGATTAATACACGATTCGAGATTGAATTGAGAAATTTCATACTATTAATAAACGGATTGACATAAACATGACACGGAAGCACGAATTGTCACCCCTAGTTACCACTCTATTGCCAAAAAGAAAATAAAAAATAAGGTAATTTTTAATTATAAAATAAGATATTACAGATAATAAAATTAATTAAATTTTAATTTTTTTTTTGGGAAACAAACATTATTTTTTCAAGTTAAAGAATATAAAAAAAAAAGTATTAATTCGTGTTATCATGTCATATTCGTGTCAATCCATTTACTAATCGTGTCCGATTATTCAACCCAACCCAACCCGTTTATTAATTTTGTTGGAAATCTTCAACCCGAATACAATACAAAATTGATCTGTTTACACAAAAGTGATCTATTTACGCAAGATTAACCTATTTATATAAAATTTATCTAATTAAATAAATTACTTATTAAAATTAATTATTTCATATAAAATAAAAATAATTTAGTCGTTAATTAATCCAAAATTAAAATATATATGTAAAACTATATAATTGGAGTTACAAATTTGCAATAATATAGCATATGATATAATAATATAACAATCTCATGTAATAGTTAAATATAGATACATTTATATACATAATAAATCTAATACCACTACTCTAAAAATAATATAAAAAAAGCTTTATTAATAATTATATTTTTAATTTTCTACATGTCCAATACTCTTAGACATATTTATTTATTTATTTATTTTTTATGTTCATAAATCCATGTATGTATTAAATATATTATATTTAAGTAAATAAATATTATTTTAATAGATTTGTTTTTTATTTTGAATTAATAAAAGAAAATTAATAATACAACCTTAAATCAGTTTGAAATTTAGTAATAACTAATGTATTATTAATGGTAAATTTAATATATTAAAGTTATAATTTAAATGGGTTATAATTGTATGGGGTCGAATTAATACATTAATTGACACGTTTAGTTAAATAGATCAATTTAATTTTAAATTAAATGGATCAATCCGAAATTGACATGTTTAGTTCACTTTTTATCTTTTATCTTTTTTTTTTTTTCTGCATAACTTTTTTGTTTGTCCCCCTTCAATCTTGGGGAAAAAAAAAAAAAAACTGGCATTGCATCTGTGGGGAAAAAAAAAATAAAAAATACTAATTTAGGATTACAAATTTTGAGATCGTGGATGAAACCGAAATACAATTTATTTATTTATTTTTGTCTTCAATTTTTGGCCATTTCTTCAGACTTATTGTCCAAAGTTGAATATATGACACGTACTTGTTCTCATTATTTAGCCACCTCTTCTGGTGATTCTTAATTTAAATTGTACTTGATTGTGGATAATTATGTAATGAATGATTTATTCTAATTTAGCTTAACTTGATGGTCTGAAACCAATCTTGAAAAGAAAAGAGAACTAAGGTCGAAAAAGAAAAGAAACGTAAAGAAACAAAAAAGAAAGGAAAAGAATTTTTCGTGAGTGTTTATGCAGAAAAGAATATAAACACATAACTTTCTACTGGGTATCCTGTCACTCGATTTCACATGAGTTGCTTTTTGGAGTGTTTGACAAATTTTAAGAAAATGCTTTTGCTCTTCACAAGCAATTCTAATTAAAGCCAATGAGAGGCTTCCTAAGAAAGAATTTTTGCAAGAGCAAAAGAAGAAGTAAAAGTTATACCAAATAGAGCTGTAATAGTGCCTAGCATAAGCTAAACGACAACGGTAAGGGTAATAAATATTATATGTGTGTGCATATATATATATATATATATATATATATCTTGCAGTTTTGTTCCTTACCATCTCTTGAAGCAATTAATCCAGGAAAACCATTATGATAGCTAATCAATATATAGATATATATACTATGGAAATGAATTTTCATATTTGTCTCTAGAGATCATTGAGATCAAAATTACGGAGATCAGAAATGGATACTCCGGCGTCAAGTCATGATCATCCTTTGGTCCTAAATCATACCATGCATAATCGTCATGAGCTTGCTTCCCTCCTCCACTGCAACAAATGCGGATACGCTATCGTGAGAGGTTCTTTTTATTCTTGTTTTCACTGTGGCTATCACCTCCATTATCATTGTGCTGTAACAATGCCACCCAAAATCAATCACCCCTTTCACCCTCAACACCCCTTGTCCTGGTGTATTATAGGGTCTTTTACATGTGCCTTTTGCTATCCACATGATAGCAATTTTCTAAACCCATTGAGAGAAGAATATTATTCATACTCATGTATTGAGTACAATTTGAAGTTGGATATTGAATGCGCTTTGGCACCCACCATAACATGCTATGATGATCAAACTCGACCTCTTTGTCATCTACAACCAATGGACCTTGTTGAAAAAGAAGATGGATTATCATTTTCTGCTTGCTGTGTATGTGAATCACCATCTCGATTTGGTAGCTCAACGTATTATTATTATTGCAAAATATGTGAGTTTTCTGTTCACAAATCATGTACTAATTTTTCTAGAGATATAATGCACCCTTTTCATCCAAAACATCGTCTTTTCCTTCATTTTTCATATGGCATACTTGATTGTTCTTCTTGCGGGAGAGATTGTTGTTATAGGTTCAATTTTCGATGTAAGGAGTGTGACGTTAATGTGTGTATAAGATGTACTTTTCTGAGACCTTGCATAAGATATCAAGGGCATGACCATCTTCTTTGCTATGTTAACTATGTATGGAAATTTTATTCCCGTACTAGTTGTGATGCTGATGATGCTTATTGTAAACAATATTCCATGGGTGACTTAAGTGAATTTAATTGGAGTAGAAACCACGTATTGCGTTGCGTTCCATGTCAGTTCAATCTCCACTTACTTTGTGGTCCATTGCCATCCGTCATAAAACACAAATGCCATATTCACCCTCTCACTCTCGTTGATTCATTGATTGAAGATGATTCAGGTGAATACTACTGTGATTCTTGTGAAAAGGAAAGAGATCCACGACTTTGTGTTTATTATTGTGAAGGATGCAAGTATGTTGCTCATGTCCAATGTGTGATATCCGAGGTATAGTTTTAGCAATTTTCATAACCCATTTTAAGTTATTATCCCAATTACTATTTTGGTAATATTGTCGAATTCACTAGCAAATATGCATAAAAATAGAGAGATAGGGAAAATCTATATTTTACAAATATTATTTTCTTTGCAAAATTATAGATTTAACTCATAATTATGTCACCCTGAATAATATCCTTCATTCGTTACTACTGTTTAATAATCTTTTACAATTAATATGATATTGATCTATCCTTGAATTATGAACATTTTTTTTTTTTTTTTTTGGGTCAATCTCCTATCAGGTTTTACGTGTATTGAAGGGAGAATTAAAAGATGTAGAACTGAGAATTGTGGGACAAAATGAGCTTGACACAGAAATAATGGAGAAAAATTTAGTGCTAGACAAAGAGAAAGAGGAAAGTGCCTTGGTGGGGGAACAAGGTAAGGCTTCCATGACCTTGATGGATTTAGTTTCCGAGTTATCGAAAAGAATTGGACGATTTGCACTTAGTGTTAGTAGATTATAAAACATATAGTTCATCAGAAATGCATCAACCAGTTGAAGTTAAAGATAACATCCAAGAGTTTATCAATTTGCTTCAGAATTCGAATTATTCATCAAGAAGGTTTCAATTAACAGCTGATGACTTGAAGGTAAAAATTGTCAATGTTGGGAATTATAAGGTAACTCACAACTTGGCTCACATTCTCAAGGACTTGCTTGCTAAGTATGGAGATGTTAGTGGTGGAGATGAGTCGAAGTTAAGTACAGCAATGAAGAGCATGGCGTTTTACCTCTTATGTGGACTCATTCATAGCCTGCGTAAAACTTTGCTGGTGGATGTTACTCAAAATCATCTTAAAGATTGGTTTTTACGTCTGGAAATCCTGGAGTCTAATGGCTTTAAAATCAGCTTTGTTCGTTCTTGTATAGAACGCATTTTGCCTTCTTACCTTGTTTTTGAAGCAGAGAGAGTTATAGATGAAGATAAAAAACGTGTTGATGAAAAAATTACGGATTTGCAAAAAAAGATTCAAGGGATAGTAACTGAGATGGAGAAATGTAAAAAAGATCATGAAAAGCTTTGTGAAAGATATAAAAATACAACCAAGTTTAAGGAAGACAGTGAGAATTTGATATCGAAGTATAAGATTGTGGGAGATGATTTATTCTGACTCATTGTTGGTTATTAGCACAAATTTGTCTATAAATTAAATGTATGTAAGATCGAATACATGTGTACGTGTGTATTTATGTAAACATTAACAAAAATTGTAGAACAAGGCAATGCAAAGTGGAAAGCCATGCTTTTTTATTAGTAGATGTCACTAAACATCTTCTTAAAGATTCGTATCCTTAGGTTATGTTAGAGATACAGACTTCAAAATCGAGTTTATATTCGTCAGATTAAAAGAAGTTTTCACGCTTACTTTGGTATTCAAGCTAGTAGATATGAAAATGAATTTTGAAGAAGCTAGACCAAAAGATCATACAGCTTGAAGGTAAATTGGAGAGAAATAAGAAATATAGGGACAATTAGAGAGAAAATAATAGGAGTTTTGGCAAATCAAACTTGATGAAAGAGTCTATGTAAGGCTGATAAATTGAAGACAGATTGCTGTATGGTTTATTTTATCATAATTTTTTTTTCCTTGTTTGGGATTTCTCCATTATTGTCAATTGGACACTTATTTTGATGTATATGGAATGATATTGTGCTGCATATTAGTCCTGAGTTAATTCTAGTCTATATCTCTGGATCTCTGGCTCTCTGGCTCTCTGTTCTTGACTGTTGTTTACTCTGTTTTTAAGATTGCTAGAGACAGTTTGTTTTGAAGTTGATAAATTTTTTTTCTTTATTTTTTGTTTATTGTTTGGTTGAAATTTTATCACTTCATCATTGTCAATTAGGTACATATTTTGATGTTTACAGAATGATATGATAATAGAAAAATACTAGTCATGAGCCAGTTCTAGTCTATTTCTTTGGCCCTCTGTTCTTGATTGTTGTTTACTCTGTTTTTCTTTTCTTATATGAATGCTCTTGTTTTCTTATAGATTTTTTTTTTTCATGGCTCTTTTCAAATCCCTTTTTTTCTTTAAATAATATTTACTTTGGCATGGTATTTGAGGAAAAATAAGCACTTATTTTAAATTTGGGACCATGAAGTATACTTAAAAACGAATCCCTTAACCTATGACTAAGATGTTGCCAACACATATTGTTCTGTAAACATATTGTGATTATTATAATTTTTGCAACGGCAACCAATTATAAAATAGTTTCTCCAAAACATAAGTGCCAATTTTTATTTTTTTTGGAATAAAAATAATATTTTCCTCTCGAAATAGAATCAGTATAGTAAGGAACAAACTATAGATAAGTTTGATGATAAATCGTGCGTAAATAATTTGGTTTAATAGGAATGGTATAATAATATAATAAAAAAATCTAATTAATTACTTGACAAATGGTTATTCCTTTCATTTGTTATCAAGATGATGGTGATTTTTAAGATGAATGAATATAATTAATGGGGGATTTTTGTTTATTCCAAAAAAAAATATAAATAAATAAATAAAGAAAAATAAAAAAGGGGGGATTTTTGTTGTTCGAACTTTATTTGAAGCCCATCACTCATACGGAATTATTTCAATACCTAAAAGAATCTAAGAAACCTTGTTCCCTTGGACTTAACTTTGCCTCTTTACTAAGCATTATAAATTTTGATGTCTAAACCCTTTCAAACACATATTTCCAAATGCCTTTCAGTATCCTTTTTAGTTTAAAATATCCTATATTAGTCCTTATATTATCATCTCTCTCAAAAGCAATTTTCTTAACACTCGCACACACACATATATATATATATATATATATATATATACACCCCTCTTTGTAACCAGAGAGAAGTTCATGGTCAGACTAATCTTTTCACATTAAGATGGAAAGTATCCAGAAATACAATTAATCACACAATCAAAGGAGGGGGTGGAGTTGAAGAACCCATGGCCAAGGCCAAGACAGAACCTTTTCAAAAAGGGTTGATCGATTGAGTGTTCTAAATTACTGCTGGGCGTCTATTGTGTTGACTTGATACACATTTCTGTGCACTTCCTATTAGCTTAAACGATTAATAATTTAAAATTGATGGTAACTTTACATGTATCATATCGTAGTCATCTAATTTTCAAACTTAACAATTTAAACTATAAATCATACCAAATCATATCATTCAAAAACATAATACCCAAACAAGATTCATTTACTATCACTCCTTATGTGAACATGCAATTTTGGCCCCCTGCCCCTTCCTACAGCAGAGGAGATGCTATTACAGGTAGTGATGCAACAAAAATATAAAACTAAAGAAACATCCACGCGGGATATTTAAGTTAGCAAAAACTAGGGTTGAAAAATCCATGACAAGTATATGAAATTCTAAATGCTGAGATGTGCACTCTGACTTCAACATTCCTATTCCATGTGACCCTGTGGAAAGTAATAAACATGCTTCTCTTCACAAAGTGGTCCAGCATATGCATGCCATAATTCCACCAGCAGAGGTCGTTTCATAAGATAATGCGATTAAATTAAACAAGGGGCCTAACACACACACACACACACAAACAAAAAATAAAAAATAAAAAACAAGAGGCCCCTTCCAAGTTCATTTTGCTCCTAGGATTTATTTTTCTCTTATTCCATCTCCTTGTCAATAATTTTTTCTATTCTTCTAACTCCAATTAGTGGCGGCCCCTACTCATCGTCCACTTCCAGCTTTGGTGCGTGGTGGCAAAACTGTGGAAGATGACGAAGGCCACCACATGGTAGAGCTACAAGAAGAAAAAAAAAAAGAAAAGATAGAAGAAGGGAAAAGCAAACCCCACGAGAAAATGAAATAAGATAACGACTTCTTCCCATCATAGTTTTAAAAGGCCTCTTAGTGGTTAAGAGTCTCACCCCTTCACCTGTTAGTCCCACTGTTTCGGACCATCCAGGCCCAACCGAGATATTGTCCGCTTTGGCTCACCACCTCCGAGATATTGTCCGCTTTGGCTCACCACCTCACGACTTTGCTTCCTCACAGAAAGGCCTCTTAAGGAAAATGTATCAACACCCTCTTATGAGGCATGTTTCGTTTCGTTCCCCTTTCCCCTTGGAGCCCAGCGTCCTTGCTGGTACATCAATCTGGGTCTGGCTCTGATACCAACTGTAACAACCCAGTCCACCCGCATGAGATATTGTCCGCTTTAGACCCCGCCCGCATGGTTTTAAAAGGCCTCTCAATGGTTAAGAATCCCACCCCTTCACCTGCCAGTCCCACTGGACTAGATCTCCCAGGCCCAACCAAGATATTGTCTGCTTTGGCTCACCACCTCACGGCTTTGCTTTCTCACAGGAAGATCTCTCAAGGGAAAGGTATCAACACTCTCTTATAAGGCATGCTTCGTTCCTATTTCCAACCAATATGGGATCTCACACTACTTCTATGTCTTCTTAGTAGTATGTAGCTCATTTAGAGAAGGTTGGTTTGTCAACCCATTGGATAAAACATAGTGTAAATGTGAAGATTAAAAAATAAAAGTAATCATAATTACACTAGGACATTTGCTTTACCGATCACCTCTGACTTTATGTAAAATCAGTTTGAACTTCCGCATCGAATGAAAGATTAATAATGTAAAACATTTATTGTAGAAATTTCATATTTATGTAAATAAATAGAGTAAAGAGATAGAGTATGGACCTTAATTTGTTTATTTTGAATTTATATATATATATATATATTGGCTTTTGTTTTTGCAAATAAATGCAAAAACTAACCATGGAACTCATGCTAAATGAAAATGCATTTTGACATCCAACACTTTTATATCGCAACAGGCTACGAATTGGTTGATATTTTCTAAACCTAGCTATTAAGTAAATGTTTTAACCATTAAGTTAACAATTGAGATAAAGAAGCTTGCTTTTAATCGTTCATAAATCAATATTCTTTGCTCATATACATTTTTGTATTTTGATTTTAGATCATCAAAAAGAATAATACTGTTCCAAAATTACAGATATATTTCTATTCTTTAAGTAACATATGAGGCATATTGGTGGGTACATTTCTTTTTATCATTATATGTTTTACTTATGACTATGTCAAATCTAAACTTAGTTAAATACCAATATAGAATGTAAAAAGACTATCATGAAAAATATAGGAATTTTGAGAAATCCAACTTTATAAAAGAGTGTTTAAGCTAGGCTTCCTGTTCGTGTGAAAGATTGTGGTCAAAGGTTTATTGTTAGAATGATAAATATATGATTGCTTTGATACAGCGGTTACACAATTAAAAAAATAAATTTCTTACAGAGTATAATAGAAATAGTCTTGATAGAAAATGCATGATATATATATATATATATATGGAATAGTATGAAAGAAAATTATATTTTTTCTTGAAAAAAAAAAAAAGGAAAAAAAAAGTATAAGAAAATAATTAATATATTGATTTAATTGATTTGAGTACAAATGAATATAGAAACGGAGCTCTAATTTTGCATCTCACATCTACATCTTTGTCTGCATAGCAAGTGAATCACTTATGCCTTTGTGTAGGCATTTATAGTCAATTTTATAAGAAGTAAAATTGATTTTTTACTTCTACAGCTCATAAGGACAGCTAATTAATAGGACAGCTTGCATGTCTAGCTAATGTACATAAGCTCTCAATTTTTTTGGGCTTTTGACATGTGGCTAATTGGGCATATAAGCTAATATGATGCTTGGGAAGGCTTTCGTAAACCGACATCGAGTGGACAGCTATTAATCTTCATCAGATTTATCATTTACTTTTACAATTGTTTAACTTGCATTAAATTGTCTAGCATAGTTTCTTGACTTTTCTTTCACCATTCCGATTAATTATGTGAATATTTTTTTAAATAATCAAAATTTCCAATTATTATTTTCTTTTGAATTCACTCAGTTAGGCCGGACTTCATCTTTTTAGAATGAAGTACGATGTCCTTGAAACAAGTTTTTATATTAAAACTATAGTCAATATGGTAAGAGCCTCAAAAAAATGATTCATAATAATAAATAATATTTGTTTTTTTGGAAAAAAGAAGATAATTAGTCTAACTGTGTGTAGGTACAAGGCACATACCACTAAAACAATTTCGCATGTCAACAAAATCGATTTCACTTGTCAACTAAATTGCTAAGTAAGTGATTAACGGGTCAATCCAATGAATGGTATCATGATAGATCCCGACACAATATATATATTCTATCACCTCTGTCTCAAGTGTAATAGTTGATTTGTTCCTCTCTCCTTCTTCAAAAAAGGAAAAAGAAGGACTCTAAATGAAAATGGTGAGGATGGCCTTAAGGTGTTTAAATTAGCGTTATTTTAATATGTATATATATATATATATATATAATTTTGCTAAATTAGCATTATTTCAATGTGGTAATTCTATCAAGAAAACATGGCATTTGTGGATTGGCTACCTATACCAACTCCAACTCAGATTCCATATATATGTATGTCAATATTTAATTAATTTGATATTGTTCTTAATGTCTTTAACCTTCCGCAAAAGACATCTACAAATGCCTTTACCATTTTCAAGGATATCTCATCGATCCCATCGCAAGTCCAGTACCGGACCTCTAGACATTATTAGTTAAAGCCAATCCAACCCCAGCAATAATTTAATAAACTATAATATTATAAATGATAGCTCCTATAACCTTGATAAAAAAAAAATTAAAAAAAAATCGTATGAATTAAGAGGCTCTTGTCCTTGGTCTTTCTCTTTCCTTCATTGCAACATTGTTCTTGATTTCTTTACCCTTCCTAAAGATATCTCCAAATGCCTTTACCATTTTTAATTAAGGATAAATATCCCACCAAATCTAAACCTTTAGCTTATTAAGTACTCCTGTTGCTTATTCCATATGCATATGACCTCCAAATATATATATATATATATATATAGCTCCTATATATATATTGCCTCATCATTATCATCATCGATCGTCTTTATCATCTCCATCTCTCTGATCATTATTCTGAAAATTTAAGATAGAGATAATGGAGATTCAACACCCTCTTCATCAGCATCCTTTAGTGCTAAGAGAGAATTTGGGTAGTCAACTAACATGTGATTTATGCAGATCTCACAGGGAAACTGCATTTTTCTATTACTGTGTGCAGTGCAAGGGGCCCTACTTTTGCCTGCATTATGCTTGTGCCGTGACGCTGCCGCAACAACTCAATCACCCTTTTCATCCTCATCACCCTCTAGCCCTGCTCACCGGAAGGGATTATACGTGTCCAATTTGTATGGTAAATCATCGATCCGGTTCTGACCTATACATGTTAGAACCACAACACCCAAACTACTCCTCCTACACATGCACCGAATGCAATTTCGACATGCATTTGGATTGTGCTATGTTTCCTTCCATAGTATACTATCAAGGCCATGACCACATTCAACAACCTCTATGTCATTTGCAACACATGGCGCTAGTCGAAAAGGTTGACGGTGAATGCTTTGTTTGTCGGTTACCTTGTGATCCATCTGGTTCGGCATTTGCTTGCACAATATGTAAGTATTTGATTCACAAATCATGCTCAGAGTTACCATCAGAGATAACACACCCCTTTCACCCGGAGTGTCATCTCTTCCTTCGAGCTAACCATCGCAAATATGCCTGTCGTTCCTGTGAGAAACAAAGCTATACCTTCGTTTTCAGGTGCGATTCGTGTAACTTTAACATTTGTGTTGCATGTTCTTCTTTGAGACCTACCATAGAGTATGAAGGGCATGATCACCTTCTCTGTTTTGTGGAGATGGATCGAATTCCTGGGCTTTGCAAGGCCCACCATGCCGACTGTCGACAATCGGTTGTCGTTGAATTGCTTAGTTGCAAGCAGCCTTGCAACATACTCCGTTGCGTGCAATGTGCTTTCGATGTCCACATACTTTGTGGTCCGTTGCCACGCACCATTAAACATAAGTGTCATGTTCACCCTCTCACTCTTTTCGATCTAGTCATCGAAGACGATTCAGGTGAATACTATTGCGATGCTTGTGAAATGAGAAGGAATCCACAACTTCGTGTTTATTATTGTACAAAGTGCAAATTTATTGCTGACGTCTATTGCGTCCTTTCTGAGGTATGCTTGTGTTCATTTGTATAACCCATTATCTTAATTATTATTATCATTATTATTATTTTTTATGATGTTATCCAATTTTCAATTACAATATTTATCTGTAATTTGCTTGAGTGGTCATCGTAAAGGAAAGTTCAGAAGAAAATTTTATATTTTCTCGAAGTACGATTACACATATCTAAAGAAGTTTATATATGATAATAAATTAGAATAATTCATTAACAAGTTTGGAATCATTTGTAAAATACATGAAACTACATATACGTGTTAGGCATCTTCAATATTCTTCTTCTTCTTCCTTTCTATATGTTCATTTCACCTAAACCATGTTGGGTGCTAATTAATATTTTAAGAAATTGAGAGTAGATTAAGTTGCAAGAGGTATACAGAAAACTGATCAAGGAGGAGTTGAAATAGATTCAATCGGATAATATAGAAGAGATGAGAGAGAAAGATTTTGACCGAGAAGATTTTGAATGAGATAATTTTCTTTCTTTTTTATTTTTTTATTTTATATTTTTTTGGTTGCTCAATTGCACTTTTGGACCGGACCCATTACATGGGTATTTATGGCTACAAAAGAAGTAATATTTTAGACTTAGGCATAAAGATCACAAAGCATGATTTTTTAAAACTAAATCTTTGCACCATACCTTGAACGTGTATGGTATGATAAAAGCAAACTATCCGTTTCCACATGTACTTTGCAATGCACAATGCACCATAGCTTTAATGTGTAGGGTATGATAAAAGCAGACTATCCCCTTCCACATGTACGTTTTAATGCATAAATTAAGGAACTTTGTCTTACATGCTCAGTAAATTACAAGTTATCATTTTCACAAAAGATAAGGCCTCAATTATAAGATAAATTGAAATTAGAGGGGTACTAATTAATTAAAATACAATTAAATTACTAATCTTATATCTAGATATCTTATCTTCTCCACATGAATCTTTGCTTGCTTTTCAGGTCACAAGTATATTGAAGGGAGACCTGAAAAATGTAAAACTCATCAGTGTGGCAGGAAGAAATTTGATTTTCACAGAAATAGAAGAGCAAAGTCCAATGTTGGACAATGACAACCATAAAATTGTCAATGCCTTGGTGGAACAAGAAGTTGGTGATCATGATGAGGGAAAATTTGCCTCCATGACATTGAATGATTTAGTCAACAAATTAACAGGAAAAGAAAGAGAGATTGTAGATACAGAATATGATTATTGGTCAGTTTATTGGTCAAAGGAAAAAGCTAGAAAAAAACATCCAAAACAAGTTGAAGATTTCATTTGGAGATTTTCCCATGGTAAAACAGATGAGAATTCCATCAAGGATTTGAACAGATTTCTTTACGAACAGCCAACAACTACACCTCTCATTTTGTCTACTAGAAAACTAAAACCAACACCACAACAACTTGTCAAGGGCATCAAGGAGTTTTCCCCTTTAACCGACCGCGATTTCACAGAGCTTATGCGTAGGCTTCATCATTCAGATTCTTCAGGTAAAATCACTCTATTACCTTCTGATTTGCGCTTGAAGGTTGTGAAAGTTGGAGATTACATGGTGACTTGGAATTTGGCTCATGTTCTAAAAGAGTTGCTTGCTAAGCATGGTGATATTAGTGGTAAGGAATCCAAATTAAGCATAGAAATGAAGAGCATTATATTTTACTTGCTATGTGGAGTGATAAATAGCATGCGTAAAACGATGTTCATAGAGGTCACTGAAGACGTTCTCAAAAATTGGTTTACATGTCTTCAAATTGCCAAATCAAACGGCTTTAAAATTGACTTTGTTTATGCTCGTTTAGAAGGGGTTATGCGCGCTTTTTTTGGTCTTCATACAACCAGAGTTGAAAACGACGTCGTTGCACAGATGGATCAAATGCTCACAATTATAAAGCAGGAGATATCGGTACGCCAAGCAGAGATGGACAGGCTATTAGATAACTTGGAGAGTTGTATGGAATATGAGAAATCCAACTTTATAAAAGAGTGTTTGAGTGAGGCTTCCACGTCTACGTGGAAGATTGTGGGCAGAGATTTATTATGATTTCAATAATGTTAATTATGAGAATATTTTTAATAAAGTACTTTTTGCCCGTTGTTGGGTCATGGGTATGAATGTTATCCACCTAAAACATAAACTAAAATTAAAAGGACAATTATATGGTCAATTATCAACTCTAATTCTACCTTATTTTCTCATCAAGATACTAATAATATTAATTATCTAGTTTAAGCTATTAATAATATTAATCTCAAATTATTAAAATAATAGTAATAATATTTTTTTAAAAATTATTTAAAAAATTAAATATAAAATGATATGATATTGAACCAAACCCCAAACCGACACCATTTGCCACCACGGCACAGATCAGTTTGCCTCGGTTTTGTAACACCCCGTCCCGAACCATGTCGGAAATTTTTGCACGTTGACCGAGGTTGACCGTTGACCGTTGACCGTAGGGGTCAAAAGTTGACTTTTTGACCCGGTTGGAATTCTAGGTTGACTGAGGTACCGTTACGAAGTACACGTTGGCACGAGTTCGTAGACTGGTAGCACGTTGAAAACGGAGCTACGGTTTGAAAGTTATGAGCAAAACAAGTTGAGGTCCAAACTGTCCAAGGGGTGCCAGGGTTGACTTTTTATTCATGCAAGGTTGAGCTTTGACTCATGCATGGTTGTGAAGTGCTCGTCGATACGAGTCCGTAGACTAGCGGCACGTCCGATTTGGACATGTGGTTTAAAAGTTATGGACCTGTAAAATTTTTCAAATACTGTATTATTTTAATATTATTTTTAAACGTATAACGATGTGCCACGTGTGACTTAATGAAGGTGGCCATGTGTCACCATGTTGACAAGCCACATGTCAACCATGTGTTTTATCCTATTATTTTATTATTATTTTAAATAATAATATTAGTATTTAATTATTTTTATATATTTTATTTTATTTTATTTCTTTTTCTTTTTCTTTTTCTTTTTCTTTTTTTCCCACGTGGGAAAACACCACTTCTTTTCTTTTTTTCTTTTTCTTTTCTTTTTTCCTTTTTTCCTTCTTCTTCCCCGAGCACCAAAACACGCACAGTTGTTTTTTTTTTCTCTCCCACCGACCGTCTCTCTCTCTCCTTGCTGCACTTTTTCCGGCCACCAGCACCATGCACGCGCCGGCCGACGAGGAAGCCCACAGCTGGGCGACACCGGCAATCAAATTTCCGGCCGAATGGCCAGCCGACGCGCCGGGATCGGCCTCCATAGCCCGCGGTCGGTGTGCCGCTGGTTCGGCCATTTTCCGGCAACCACCGGTCGTGCAGCCGGTCCTTTCCCACTAATTTGGACCCTCTGAGTCCGATTCTGAGCTCCAATTAACTCAACTCCCGTCGATTTGCAAGATACGAAGGGATTAAAACCGGCCGAACCTTTCCGACCAAATTCCGGCCACCTCCGGCGGAATTGGGGTCGATGGAGACCGGTAATGCACTCCTCGTTCCACGAGCTTCGATTCGGTATATCATTCAACCATTTTGGTTAAAGTTTGTGTTTGACCCCCGGGTACCGGGTATTATTTACCCAATTAAAATATTAATTTATTTGACTATCTGTGAATTTTGTTCTACGAGCACCGGTGAGTCGTAGAATTGATCCCGTGGTGGATCTTGGATTAATTGCGTGCTCCAGGTGAGTGACCCACCTTCAATTTAATTTTGGGAATTTAATTGGTGAATATATTATGTGTGATTTAAATATTTGGAATTTAATTTCTATGTGCCAAATATTTATTTGATTTATTGTGGATTTATTGGTGAATTTATTGGATTTAAGAAAATGTGTATTCTATAAATTTATGCCATGTGAAATTATTTTATGGTTTTGAGAATTTTGAAATTCTTGTGGTTTTAATATTAAATTGGGCATGATTTGATTTTCAAATATTTCAAGGAAAATATTTGGTTATGTTGGTGATTTCAATTTTTATAAAATATGCCCATGGAATATTATGAGATTTAATTATTATATTTCGAGAATTATTTATGCTATTGGGAAAATGTGGATATTTGAATTGGTGGATTTGGGAGTTGGTGGATTTGAAAATCATGGAAATTATGGTATTGATTATAAAAAAAATTGTGGAGAATTTCCCGGTTCAAGCGGATGGACTATGCCAGCTGTGTTTATGCAAAATGTGAAAATTGTTATATAAATTAAATATGTGGATTTTATGATTTTTAGATGCACCGTGCACGTACTGGTGTTCTGTTTATATGTGATATGGTTAGTGTGCACACGGTTGTGATTAGCGCGCAGGTGGGTGTGAGTAGCGCGCGGTTGATATTATGAGGTTGTCCTGTGGTTGCCATTGGATGAGGGTAGGCCACCCCCCTTAGCCGGGACACCAGGTTAGCAGCGGCGCAGTGGAACGCCACGCGACCGTATGCCGGTTTCTTTCTATAACCTCCTGACTGGCGGTACCTCGGGACGCTGGGTACTGTTGGCGCCACTGGTATATAGTGGGTGCATCAAATGATTTTCAGAACTGTGTTTTAAAAATAAAATGTTTGGAAACTGTATTGGAATTAAAATTATAATTATTACTATTTCTGGTATTTATTTATTTGATGTCTTGATTTTCGGGGATTACGAACAAGGGTTTTGTGAAAAGGTTTTAAAAAGGGAACTTTTCTAACTGAGAGAATTTTAAGGGTTTTGAGAGAAATTATTATTTCCAATTAATTATTATTTATCTACTTATTACCGTGGTATTATATTGTATAGTAGATAGGGTCACTCACTGAGATTATTAGCATCTCACACTCTTAAATTCCGTTCCCCTAGGTCCAGGTTGGAGACGTTGATTGTCTGGGGCGAGCCCAACGTCTCAGTTCGTTGCCGAAGGTTCAAGAAGTTTTTCTTCCCTTTTTCCTCTCTGTCTTGTTTTGTTTCTTTATCTGTCATTTTATAAATTTCACATGTTTCTGTATAATGCTCTGTATACTGTATTGGACGTGTGGTTGTTATTTATGCACTGGGTTGCTGCTGTTGTTTTATTTTGAAGTGCTGCAATTTGTGGAACCAATCTGTAGTAATGTGGGAGGAATAAGGGGATGAGTTTTAGAAGTGTGTTTTCAGTGCAGGTAAATTGTGGTAAGTAAATCCCTTAGGGGAGGCTCTGTCGGATTTTCCATTGGAGGGTCCGGTAGGGTTTCCCTGGGATCAGGGCTTGTCTAGGGTTCCGGAGGAGAAATTCTGGACGGGTCCTGACAGTTTGGTTTTTTCCCATTCTGCCACCATAATATCATGGTAATTATAGTTCGCTCTTTTGCAATCCGCCACGATAACACCATAATTTTTTTTTTATTTTTTTTATTTGGTTTGTGAGGTTCGAATCCAGTTCATAAGCTGGGATATTGGTGTCTGTAACCATTAGGGCTACCATAAATATCATTTTCTTAATTATTTTGATATAAAATATATATTGCATTAAATGAAAATTAAACGTTGAAACCAAGCAAGTCCTTCTTCTAACCATGAACAAAAGTGATCTATAGTTAAGGCAATCAATCTCCGTTCCCAAACCTTCCTCACTAATATTACCACCAACAACAAAAACCACCCAAAAAAAAAAAAAAAAGAAAAAAAAATAATCCTCCTCTAAAGTTTGTCCATACATTTTGTCCCATTTTAGTGGCCCATGATTCCTGGATGAAAAATTCGAGGGGCCC
Organism: Ziziphus jujuba; assembly: GCF_031755915.1. Taxonomy (NCBI): domain Eukaryota; kingdom Viridiplantae; phylum Streptophyta; class Magnoliopsida; order Rosales; family Rhamnaceae; genus Ziziphus; species Ziziphus jujuba. The sequence continues at coordinate 26,410,787 of NC_083387.1, forward strand.
ACATCTATAACCTTCTCGTATCTCCTAAAGAAATAAAAGGTAAAGTCAAAGGTACAAAAAAAAAAAATTTATATATATATATATATATATATATAGATAGATGTATAAAAACCAACCTAATAATGAACCATCCACGTAAAAAGTTCGATGACAAGTTGGTGACACTTTCACTGTGACGTACCCCATTTGATCTCTTTCATTTTGAAATAAGTACCCAATTTATTTTTGTTGTATATTCTGTAGTTTCGAATTTTTTATTTTACAAAAAGAAATAATAAAATAAACAAAGTCCATCATATATATATATATATTGATAATAGCAGAGTCCATCGTATAAATGATTGTCCACGTGGAAAAAGAATACGGCATCGGTCGAGTATCATATATATATATATCTGTATAATTCAAAATTTTTATTTAAAAAAATAATACATATCAAACATATACAAATATATATACATACACTTTATTTTTTTTTTTTGGGCTAAAAAAAAAAATATATATATATATATACACACACTTTAGTCTATATATATATATATATATACACACTTTAGTCAAAGTACTGGCACCCAATGCATGCTTTTAGTTTAATGACGAAACTCTTTACTGGCACCCAATGCATGCTTTTAGTCTAATGAAGAAACTCTTTGTCCTAGGCCCTTTTTTATTTTTATTTTTTTCCTATCTACCAGATTGTTTCATGATTCTTTATCCTCCTTATTAAAAGATATACATCTCCAAATGCCTTTTACCATTTTTAAAGATATCCCACCAACGTACGTGAGCATCAAGCAACACGCAAAATACTCCTCTTTGGTGATTTTATTTCGTATCATCTCTCTTATATTATACATATAAAATAATTCTTAAATTTAGACAGACATGAAAGTTTTAAATCAAAAACCTCCTTTATATGCCTTTAGATTATATGAAGGTATGCATTATATAAATACATCTTCTTGCTTTTTCATAATCATCTCTCTGAAAGCAATTTGAAAATTAGGGATAAAAAAAAAATGGAGATTTAACACTCTAGCCATCAACATCCTTTAGTGCTCAAAGAGAATTTTGGCAATGTCATATATACATGTAGGAAGTGCTTATATAGCTGCGATACAGGATGTAGGAAGTTCCATGCAAATTTATCCTCCATTATGATTGTTCTGAGACACTGTTGCAGCAAAATCAATTACCCTTTTCATCATCATCACTCTCTCACCCTGCTTAATTTCTGACGGGGATAGTTCAATCTGTGCAATTTGCAAGGTAAAACAAGATGCTTATGACACACTCTTAAGACTCTTCAGATGATGATAATGAATCAAACGCGCATTCTATCCAAGACACCCGAAATACTCCTATACATGCATGGACTGCAATTTCGACATGCATATGGAAACGTGCTCTGTTTCCCACCATAACATGCCAAGGCCAAGACCATATTCAACCTCTATCTCACATTTGCAACCCATGGAGCTAGTCGAAAAGGATGTAACCGGTGGAGATAGAGCATTGCCTGATCAATGCTTTGTTTGTCACTCACCGTTCCAATCCGGTCCTTCATTTGCTTGCACAATATGTAAGCATGTCATTCACAAATCATGTACGCAGAGCTACTACAATTACAGATAACACACCCATTTCACCCCAAATGCCGTCTGTTCTTTCAAGCTAACCACCGAAAACACGCCTGTAATTCATGTAAAAAAGGAAGTTATACCTTCGTTTTCAGGTGCAATTTGTGTCACTTTAACATTTGTGTTGGATATTCTTATTTGAGTCCTACCAGGAAGTATGAAGGGCATGACCATGATCACCTTCTCTGTGTTTCGGAGTTGGACAGAAATCATGGGATTTGCAGTGCCTACTATGTGAGAGAAACTTATATAGAACCGTCCTATATCCTGACGTGGTGCAGCAGCCCAACCATTTCTCACACACGTGTAAACATAGTTCAAAATTACTTAAAAAAAATTCTCTCTTCTTCTCTACTTCACAGTCTCGCAAACTTAATGCACACACTCAAAGAACTCAACACAGTTTCAGTTATATACCATGGATTAAATTCCACTCAGCCATTTTTACATCCTTTGCAGAAGGCTTAAAAACTCTTTCCTTCACCTTCTGACATGGGAATTTTTTATTTTTGTGAAATCAAAGAAAAAACCAAAAATAAAAATATCTCCGGATTGATTGCTTCTATTAAATTTTGAATCATCAAAATTCATTCATATTTTAATTCGTTTATAATATAAGAAGAATATGGGTAAATTTTGGGTTTTAAGAATTGGATGGTGGGTGCAGAAAGTCCCATGAAGGACTTCCATCAACTGATCCTCCATTTTTTTTTTTTTTCATGTTTTATTCCTTTCTGTGATGATAATTTTTTTGTTTTTTTCCTGTTGCGAAAAGTGGCAAGTTAGACTTGGATGGATGAGTGGAAAAATTGTTCAGAACCCCAAAAAAGGGAAAAGAAGAAAGAAAAAAGAAAAAAGAAAAACGAAGGAAGATACCATTTAGCTAAGACTTTTATGAGATCTGAGTGAAAGAGAAGACAAAAAAGAGAAGTGGTTTTTCATTTTTCTTTAAAAAAAAAAAAAAAAAAAAAAAACTTGCATTGGGTTGAGGGACGGTACAATGAAGAAGAAGTGAGAATTTTTTAAGTACTTTTAACCAATGTAACACGTGGCCCGAAATGGTTGAGCGGTCGTACCACGTCAGGATACAGGACGGTCCTATATAAGTTTTTCTCCTACTATGCGTACAGTGTTGAATTGCTTAGTTCAAAACAGAGCCTTGTAACATACTTCGTTGTCTGGAATGTAATTTCAAAGTGCACACATACTTTGTGGTCCGTTGCCATGTAGCATTAAACATCAAGTGTCATGTTCACCCTCTTACTCCTTTCGATTTAGTAGTTGAAGACGATTCTAGTGGATACCATTGCGATGCTTTTGAAATGAGAAGAAATCCACTACTTCGTTTTTATTACTGTGCACATTGTAAATACATTGCTGATGTCTATTGTGTCCTCTTCTGATGTATGCTTATTTTTCATTTAATTTGCATAACCCATTATCTTGATGTTTAGTTTCAATGTTGGATTATAGGTTAATGGACTAACCGCATACGTTGACAGAGACACACTAAAATGTAAGGTGCATTTTAACTAATCAAAACCTAAAATTTTAGCTTTTTTAAACATAAGACCCCAATTATAATATAAATTGAAATTAGAAAGGTAGTAATTAATAAATACACAATTAAATTACTAAGCTTATATCTGAATCTCTTATCTTCTCCACATAAATCTTTTGCAGGTAATAGGTGCATTGAAGGGAGACCTTAAAGATGTAACACTTACGAATGTGGCAGGAAGGAATTTAACTGACAAACAAGAAATTGACAAATAATGCCTCAGTGGAGGAAGAAGTGGGTGAATTTAGTGAATAAATAAACAGAAAAGGAAATAGAGAGTTTGGGCATACATATGATCTTTGACCAACCAGAATGATTGCAAAAGCACATCCACTACAAGTTTGAGATTTCATAATAATGGTTAATAAAATGGTATGGGAATAAAGGTCATACCACTAGATCAATTTCATTCATCATCAAAACTGTAATAAAATGATTAACCAGTCAATATGAGTGGTTAATTCTGGTCTGTCTTTTTCTCTGCTAGTAAGTCTTAATAGTTAATTCCTCCCTCTCCCCAACAACAGGAAAAGAGAAGAGCTCTAATGATAATGGTGAATATGGCCTTAAGGTGAGTATATTAGTCATCTTTTAGTATGATAATTAGTAATAGATCACACATGGTATTCAGAAATTGGGTTACGTATACCAACTCGTAATTTTATTGTTGCTCTTGATATCTTTACCATTCCCCTAAAGGGCATCTCCAAATGCCTTTAGTAGATCACATTGAGAGATGTAATAAATTTCGTGAGGAACATATGAGCTCTGAAAAATCCAACTTTGTAGAAGAGTGCTTGAATGAGGCCTCCTTGTCGACGTGAAAAATTGTGGGAAACGATTTATTATAAATTAAGATTGCTAGTTATGAGAAAATCTGTCGTGTATATTTACCCCAAAAAAAAAAAATAATAATAATAATCTGTTGGGTCTAAATGTAATCAACTACTGAAATATAAAAATAAAAAGAAAATATGATTATAAACCGTACTTGTATTTCTGACAGTTTCTGATCGATAATCAATTTTTTAATATCATTTTTTTGTTTAACCCATGTTTGCTTTCTGTCTAAAATATAATATAGGATTGAGATATAATACATATATTGTTAGAGTGGACAAACATAAGTCCCAAATTGGCTAAATTTTGGGGATCGTAAGGCTTGGATAACAAAACATAAAAAGCCAGTCTAGGGTAAAAGGCACAGCAGAAACTTTCAGCTCGCTCAAAGAGAAATATTAAGAATAAGTAGATGAATTATATAGAATATATGACAATTGCTGTATTATGAGCACATTTAATCAAATACATGACAATTCACAAAAAGGAAACTGCTGGGTATCAGTCTCATCATCCTTGAAAAAGTGTATTCAAGCTTCCTTTACCATTTTCTAATATCCATTGACTGAATGATTTAACATTTACAAAAAACAAAGACACAACACATATTTGCAAATGATCATCAAAGAATTGTTCCACAATTTTATTTTTTAACATCTTTTCAGATAGTAGTTTGACTAGCATTTAGGAAGACTTCTTATGTAACAAAGGATCAGAAATGATTTGGGGTTCAAAGTCTGGTTTCAAGTAATTGGCAAGCAGGTCTGCATATAACTCGTACCTCGCAGTCATCCGAAATCCCCACTTGTCTTTCAGTTGTCTACAAAGGTTAAGATCCATGTCTGAGATCAACAACCCATCCCTATGGCGGGAAAGAGATGGTGTACATGAAGCATCTGGAGCTGAAAAATGACTGGATCCATAAAAATGCCCAAAATCAGCATGTTGTGGCTTCCCATCACCTGAAGTGAACGGATTTGGGAATATCTCTGTCCCGACACGGTTGATTGACCCAACAAAGTAACTGTTTGCTATTGCAGCATTACGGGCCTACAAAAACCATCAAATAGCATTATTAGTAATTATGAGGCAACACAAAGAAGAACAAGAGTCTTGCATAATATAAAAGAAAAGATTTAAAGAAGAAATACTGGAACAGAGGGAAGTATATAAATGAATACAGCAAAGCAACTTAATTGAGCAATACGTGATCTGAATTCAAGGATGATGAAAATTGGGAATGAATTATCAAGAAATTAAAGCAAATGAAATAAAGAAAAAGAAACCTCAATGGGCCACATTGGTTCGCTTAGTTCACCAACAGTGGCAGATGGGTTGAAAACAATCTCTGCTCCATTCAAGCCAAAAGCTAACCAATTCAAAGGGTGGTGCCTCCCATAACATATGTTAACAGCGATCTTTCCATAAGTTGTCTCAAATACAGGATGCCCTGTATTTCCTTCCATGTAATATGTACTCTCATTGAAGTCCCCAACTCTTGGTATGTGGTTCTGTCCAGTGATAATGGAATCATGGTTTCAAAAGAGAAGCATACATGAGATAAAAAAAAATACTAGCAGCGCAAAAGCAGATGAACTAATCTATTTACCTTCCGATGCTTGCCGATTATGTTGCCATGATTTCCAATTATGACAGCAGTGTTCCAGAGGGTCTCTCCATGATTAACATCCCTCTCAAGAATTGGACTTATAATAACCATGTTATATTTCTGAGCAAGCTCTTGAAGAAATTTAGTCGACTCCCCCTGAACAGGCTCTGCAAACTCACACCATCTCTTCTCCCTTGTACAGAAGGCAAATGGCATTGTCCATGCTTCCTGGATCAAATATATACAATTGCAGACTATGATTTTTAGACTACAAAATAATGTCAATTGTAAAATACACTTTCACCAAATAGGGTATGACTTACCTGCAAGCATAATATGTTGACTCCTGAGGCACCTGCAGCATCAATGATTGGCTTTAACTTCTCAAAGATAGCCCTCTTTTGGTCCAGAAAGGGGGCCGTAGTTTGAAGAGCTATAGAGTTTTGAATAAGACCAACTCTAACTATTCGAGGTTCTCTCAGCAACTCCTTGTCAGCATGAAAATGGAATGCCTGAAAGAAATCATACACAACTCAGAAGCATCAACGCTTTTATTATGAAAAAAAAGTATGCACATTAACAACATTCATGATATTGAGTACAAACAGAAAATCTGCATCTAAAAGTGTACAGCATGAGGGGATGGTAAACAACATTGTCCGTGGAGAATCAGAAAGTCTATATTGGATTCCATGTCGAACTTCAGCCAGGATCATTAGTCTCTTTCTAAACGTTCAGAACCATTTGCATTGATCACAAAATTAACTTACCACTTCTCTTGCTGGCTTTAAAACATTCGCCTTCCAAACTGGTGAAAGCTTTTTTCTTGATTTCAACTAATTAACATGTTTAAAACAAATCTACATAAACCTTCATAATTTAGTGGAATAACTTGGATTTCTTCCCCCCCTCAAAGTCGATTCCTTTTTTTCTTTTTTTTTCCCTTTAAAGTTGACCAATTTACTATTTTTAAGTTTATAAATTTGGTCACTGATGGTTTTATTTGATGTGACAGATTACTTTAGTACAGTTGTGTTCTTTTATTTTTTGAGCCCTGCATAATATGGAACAACGGATACAGATATGTGCAAGCTTAATCCAGAAATAAAATTTGTACATTCAAGGGGGGACACTACTAAGTGTAAGAACCATGAACCTATTTGTTCATAAATCAAATTACTAAGCAAAAACACTTTTTGTCCAGCTATAAGAATTTTAGGCCACATCTCTCATTTACAGTGGCATTGCACATCACTAACTACTTGTATAGAGCTAATCCATCTAGAGGAAATGCATCTCTACAATCCAGCAGATAAAACCACCAAACAAAATGAAGGCTTGTTTATGACGTCCTAAATAGGTCCTCGTGGAAATTATGGGTCACAGACTATAAACTTAAAACCCGGCTTGCACTTTTAATATATAAACATAAGTGTACCAAGGACTTCAAAAAATTTATGTAACTAGTATACAACAAGAATGGGTGGAGCAAATGCCTACCTGAAGATCAAAATTATGCTGTGAAGATAAAGATTTAGCAGATTCAGGGAGAGCAATGGTTTCAAGGCCCCTTCCACAATTCAGCCCCAAAAGTAAGCGATTAACTTCCTGTAAAATGACATAAATACATCTGTAGCTGATTAATGCAACTCATCAAACACTAATAGATGAATTAATTCGAACACTGAGGCCAGGGAAGATGTTAAATTAATCCCATAATGTAAACAAATATGAATTTGGTAACCCAAATTTGAAGGAACTGTCAATGATTAGATATCTGATTCATACGCATAAGGAAAAGAACACTGTGGTAAAAATAAATTAGAGAAAAGTTTCACAGGCTAAAATATCTAGTCCAAAAAAAATAGTAATAATAATAAAGAAAAGAAAACCAACTCTAAGAAGCATTTCAGGAAAACCTTAAGTCGAAAAGATTTGCTCGTCACTTTAAATCAATGGAACGATCCTCGGTTTCTAGTCCTTATTATCTATTCCAATGCTATTTGAAACGTATAAGTTTTCTTTCTATAGATATATAATATTCTTCCAACGGAGAGATCCAAAATACAAATCCTTCATGCATAAATTGCTCACCTCAATAACTTTAAAAGTCCTAACCAGTACCAAAGAAAAATAAAAAATAAATCGATGATCTTCCCAAACAGAGAGTCATCTTTTAACTGAACCTCGATGACTATGAAAGCACACTGGACTATATACAGGGGAAAAAAAAAAAAAAAAAAAAAACAAAAAGAAATATTCAAAACCCATAAAAGAAAAAACTCAAAATCCATCGATTCCAATCAAAAGAAACAAAACCAAAATCGAAATTATCAAAAAAATTAAAGAGAAAATGACCTGAAAGAGATGGGGTTCGAGATTTGCTTTAAGGAGTTGGTGAAGCGAGTCGTACCCACAAATGCAACCGTCACTGGAAGCCTTGGATTGTTGCGGAATTGGTCCATTTTGAGTTTCAATCTTGTCTTCAGATGCTGATGCTGATGATTTCTCCATCTTCTTCTTTTGCTTCCACAGAGCTTCTTCTTTCTCTTCCTTCCACAGAGGGAGAGTTGGGACTTGGGATGCGTTCGACTGTTTCGACTCTCTCTGGGAATTGTCTACGTTTTGACTTTTTTTTTATCTCTGAAGCACGTGGCATTTTTTTCCGACCATTATTATTATTATTATTATTATTATTATTATTATTATTTTGTCTGTGTGTTCGACTATTAATATTTTTTTTAAATTAAGGAGATATTTCCAACCAAAAAAAAAAAAAAAAGGAGATATTAATTTTTTTTCAATTCAATTAAGCGGATATTTAATTTTCTTTTTATTTTTTAAGCAATTAAACCTTTTTTATTTATTTAATGTTTTATAATATAAGTGTTCAAGTATAAGTCTTCGTGTTTTAGCTGTTAATTAATTATCCTCCCATGGATGGTCCAATTTTCGAACACTTATTTCGAATTTGAATATGGATTTTGATACAAAAATAAAAATTAATTTCCAAAACTTATAAAAAATAATTGTATCAATAATACATAGATACAGAACGGGAAGAATAACAAAGAAAGAACAATATGACAAAATGAAAGACAAACATGAAAAACTAACAAAGAAAGAACAATATGACAAAATGGAAGACAAACGTGAAAAACTAACTTAGCAGAGACTTGAATAGATAACCATGCCCCATATACCACATTAACACATTTAGAACAATCCATGAGCCACCTTTTTCCACTTTAGTTCTACACACTCATTCCAACACTTATCCATCAATTTGCTTCTTTTGGAACCTTCGTTTCTTTCATGTTCTTCAAGATCTTCCTCGCAATTCTTCAGCTCATCTACTAATTTGGCAATCTGATTTTTTATATCAAAAATCCTCTCCTCCATTTTTCTCTTGACTTCATTTTCAAATTTAGTTGTTTCAAAACCAAAGTAACCACGTGCCACTCGCTTTAGATGAGACATTACAAAACCAACTTCAAAGCCATTAGACTTTGCAAAATGCATGCAAGAATACCAATTTCCAAGAAGATCTTCAGTAACATTAACGACCATTACTCTTTAACATTTCAAGTAAGACGCGGCATAGAAAGAAATAAATCAGACTTTTCAATTCCGGACTTGAAATTTTTTGACTAATAATATCTCCATGCTTATCAAGTAGATCTTCCATAACAGATGACAAATTCCATGGGATCATATAGCCTTCAACATTCACAATCTTCAACTCCTTCTCATCGGATGTTACAAACTTCCAGTTTCTATATCCTTGATAAAAATACTTCAGTGTAAGAATGAAGAATCTATAAATACCTTCCTTTGAATAAATACCGTTTTGCAATCTATTTCCAATTTTTAAATGATCTTCTTCAGCTTTCCACTCCCACTACTTGTTTTTATTTAACAATAATGAACGCACTAGAGGCAAAGGATCTTTGTTTTTAATTACTTTCCAATTGTTTTGCTCTAACGTTGACATTAACCTACGAAGCTCCTCGTCTTCATCTTTTTCTTCTAGGGAGTCTTCTTCCTCGTCTTCATATTCTTCCTCTGCTGCCTGCTCTATCTCTTTCTCTGCCTTTGCCACTCCTTGATTGTCATTCTCAATTAGGCCAAATTGTTTTGCGACTGAAATGATCAAGTCCGAGAAGGTCATCAAAGTTCGGTTGCCAGCGGCTTCCACTTGCTTTTCCGGTACCTCTTCATTGACAATTTTCTCAGTCTCTGACCTTAAAATTTTATGTTCCTCCATAAACCGAAGCTTAATATAGCTAAGGTCTCCCTGTAGAATGCGCAAAACCTGAATCACATGAACGAAATTTAATTTCTTAACAATTTTCTAGCTAGCAAGCATATAAATTTTTTTTTTTTTTTTTTTTGGGACTTAGGAAGAAATTAAAGGAATTAAAAACAATTAATTAAACCAAGCGTGCAATTGTTTTCAAAACCATTAGGACAAACAAATTAATAATATAAAGAGAAGACTCATGAGATTATCAATTAGCAAATAAAAGTAAGCTATATAAGCTTGATTACCTCAGATATCACACAATGGACATGAGCGATATATTTGCATTCTGCACAATAGTATACACAAAGCCGTGGATCTCTTTCCATTTCGCAGGCATCACAATAATATTCACCCGAATCATCTTCGACCATTGAATCAAAAAATGTAAGAGGATGAATATGACACCTATGTCTAATAACACATGGCAATGGACCACAAAAGAAATGGAGGTAGAAGCCACAAATGCCACAAAGAAAGATGTAACTTTCAGTGTGCCTAAGTTCATAAGAGTCAAACAGTTTGTTATTACAAGTAAAAGGGGTCCTGCAAGTTCTTACCCAATTAGGAATGAAGGATGATTTAAGAAAGAGAGGGTGGCTGTGAACTTGACACATTATTGGTTTCAAATTGCTGCACCCAACGCATACTAATGATTGGTAACAATTGTTGTAGAATTCTGGAACTATTTCTAGAATAAAGAAACTGAACAAAAAACACACAAATTTAGCGAGGTTCGGTCAAAATCGACCTAAATCCTCGTTGCTTAGGTGTTGAGCTTTCTGCACTATGTAAATGTAGTGTTTACAAGCTTACTCACACACCATCAATGGTGGATTCACACAAGAATACCCAAACCAAGAACCCAAGATCCCAATACACCCATTTCACTCTTCGATCTGTTGAATTAAATTAATATTTGTGGACTTGGCATAATCAATTACTCACTTACAGGGCCTATTTATGCCATTAATGGGACTGGCTTATTTTATTATTTTGTAGTAGGGCCCTTGGTCACACACTCTCTATAAGACTCTAGTTGGCCCATTGGACTGGAGGACCAACTCTCTTTATAAGCCCAATGACTTATCCATATTTTTCCTAGTATAATTATATTATCAAATTATTATTATTTTATGTGTGTCAAAATTAATGGATAAGTCTGACTTGCAGAGACTATTTAAAGGTCTAGGGCAAGCAAACAATTGAGGCCATACGGTGTTTTGATATTAGGGTTTTTCAGAGATCTGAGAGTGGTTTGAGAGTAGTGTGTCCATAGGCACTACTTTACATTGTTTTCTATTTTGCAGGATTAAAGATCTAATTTACCAATGGCTGCGTTTGGAGGTTAGTAATTTATGATTTATGGAATTTATTATGCATATTTAGATCCATAAAATCTAACAATTGGTATCAGAGAACATGGTTAATATGCATAGTAAATTTCTTTGTAGTTTATTGCAGCTAGCATGTGAATATTGATCTGTATTTTTTGCCATTATTATCAGTGTTCTAGATATATATATACACGTTGCTTTATATTAATTTTTCCTTTCTTGAATTGTGTACATATGTAAGTTTTGAATCAGATTCAAGATTATGTTATTTACGTAGATGTATATACTCATGGTCGTTTTTGTTTGTTCCTAAAAAAAAAAAAAATTTATTTGTAAATATCGGGCTTGTTAAAAAAAAAAAAAAAAAAAAAAAAAAAAAAAAAAAACTGGGTTTTCGGCCATGAATTTCACATGCTAATTTTCTGGGTTTTTGACCAAATTGATTTGGGGAAAAGTTTCCCAAGAATACACGCAACAAACAGCATCAATTTTGACTAAAATTTGCTCGAATTTCTTGTGTTTCCATGGGTTTTTTGTTTGTTTTTGGCCGAATAAAAACCTTGTTTGGATGTTTATTTTGCGTTGATTTTGAATCACAATTGTTTGTGGGAAACGTTGACCGTTTGGAGACGAAACTAACGCCGCCGGAATCGTCGGAAAAGGTGGCCGGAATGGTGAGATTTGGCCGGGTAAAATAGCAGGTCGCGTGACCCGATTGGACTGGAACCGGGTCACCCGTGACCCGGTTGGCTGAAGAAGAAGAGAGACATGACGTGTCGTTCTGGGTGGTTGCTGACGTCATCTGCTGACGTCAGCACGACACGTCGTTTGCTGACGTCAGCAGATGACGTCAGCAGGCCAAAAAAAAAAAAAAAAAAACTTATTTATTTTTATTGATTTATTTTTGTTTATTTATTTATTAATTTAGTGATTCAATTGTTCAATTTATTTATTTATTGTTTGTTTATTTGTTTAATTATCACATTCCAATTTTATTAAATTAAATTAAATATTTGTGATTGGAAAATTGGATTGTGTGAGCTTACCCAAAGAGACTTTGTGTAACACCCCGTCCCAAATCGTACCGGAATCCGTGCACGTTGACCGAGGTTGACCGTTGACCGTTGACCGAAGGGGTCAAAAGTTGACTTTTTGACTCGGTGGGAATTTCGAGATGACTAGGGCACCGTGGCGAAGTGCACGATGCCACGAGTTCGTAGACTGGTAGCACGTTGAAAACGGAGCTACGGTTTGAAAGTTATGGACGAAACAAGTTGCGGTCCAAACTGTCCAAGGGGTGCCGGAGTTGACTTTTTGTTTATGGGGAATTGAGCTTTGACTCATGTATGGTTGTGAAGTGCTCGTCGATACGAGTTCACAGACTAGCGGCACGCTCAAAACGGACATCCGGTTAAAAAGTTATGGACGTTTGAAGTTTACCGGATACCGTATTATTTTAATGTTTTTGGGTCGGTGAACAGTGAAATGCCACGTGTCAGCTTCTGAGTGGTCCACGTGGCATGAACAGTGTCACGCAGGGTTTTAATTTTGAAAAACTCTCGGGGAAGAGAGAGAAAGAGAGAGAAGAGAGAGAAAGAGAGAGAGGAGAGAGAAAGAGAGAGAGAGGACCCGCCGGCCGCCGGCCATTTTCACGTTTTTCCGGCCTAGTTACTGTACACGCGCCGGCCAGCCAGATTGCCCACCTCATTTCCGGCAAAACCTCCAAATTTCACGGCGAACGGCCGCCGGACGCGCCCGGATCGGACGTCCGAAGTTTGGCGGCGATTTTTCCCCTCCACCGCCGGCCACCGCGAATCGGCACTATTCCGGCCGATATACAGTACACGCGCCATACACCCAGCATCCTCTCCTCAAGTCCGGCCTACCCACCAAAAATCACGGCCATCGGACCACCGACGCGCCGGGATCGGAGCGTTTTCCGGCGAGGGGTCGAAAATCTTCAAACGGTGATTTCTCCGCCGTCCGACCTCCGTTTTGCTCACCGTCGGTCCCGTTGGATTGCTCTCCTCACGATCTACAAATCTGCAAAATTTCACAGCAAACGGCCACCGTCAGAAATTACTGTTCCGGCGACGGTTGCCGGTGACGTGGCGGCCGCCGGAAATCACTGTTCCGGCGAGTACCCCGAAAATTCCGGCCAGCTCCAGTCCGCAGTGTTCGACCTCCTGAACCCAAATCCGACTTCCGTTTCCACCAATTCGCGACGGTTTGGGAGAATTGCGGAGCCGAAACCCGAAAAGCTTCCCGATAAAATTCCGACCCCGTCGGGTACGATCATCGGAAATTAGGACCGGATCTGTGATTAGCATCACTCGAGCTTCGATTCGGTATATAATTCGTAAATTTTAGTTATCGTTTGGTGTTCGCTCCTCGGGTACCCATTTGGGGATTACCCGAATAAAATATTAATATTTGTGGTTTTGGTACTGTGGGTGTTTTAGGTGCACGTGCAAGTAGCGGAGTCGATCCTGCGGAGGATCTTGATTGAGATACGTGCACAAGGTGAGTGACCCACCTTCAAATTAATTTTGGGGAATTTAATTGATGAATATATTGTGTGAATTAAATATTTGGAATTTAATTTCTATGTGCCAAATATTTATTGGATTTATTGTAGAATTATTTATGAATTTATTGGATTTAAGAAAATGCGAATTCTACAAATTTATGCCGTGTGGAATTATTTTATGGTTTTGAGGATTTTGAAATTGGTGTGGTTTTAATGGTAAATTGGGCACGATTTGAATTTCAAATATTTCAAGGAAAATATTTGGTTATGTTGGTGATTTCAATTTTTATAAAATATGCCCATGAAATATTATGAGATTTGATTATGAGATTTTGAGAATTATTTATGCTTGGAAAAAAAATGTGGATATTTGAATTGATGGATTTGGGAGTTGGTGGATTTGAAAATCATGGGATTTATGGTATTAATTATAAGGAAATTGTGGAGAATTTCCCGGTTCAAGCGGATGGATTATGCCCGCTATGTTTATGAAAAATGTGAAATTTGTTTTATAATTTAAATTGTGGATTTTATGATTTTTAGATGCACCGTGCACGTACTGGTGTTCTGATTATGTGATATGTATATGTGATATGGATATTGTGCACACGGATATGATTAGCGCGCAGGTGGGTGTGAGTAGCGCGCAGGTGATATTATGAGGGTGTCCTGTGGATGCCATCGGAGAGGGTGGCCACCCCCCATTGGCCGGGACACCAGGTTAGCAGCGGCGCAGTGGGACGCCACGCGACCGTATGCCGGTTTCTTTCTATAACCTCCTGTCTGGCGGTACCTTGGGACGCTGGGTACTGTTGGCGCCACTGGTATATAGTGGGTGCATCAAATGATTTTCAGAACTGTGTTTTAAAAATAAAATGTTTGGAAACTGAATTGGAATTAAAAAATATAATTGTTACCGCTTCTGGTATTTAATTGATGTCTTGGTTTTCGGGGAATATGGATAAAGGGTTTGTGAAATTGTTTTAAAAGGGGAACCTTTCCAACTGAGAGAATTGTAAGGGTTTTGAGAGAACATATTATTTCCAAATAATTATTATTTATACTTATTATTGTGATATTATATGGTATAGTAGTAGGGTCGCTCACTGAGATGATTAGCATCTCACACTCTTAAATTCCGTTCCTCTAGGTACCAGGTTGTCGGTGTTCACTCGGAGCGGACTTGATCTTCCTCGCTGTTTTAGTTCGGCAGTACCCTGTTATTCTTTTATTGCAGTTGTAATATTTCTTTCACTCTTGTTGTATTTATTTTGCACTGGATTACTGTATTTATTTTTTTAGGTGCTGCAATTTGTGGAATCGATTTGTAGTACTGTGGGAGGAATAAGGGGATAATTTTAGAAGTGTGTTTTCAGTGCAGGGAATTTTATGGTAAGTAAATCCCTTAGGGGAGGCTCTGCCGGATTGACCGTTCGAAGGTTCGGTAGGGTTTCCCTGGGATCAGGGCTATCTAGGGTTCCGGGGAAAGAATTCTGGACGGGTCCTGACAGTTGGTATCAGAGCTCTAGGTTCTAGTATTCCTAAGGGACTCTGCATTGTTGTGTGTCCCATCCGTGTCTAATCTCTCGTTTTACCCGCGTGAAAGCTTTCTTTCCGTTTGTCTCGAAGTAAATTCGTTGCCCGAGTTTGAATAACTCTAATCTTCGAGGGTGTCAATTAGGATCATCTAGCCTAACGGGGAATTCCTATGGCCTAGTCGATGGTCGAGGATGCCTTTTCTTTTTGAAGGTCAAGCTTATCATCGTGAATGGTATCCGTTTCGTTCATGGAGGAGAAAGATGATTGCCTAAGGATGTGTGTCGATCGATCGATTTCAAGGCGTCAAAAATATTTTTCCGATCGATTATCAAAATTAAATACTTTTCAAAGTGGTATTTGAAATTAAAGGTGTTTTATTCAAGTATTTTTGGTTTGTGCTCGTACATGTATCTGTATGTTATATTGTTGATATTATACTGCACCATATGGAGGCGGCGAACCAATGTGGTCCATGTAGAGCTAGCCCCATGATCATGTTGCCTACGAGCTCGGGTAATTGGACGGCCAATATAGGCAACCACCCTGGTTTGTATTGGTAGCAGAGTGTCGGCGACAGTTGGAATCATGGATTACGTAACATGTAGAAGGTGTCGTACGTACCTCCATTACAAGCGTGCATATTTTATTTTATGCAATGGATTTTAAGATATGAATTTCAATGTGGGGTTTTAACAACTGCCTATGCAAGTTAGGTATATTTGAAAAATATATTTTATTATTTGTTTTATGTTATGGTTTTCCAAGAGCGACTTAAGGGTTAAGTATTGCCAGTCGAGAATCCAAAGCAGGGTATCGTTGAGTTCAAAAAGGAGATCCTAAAGGAAGCACGCGATTCAAGGTATGCGATACACCCCAAGGGTACCAAGACGTATGGAATGCTCACTAGATGACATTGTGGTTTGGCACGATAAAGGAAGTTGCAAGATCCGAATAAAGGTACTTAGGTCACCGATAAGTAAAAGTAGGGAGATGTAAACATGGATTTCGTGCTTAAACTATCATTCACAAAGAGAAGGTACGACAGCGTTTAGAGAATCAAGCAAGATCCGGATAGTGACTAAAGTTCTACTTGGTGGTTGATGAGGTTAATGAGATGAGGATGATTCCTTAGGCATGGTTGGATGTTTAAGCATGGTTATTTTTCATTCTAGAAGCTAAGATCTTGATATCTTATTTCCTTGGAGATTTAAGGTTCGTATTGGTGGTGCTTCATCGATTCAAGGTGGTTGATATTGTTGGTGATAATTTACAATGATAAGGAGTATGATTTTTGGGACGGAGTTAGAATTTAAGAAGTGTGGAATACTTTATTGGGTTAAGGATCTAGTGATTTGTTCATAGTATTGGTGGTGATGCTAGAATTAAGATTTAAATTTCTTATTTCTTGAGGTGTTGATTCATGGAATTTATTTGAAATGGGAAAAACTTAGGGTTTTCAAGAATGGTATTTGGATGTTGAGAATTTTATTCATGACCTTGATGAATTTAGTTAAAAGAAAGATTGATGTTTGTCGAGGTTAAGACTATTGGTTAATCAATGAGGAGCAAGGGTTTTATAATTGTAAGTACTAGGAGGGTAATCAAGGACAAGTGAATTAATCTCAACCTTAACTTGGTGATACCAGTATTTGAGGAAATTAGACTTAAGTTCTAATCTTACCTTTTGAATTGCTGATCGAGTCACGAGAGTTGGTTGTTGGTTTAAGGATGCATGCTTTAGAAGCACCTTATGGTTAGCGTTCGACTATGACCAAGACTTGCAGATCGTGTTCTCGTGGACCAATTTGACTATCCTTAATTAGTGGGCATGAGAAGGAAAGTTGCACAAGAGGGAAGTTAAAGTCACTATTAGGCGAATGTAGTGGCAGATGCTTTGAGTAGGAAGGCTACTGGATCCCTTGCTCACATCCAAGTCATCCAACTACCTCTCATGGTGGAGTTGAAGAAGATGGGGGTGTTAATGCATATGCATCCTTCAGGAGTTCTCATGGCTAGCTTCCAGGTACGACCGGTGTTGGTGGATCGTATAGTAGAGACCCAAATGGAAGATCCTAAGTTGAGGACAATTAAGGGCAAGGTACAAGAAGGTCTTGATCCGGAATTTTCCATAAGGAGGGATGGAGCCCTCGTGTATAAAGGACGACTTTGCGTTCCGGATATCCCAGGACTCAAGAAGGAGATTTTGGAGGAGGCGCATAGCTCGATGTATGCGATGCATCCGGGAAGTACCAAGATGTATCGGACGCTTGTTAAGTATTATTGGTGGATTGGTATGAAGAGAGAAGTGGCAGACTTTGTATCAAAGTGTTTGATTTGTCAACAAGTGAAAGCAGAAAGACAGAAGCCTTCGGGATTACTCCAACCTTTACCGATTCCCGTGTGGAAGTGGGAAGAACTCAACATGGACTTCGTATTCAAGCTTCCTTCCACACCTAGAAGGTACGACGACATTTGGGTAATCATTGATCGTCTCACCAAGTCGGCACACTTCCTACCGGTACGAGAACGTTTTTCACCCGAGAAGTTAGCCCAGTTGTTCGTGCAAGGCATACGTGGGATCAGTTCAAGATGGCCTTCTCTACTGAGTTTTGTCCTCCTGCCTACCGTGAAGCAAGAAGGAGAGAGTTCGAAGAACTACGACAGGGGAACATGACAGTGACAGAGTACGAGAGGAGATTCCGAGAACTATCAGAATTCTGCATGCACCTGATTCCTGACGATCACACGAAGAAGGTGAGGTTCATAGACGGATTGAAAGAGAGCATCGGCTACACCCTTTCCGGATCAGTACATCCCACCTATCAGTCCGCCAGGGATGCAGCGCTCGAGCTAGAGAGACAGGAGGAGATACACAGACCCGCGAGGCGCAGATCATTCGAAGGTTCGTATAGCGGAGTACCTCGACAGGGGGCAGCTAAGAAGAGCCATAGCTCAGGCTCAGACAGTGATGGGTTAAGCCCACGAGGCAGATTCCAGAGGAGAGATAGTTATCGCATGCCCCAGCCAGCTCGCCATTCGATCAGTGTGGATGCAAGCTCGTATCAGCAGTCACGCATTGGTTCTCCGCGGATTTGTCCACTTTGTAGGGGGAATCATTCTGGGCAGTGTCAGATGGATGGTTTATGCTTTCGGTGTGGGCAGCCAGGTCACATAAGGAGGGATTGCCCTTATGGTAGCGGCAGTGTGCTAGAAGCAGGTCGACGGACACAGCATACGGGGATATTTCCAGGACAGAGTTCCCAGGGGAGTCAGCCAGTAGGAGTTTCTGCAGGATCGAGTCGAGGTAGAGGAAGGAGACCCCAACAGACAAGTCAAGGCCGGGTGTTTGCTATGACGCAGCAGGGAGCCAGGACTACGCCCGACGATTTCACAGATCAAGTGATGGAAGCAGACCTGATCCTGTTGGATCTATCCGGACTTGAAGTAGTGTTGGGCGTCGATTGGTTGGCAAGGAACTACTTAGTCGAGGAAGTGACATGGGAGCCCGAAGCGCAGGTGCGTGATCAGAACCCTTGTTTGTTCCAGTGACGCGCGGAAATTTCGAGGACGAAATTTTTGTAAGGGGGGAAGGCTGTAACACCCCGTCCCAAATCGTACCGGAATCCGTGCACGTTGACCGAGGTTGACCGTTGACCGTTGACCGAAGGGGTCAAAAGTTGACTTTTTGACTCGGTGGGAATTTCGAGATGACTAGGGCACCGTGGCGAAGTGCACGATGCCACGAGTTCGTAGACTGGTAGCACGTTGAAAACGGAGCTACGGTTTGAAAGTTATGGACGAAACAAGTTGCGGTCCAAACTGTCCAAGGGGTGCCGGAGTTGACTTTTTGTTTATGGGGAATTGAGCTTTGACTCATGTATGGTTGTGAAGTGCTCGTCGATACGAGTTCACAGACTAGCGGCACGCTCAAAACGGACATCCGGTTAAAAAGTTATGGACGTTTGAAGTTTACCGGATACCGTATTATTTTAATGTTTTTGGGTCGGTGAACAGTGAAATGCCACGTGTCAGCTTCTGAGTGGTCCACGTGGCATGAACAGTGTCACGCAGGGTTTTAATTTTGAAAAACTCTCGGGGAAGAGAGAGAAAGAGAGAGAAGAGAGAGAAAGAGAGAGAGGAGAGAGAAAGAGAGAGAGAGGACCCGCCGGCCGCCGGCCATTTTCACGTTTTTCCGGCCTAGTTACTGTACACGCGCCGGCCAGCCAGATTGCCCACCTCATTTCCGGCAAAACCTCCAAATTTCACGGCGAACGGCCGCCGGACGCGCCCGGATCGGACGTCCGAAGTTTGGCGGCGATTTTTCCCCTCCACCGCCGGCCACCGCGAATCGGCACTATTCCGGCCGATATACAGTACACGCGCCATACACCCAGCATCCTCTCCTCAAGTCCGGCCTACCCACCAAAAATCACGGCCATCGGACCACCGACGCGCCGGGATCGGAGCGTTTTCCGGCGAGGGGTCGAAAATCTTCAAACGGTGATTTCTCCGCCGTCCGACCTCCGTTTTGCTCACCGTCGGTCCCGTTGGATTGCTCTCCTCACGATCTACAAATCTGCAAAATTTCACAGCAAACGGCCACCGTCAGAAATTACTGTTCCGGCGACGGTTGCCGGTGACGTGGCGGCCGCCGGAAATCACTGTTCCGGCGAGTACCCCGAAAATTCCGGCCAGCTCCAGTCCGCAGTGTTCGACCTCCTGAACCCAAATCCGACTTCCGTTTCCACCAATTCGCGACGGTTTGGGAGAATTGCGGAGCCGAAACCCGAAAAGCTTCCCGATAAAATTCCGACCCCGTCGGGTACGATCATCGGAAATTAAGACCGGATCTGTGATTAGCATCACTCGAGCTTCGATTCGGTATATAATTCGTAAATTTTAGTTATCGTTTGGTGTTCGCTCCTCGGGTACCCATTTGGGGATTACCCGAATAAAATATTAATATTTGTGGTTTTGGTACTGTGGGTGTTTTAGGTGCACGTGCAAGTAGCGGAGTCGATCCTGCGGAGGATCTTGATTGAGATACGTGCACAAGGTGAGTGACCCACCTTCAAATTAATTTTGGGGAATTTAATTGATGAATATATTGTGTGAATTAAATATTTGGAATTTAATTTCTATGTGCCAAATATTTATTGGATTTATTGTAGAATTATTTATGAATTTATTGGATTTAAGAAAATGCGAATTCTACAAATTTATGCCGTGTGGAATTATTTTATGGTTTTGAGGATTTTGAAATTGGTGTGGTTTTAATGGTAAATTGGGCACGATTTGAATTTCAAATATTTCAAGGAAAATATTTGGTTATGTTGGTGATTTCAATTTTTATAAAATATGCCCATGAAATATTATGAGATTTGATTATGAGATTTTGAGAATTATTTATGCTTGGAAAAAAAATGTGGATATTTGAATTGATGGATTTGGGAGTTGGTGGATTTGAAAATCATGGGATTTATGGTATTAATTATAAGGAAATTGTGGAGAATTTCCCGGTTCAAGCGGATGGATTATGCCCGCTATGTTTATGAAAAATGTGAAATTTGTTTTATAATTTAAATTGTGGATTTTATGATTTTTAGATGCACCGTGCACGTACTGGTGTTCTGATTATGTGATATGTATATGTGATATGGATATTGTGCACACGGATATGATTAGCGCGCAGGTGGGTGTGAGTAGCGCGCAGGTGATATTATGAGGGTGTCCTGTGGATGCCATCGGAGAGGGTGGCCACCCCCCATTGGCCGGGACACCAGGTTAGCAGCGGCGCAGTGGGACGCCACGCGACCGTATGCCGGTTTCTTTCTATAACCTCCTGTCTGGCGGTACCTTGGGACGCTGGGTACTGTTGGCGCCACTGGTATATAGTGGGTGCATCAAATGATTTTCAGAACTGTGTTTTAAAAATAAAATGTTTGGAAACTGAATTGGAATTAAAAAATATAATTGTTACCGCTTCTGGTATTTAATTGATGTCTTGGTTTTCGGGGAATATGGATAAAGGGTTTGTGAAATTGTTTTAAAAGGGGAACCTTTCCAACTGAGAGAATTGTAAGGGTTTTGAGAGAACATATTATTTCCAAATAATTATTATTTATACTTATTACTGTGATATTATATGGTATAGTAGTAGGGTCGCTCACTGAGATGATTAGCATCTCACACTCTTAAATTCCGTTCCTCTAGGTACCAGGTTGTCGGTGTTCACTCGGAGCGGACTTGATCTTCCTCGCTGTTTTAGTTCGGCAGTACCCTGTTATTCTTTTATTGCAGTTGTAATATTTCTTTCACTCTTGTTGTATTTATTTTGCACTGGATTACTGTATTTATTTTTTTAAGTGCTGCAATTTGTGGAATCGATTTGTAGTACTGTGGGAGGAATAAGGGGATAATTTTAGAAGTGTGTTTTCAGTGCAGGGAATTTTATGGTAAGTAAATCCCTTAGGGGAGGCTCTGCCGGATTGACCGTTCGAAGGTTCGGTAGGGTTTCCCTGGGATCAGGGCTGTCTAGGGTTCCGGGGAAAGAATTCTGGACGGGTCCTGACACTTTGTGCCTAGTTGGTATAGTAGTGTGGGATTTTAGGTACTCACCTGTCGTGAGACTTATTTTATTTGCATTATGTGTACCAATGTAATGTATATTGGCATAGTGGATGGGATGTTTTATATTTGCTTATTTCATGAAATTGCCAATATGTTATTTTCTCCCATTTATTAACCAGGGTCTATGCGGGTAATTAAGCTACCCTGTCGGTAGTTTTAGTTGCTTTGTATGACGTCTGGAATGGCAGTGGAAGTTAATTAAATGCCATGTATTGCAGGTTCTGAGTTGCCCTGTCGGTGATTCAGTTCAATGCATTTGATTGTGGTTATTTGGTTGACTGTCCCTAGCCCGCGTAAGGGTATCTTTAGTGCTACAAAGACCCCAAGCGATATTTGTGTTTGTGTTTTTGTGTTGAGGGGCTGGAAAATAGTAATTGAATTGTCTTAAATTTTTTAAATGTCTTGTTGTTTACTATTTTTACAGCTAGTAGCACCCCAAATCTTATGCCTATGACTGCCATGATGAAATTGGATGGGACAAATTATCAGAAATGGAAGAAAACCTTAGTTATGAATTTGACCTTCATGAAATTGGATTTGGCTTTGGAGATAGATCCACCAGAGATTTCGACTGATGAAAGTACTGTAGCAGCTAAGAAACTTTATGAGGATTGGAAGCACTCTAATAAGTGCTGTATGATGATGATGGAGAATTACATGGATGAGGCCATATATGCTAGTATTCCTAAAGTGGATACTGCAAAGGGACTTCTTGAGGAGATAGGAAAGAAGTTTATCAAGTTTGATATGAATGAGAAGCATCATTATTTGGACCTATTGAACAATACCAAGTATGATGGTATTAAAGGAGTAAGGGACCATATTATGCTACTTTCCTCCTATTATAATAAGCTGAAAGATCTTAAGATGGACATTGGAGAGGAGTTCTTGACCTATTCTATAATGAGGAGTCTTCCATCACAGTTTGATAATATAAGGTCGAGTTTGAATACTAAGAAAGAAGGTTGTAGTTTGGAGGAATTGACTACTATCCTTGTCAAGGAAGAGGATGATATTAAATTAAGTAAGTCTAGGTCTGTTGCTATGGTTTCACATCAGGTAGATAAGTCCAAGAAGTTTTTCCAAAAGAAGGGACATGGATTCAAGCCAGGACAAGGTTTCAAGCCTGGGCAGGGTTTTAACCCCAATAGGAAGAAGTTTTCTGGTATGAAGCCTAAAGGACCTAGGGATGGTGGTTTTCAGATTAGAGAAAGGAAAGAGTACTTCAATGGAAGGTGTGGATACTGCAATAAAGTTGGGCACAAGAAGATAGACTGTTGGACCTTAAAGGGAAAGCAAGAGAAGAAAGGTAATATTTTAATGATTGAGACCAATATTATTGATGTGCCTATGAATTCTTGGTGGTTAGATACTGGAGCTACAATTCATGTTACTAATTCATTGCAGGGGATGATAAGCCGAAGGGGCCCAACCAATCTTGAGCAGCATGTTTATATGGGAGATAGCTCAAGAGTGAAGGTGGACATTGTGGGAACAATCAAGTTGAAGCTTTCCACTGGATATGCTTTGGAGTTGCAAGAAGTTTCTTATGTACCTTCAATAAGAAGAAACTTGTTATCTATTTCTGTTTTGGATAGTCAAGGTTATAGTTTATTGTTTGGAAATAACAAAGTTGAATTATTTAAGGATGGTAAAGTTGTTGGTTTTGGAACTTTATGTGGCAATTTATATAAGCTTGATTTATTTAATAATGGTCTCAATTTCTCTGTTAATTCTATTGTTGCTTCCAAACGCCCAAGAGTTAATGACAATTCCTCAATGTTATGGCATAAACGTTTGGGACATATTTCTAGGCACAGAATGGAAAGGTTAGTGAAGGATGGGATACTTCCTAATCTTGATTTCTCTGATCTGTTGACTTGTGTTGAATGTGTGAAAGGGAAGTTAACTGCCAAGGTAAGAAAGGATAAGTTAGCTAGGTGTGGAGATGTTTTGGAGTTAATCCACACTGACATATGTGGACCTTTTACACCAATTGCTTTGGGTGGTTATAGATATTTTATTACCTTCATTGACGATTACTCTCGTTATGGACATGTTGAGCTTATTCGTGAGAAGTCAGATTCTTTAGTTGCCTTTAAAGAGTTTAAGGTAAAGATGGAGCTTCAAAAGAATAAGAAAATAAAAGCTGTAAGGTCTGATAGAGGTGGTGAGTTTTATGGTAGGTATGATGAAACTGGAAGGAACCCAGGGCCTTTCGCTATTTATTTGCGTGAGTGTGGCATAGATGCGCAATATACGATGCCTGGTACACCTCAGCAAAATGGCATAGCTGAGAGAAGGAATAGAACTTTGTTGGATATGGTGCGGTCTATGTTGGCAAATTCTAGGTTGCCAGATTATTTGTGGGGAGAGGCTTTAAGGACGGCAGCTTATATTTTGAATCAAGTTCCAAGTAAGTCCGTTCCTAAGACACCTTTTGAGTTGTGGTCAGGAAGAAAGCCTAATTTGCATCATTTTCGAATATGGGGTTGCAAAGCTGAAGTAAGGATTTATAATCCCCAAATTAAGAAGTTGGATCCTAAAACCATTAGTGGATATTTTGTTGGCTATTGTATAGGATCTAGGGGTTCAAGATTCTTTTGTCCTTCTCACACCACTAGGATCGTGGAATCAGACAGGGCCATTTATTTTGAAGATGATTTTGGGTTTTGATGATAGTAATGGTCCAAGGGAATCTCAATTTAGAGAAGAAAGTGTTTTCATTCCCAGTATAGTTGTTCCTGATAGAGATATTGTTGATCCAGTAGTTGATGAACCAGTAGTTGGTCAGAATGAACTCATTGTTGAAGAGCAGGATATTCCAGCTATTGCAGATGCTAATGTACCCTTGAGGAGGTCACAAAGGACTAGGAGATCAGCTATTCCTGATGACTATGAGGTTTACTTGCAGGAGCATGAGTTTGACATAAGTGATGATTCAGATCCAATCACTTATGAGGAAGCCATAAGCAGTTCAAATTCAAATTTTTGGTTGGATGCAATGGAAGATGAAATGAAATCCATGGCATCAAATGGAGTATGGGATTTGGTTGAGTTACCAGAGGGTAGCAAGCCTATTGGGTGCAAATGGGTCTTTAAGACTAAAAAGGACTCCAATGGTCAAGTGGAGAGGTATAAGGCTAGACTTGTAGCTAAAGGGTTTAGCCAGAAGGAAGGAATTGATTATACAGAGACTTTCTCTCCTGTATCCACAAAGGATTCTTTTAGAATTATTATGGCGATTGTGGCGCATTATGACTTGGAGTTGCATCAGATGGATGTCAGAACTGCTTTTCTGAATGGTGATTTATATGAGGATGTATATATGGTTCAACCAGTTGGTTTCCAACAAACGGGGAATGGTAATTTGGTTTGTAAGCTTAAGAAATCTATTTATGGTCTTAAGCAAGCTTCAAGACAATGGTATCTTAAGTTTGATGAGGTTGTCATCCAAAATGGCTTTAAGGAGAATGTTGTTGATAGATGCATATATATGAAGGTCAGTGGGAGCAGTTTTATATTTCTGGTGTTGTATGTTGATGACATACTTTTGGCTACTAATGACACTGACCTATTAGCTGAGACAAAGCAGATGTTGTGCAACCATTTTGATATGAAAGATCTTGGTGAGGCTTCTTTTGTTTTGGGCATTAAGATTGTTCGAGATAGGACTAATTATGTAGTGCAATTGTCTCAGAGAGCTTATATTGATAGAATTCTTAAGAGATTTGATATGCATAATTGTTCTCCTGGAAGTGTACCGGTTACGAAAGGTGAAAAGTTTTCTAAGGATCAGTGTCCCAAGAATGATAGAGAAAGGATGGCAATGAAGAATGTTCGCTATTCTTCAGCAGTAGGTAGTTTGATGTATGCTCAAGTTTGTACACGGCCTGATATAGCCTTTGCTGTGGGTGTGCTTGGTAGATTTATGAGCAATCCTGGTCCTATTCATTACCAAGCAGTTAAGAAGGTCTTTAGGTATCTTCAGGGTACTAAAGATCATATGTTGACATATCGTCGCACCAACTCTCTTGAAGTAGTGGGTTATAGTGATGCAGACTATAAAGGTTGTGTGGATGATAAGAAATCTACCACTGGTTATATATTTATCATGGCAGGAGGTGCTGTGTCTTGGCGGAGTGCCAAGCAGTCAGTGACAGCATCCTCGACTATGGAGGCAGAATATGTGGCGTGTTATGAGGCTACCCGTCATGCAGTTTGGCTACGGAATTTTATCCGTGATTTAGGAGTGGTTGACTCCATTGAGAGGCCTATTATGATGTATTGTGATAATACTGCAGCGGTGTCTTTCTCCAATAATTTAAAAGGTACTCCTGGTGCGAAGTACATTGATGTGAAATATTTTGTGGTAAAGGAGAAAGTTGAAGAGGGCCTCATTACTGTTGTTCACACGCCGACTTATAGCATGGTGGCAGATCCACTGACCAAGGCTTTACCGGTAGGCATATTTGAGGAGCATATGTCCCGTATGGGATTGTTAAGCAGTTGAGACTGCTGTGGGTCAGTGGGAGTTTGTTATGTTTTCTGTAGTAATATCCATGTTGAGAATTATTTATTTCTTTGAATATTTTAATACATTGATGTATGTGGATCATTATTTATTTATGAGATGATTTATTACACATATTATTGCTCCTTATATTTACAAGCCTGTTGAGACTATTAGTCTATGTATATGTGTATGTTGATCCACAGGTGCCATGGTGAATCCCTACTACCTAGTTTGGGTATATTGTTGTATCCTGTCGATACACAATGTGCTTGAATGAAATGGTTTTATGTGTTGGGGGATTGCACATGGTTAGGTAAATCTCTACTACCTAGACTGAGTTTATGGCATGCAAAGTGCTCAGTTGAAATGGTAACATGTTTTGGGAGATTTACTGAGAGAATCTCTACTGCCTAGTCTAGTATATTGTTGTGCCCTGTCGGTATACTATATATTTGGATGAAATGGCATTATGGTTCGGGAGATTCTATAGTAAGTGAGTTTGGATTATATGATGATGATTATGCAGTCCAAGTGGGAGAATGTTGAATTAAATTAATATTTGTGGACTTGGCATAATCAATTACTCACTTACAGGGCCTATTTATGCCATTAATGGGACTGGCTTATTTTATTATTTTGTAGTAGGGCCCTTGGTCACACACTCTCTATAAGACTCTAGTTGGCCCATTGGACTGGAGGACCAACTCTCTTTATAAGCCCAATGACTTATCCATATTTTTCCTAGTATAATTATATTATCAAATTATTATTATTTTATGTGTGTCAAAATTAATGGATAAGTCTGACTTGCAGAGACTATTTAAAGGTCTAGGGCAAGCAAACAATTGAGGCCATACGGTGTTTTGATATTAGGGTTTTTCAGAGATCTGAGAGTGGTTTGAGAGTAGTGTGTCCATAGGCACTACTTTACATTATTTTCTATTTTGCAGGATTAAAGATCTAATTTACCAATGGCTGCGTTTGGAGGTTAGTAATTTATGATTTATGGAATTTATTATGCATATTTAGATCCATAAAATCTAACACGATCTCCATAGAGATCTCTCTCAAAACCACGTTGAGAATACAAAGAAACGAGAAAGAATGGCTTCCAAAACTCAAAGGGACTCACTTCGCACAAAGCTTTCTCTCAGGTCTGCAACTTTTTCCCACTCTCTGTTTTTCTATTCTATATCTGATATATGAAGAAGAAGACCAAATAATACATATATGTATTTCCCGAAACAAGAAACGGTGCGTTCAACTAATCTCCAACAGTTCTTACGTGGCAAGCAAATTGTTGTAACTGAAAAATGCATGAGATGACTTTTCTATCCTTCATTAACTGATGTGGCAGCAAAGTGTTGCCGTTTTGGAACCTGGAAATTTCCTCTTCTTTCTTCTCTGACCAGCAGCTTGTAAACACATAGATAAATGGCTTGGTTTGAGGATTATTATCTTACAACAATATTGATTGCATTTGAAAATGAAGTTAAAACATATTTTCCGACATAAAAAGCATTTTGTACCAACAGTTGTTGGAGAAACAACGACTGGAGAAACAATGAGAGGATGTATTGGATGGACAAGGTGTGTTATCTCAGGCGACAACTCCACACATGATTTGTGAAAGAAATGCTGGCATATATATTTTGCAACTATAGGATAATTGACTCGGCAATGGCATCTCACATATATAGCAATTAACATCATCATCTTTGCCATCCTTGCTGTCAACAAGTTCCAGCGGTTGCTTATGACAAAGATGTTGATGATTATCATGAGGACTTTTGGTTTCGAAGAGTACAGTGGGGATATTTAGGGCGCAATGAATGTCTATATGGATCTTGCATAAGGAATTATCAATGCTACAGTTACATATATCACAATGTCTATAATATTCAATCGATTGAAGAATGAGAGGATGGTTATGATGAATGGGGTGGTTGATTTGTTGCAAGAAAGGTAAAACACATAAATAGTGAAGGCAGTGGTTGCATTCATAACAGACAAAGTAAGGAAAGTCTTTGATATCATCGTTGCAAATATGGCAGTGGGTAACTTGGCTGTTATCCTTTATATCATGCAAGATCAAAGGATGTTCATGACTAGGATGTTGGATCTCTATAATTTTTCTCTTCGTGACCAAGATGTGGTTTCTTTATTTTATTCTTTTTACCAAAAGAGTGTTCATGCCAAAATGTTAATATAGCCGATCAATCTCTTATCAAATCGACTAATTGTAATTTATACTAATCAATCACTATCCATGCACATTACATTTATTGCTGGTATTAGAACTTGGTGGAAGGAAGGGATATCGCGAGGAAGAGTAAATGTATATATGTATATATAGATTGAACAAGATAACAGAAATATACATAGAGACACCAAAAACTAAAAGAATGTCCCATGCACCTTTAAAAGTAGCAAGGTGATTATCTTTCTTAGGTCTATTATTATCTAAAAAAATATAATATTTAAAAGAAGGAAGAAACCACACGCAAATTATCTTTCTTTGACGTACTTAATCAAAACTCCTTACCTTCAATTACAAACTTAATGCGAATATAAATATTTTTTTAGGTTCTAAATTTTAAATCAAAGTATCAATTTTTTGGGATAAGTTATATTTTCTCTGTCAAAACTACTAAAATCGTTTTTGTGCCAAAAAATAAATAAATAAATAAATAAAACTAAAATCGTTATATGGCCTTCTATAAAAAAGATGTGTGTCCTATCCATGTAGCCCATGTGTTACTTGAACAATCATATTCAAAATAATAATAATAAATACTCGAAGAATCAAAAAATATATTTAAAATTTTAGAACTAACTTTATAAATTTATCTCCAAAAAAAATAGAATATTTAAAAGAGGAAAGAAATCACACGCAAATTTTCTTTCTTTCTACTATAATGAAAATTATTTACTTTCAATTCTTAACTTGATGCGAAACACAAATATTTTTGAAGATTCTAAAGTTTAAACCATTCCTTTCAAAAGAAAACTTTTTTTTTTTTTTTTTGGTGGGGGATGAATTATACTTTCCTCTCAAAACTACCAAAATCTTTTTTGGTTTTTTTGGTAAACACATAAATAGTATGAGATAGAAGCTCTTAGCGTTCAAAAAAGGATAGAAGTGTCCTACTCATGTAGCTCATATGTTACTAGCAAAATCAAAAAGTATATATAAAATTTTGGAACATAAATTCTAGGTAGGCTAACTTTATATATTTATCTCAAAAGAAAAAAAAAATTATATATATATATATATAACATTTAAAAGAAGGAAAAACCACACGCAAATTATCTCTCTATGACGTACTTACTGAAAATTGTTTACCGTCAATTATTAGCTTGATGCAAAATACAAATATTGTTGCAGATTATGTACACTTTAAACCAGAGTATCGTTCCTGGGGATAAATTATGCTTTCTTCCTGTCAAAACTGTTATATAGCCCTCTATCTCCCTCTATCTCTAATGTATTATTTCGTTATCACTCCATATTAGAATCATATATATTTTAACAGGTAAGTTTATGAAATTAGCCATATATATATATATATATTATATTTTGAAATAAGTAGCCACATATATTGATTGTCTAAAATCTGATCAAACATTTGATAAAACGACACTACCGGAAAAAGAAAAAATAAAAAAAGCCACAAAATTCCGGCAAGCCAGGGCACTATAAAAATTTCTCACATAAACGGCATGCATGAAGGTTTATACGAAGACACTTCCATTATCAACAAATATTTGAAATAAACAAATTAATAATTAAGAAGAAAAAAATAATATGTTAGTTAATGACATTTAAAAAAAAAAAAAAATGCTTGAATCTTTATTATCAAGGGTCCCACCAATGTGAATACAACATCCCTTGATACCCATCACGAGGTCCCACCAATGCAAACCTCCCCCTACATGTGAGTACGATATCCCTTGATGCCCATCATGAGTTCCATCAACGTTCGATCTTTTCTGGTTCTAATATCTCTCGAAAAGAATCCGAGCCAAACTGGCCACGTGCCAAGCCCACTTGTCCAGTTTCAAGTGAAATTCCTATTTGATTTGGCAATGATTGGAGTTGCACCACTTAAATTATGTACTAGATTCTTTTTGAATTCCTTACTGATATGAGATTTTATTTGCATTTTCCCAACAATAATAACAAATGGAAAAAATAAATAATAATAATTTTTACAACATTCACCATCCTTAATCGAGTGTTACAATCCTCCACGTTATGAGTATGATTTAAATGCTTAAGCCTGTGAACGAAGAATTTATTAAGTACTTTCCCGATTATAAATTAATCTTTTCAATCTCTGTCCAATACAACCATCAAGACAAGGACCTCATAATCTTGTACGGAGTGCAGCTTGTTGCCCCCGATGGTATTCTAGTGGTATATGAATTAATTTTGAGGGCATTAAATCCAAAGGAATGAAACTCTTAACTAATGCCTGACTTTGTTAGTACACGAACCTGAATCAAATGAGTATTTCATAGCCAGCATAAGATATATATATATATATATATATATATATTTATTTATTTTTTTCAGAATGGGAAAGAAATTATAGGAATTGTATAAGGATTCCTCGATTCTCTCTTTTTTTTTTTTTTTTTTTTTTTGTGTGTTTTAACCTTTGTGTAACTTGTTTTTTAAATATTGAAAATATTTATATTCACATGTTTGTTTAGTCGAATCTAATTAATCTTAGTTGAATAATCCAAACTTGAAAGAAGTCTCAAAATGATTAGATATCTGATTCATACACTCAAGAACAAGAACACTGTAGTAAAAATAAATTAGATAAAAATTTCACAGGCTAAAATATCTAGTCCCAAACAAAATAAGGGAAAGAAAAGAAAGGAAAACCAACTATAAGAAGCATTTCAGAAAAAATCTTGCTGAAAATGATTTATTATCCTGCTACTTAGGTTACTAAGACATTCAATAATCAGCAACCACTCCAAATAAATACACTTCATTAATATTGAATATTCTATCAATAATGTTGAAAAACTTTGGCAATATGTATCCCCATGTTCTGAGAATTGCAAACAGCCAAAATAAATGTGCATAAAAGGGCGCATTTCAAGTCACAAGATATGTTTCCTCAGGTGTACATATGCCAAATCAGTTATATTCTAATTTACAAAGCTAAAAATGTACTAGAAAACAAACCCCAACCAAAAACAAAAAAAAAAAAAAAAAAAGAAAACCCAAAAACGGAAAACAAAAAACAAGAATAAGAACAAGCTAATAGTTGAAAAGATTTCCTCGGCTTTTTCAACCATAGGAACAGTCCTTGGTTTCTAGTCATTATTCCAATAATATTTGAAACATGTGAGTTTTCTTTCCAGATACTATTCTTCTAACGGTGAGTGATCCAAAATACAAATCCTTCATGCACATATTGCTGAACTGAATAAACTTAAAAGTTCTAACCAGTACCAAAGATAATATAAAAACAAAAATAAAAGTAAAATCCTTGATCCTCAAAAACAAAAGACTATCATCTTTAAAACCACTACAACCAAATTTACTTTTAACAACATCTAATAACAACATTCATAGTTTGATTTTGTTAAATGGCTCATTTTGCAGCATTCTTTTCATTAACTGAACCTCTTTGACTATGAAAGCACATTGGATTATACATAGGAAAATATATCTATATAAATATATATATAGATATATATGTGTGTGTGTGTGTTCAAAACCCATAAAACAACAAACTCAAAATCCATCGATTCCAATCAAAAGAAACAAAACCCCAAATGGAATTCTGGAAAAGATTAAAAGAAAATGACCAGAAAGAGATGGCTTCGAGAGTTTGCTCTAAGGAGTTGGTAAAGCGAGTCATACCCACAAAATGGAACCGTCATAGGAAGCTTTGGATCGTTGTAAAATTCCTCCATTTTGGGTTTCAATCTTGTCTTCCGATGATGCTGATGATGATTTCCCCATCTTTGCTTCAAGCATGTTCTCTCTCTTCCTTCCACGGAGGAAAGTTGGGATGTGTTCGACTATTACGACTCTCTGCACCTGGGATTTGTTTATTTATTTTTTGAAGTATGCCCTTCTTTTTAATATTTTATTCAGCAATAAGCATCCTGAACTTTGTTAAATATTGCGATTAAAGCTTTTTATTTACAAAATTTTGATGAGCGTTTAACGTCCTATTTGGAATGGTTTTTGAAATACTGCTTTTCTTCTCTAAATCTTGCATCTTCAAAAGTGTTTAAACAATTTTCTAAAATAGCTAGGCTTCCTGAGGAGCATCTAATAAAAAATTAGTGAAATGTGATATAGATTCTCATAAAACTCTTATGAAGATGTTTTTAAAATCATCATAAAAGTTATTTAAAAAAAGGGCTATGTTATTTCAAATAAGGGGTTGTTAGGTTAAGATCCTAGTCCGAGATCAACAACCCATCCCTGTGGTGGGATAGAGATAGTGTACATGAAGAATCTGGGGCTGAAAATTGACTGGATCCATAAAAGTGCCCAATATCAGCATGTTGTGGCATCCCGTCACCTGTAAGTGAACGGATTTGGGAATATCTCTGTCCCAACACGGTTAATCGACCCAACAAAGTAACATTGGCTTAACCAGCATTCCGCGCCTACAAAAACCATCAAATAGCATCATTAGTTTAATTACGAGGCAACACAGAGAGAGGAAAAAAAAAAAAAGAGTCCTGCA
The DNA here is from genome assembly GCF_031755915.1 of Ziziphus jujuba. Taxonomy (NCBI): domain Eukaryota; kingdom Viridiplantae; phylum Streptophyta; class Magnoliopsida; order Rosales; family Rhamnaceae; genus Ziziphus; species Ziziphus jujuba. The sequence continues at coordinate 26,444,023 of NC_083387.1, forward strand.
TAATATAAAAGAAAAAAGAAAGAATACTCCATCAATAACTGTTCACGCATATTCCACCTAAAAACAAGTTGTAACCTGAATAATAAAACTTCCAAGTCATAATACAATGGCATGATACATTTTCCCAAATCAAAGATTTAAAGAAGAAATATTGGAAAAAAGGGAACCATATAGATTAATACAACTTAATTGAGCAATACATGATCTGAATTCAAGGATGATGAAAATCGCAAATGAGTTATCAAGAAATTAAAGCAAATGAAATAAAGAAAAAGAAGCCTCAATGGGCCATATTGGTTCGCTTAGTTCACCAAAAGTGGCAGATGGGTTGAAAACAATCTCCGCACTGTTCAAGCCAAAAGCTAACCAATTTTAAGCGTGGTGCCTCCCATAACATATATTTACAGCGGTGTTCCCATAAGCTGTCTCATACACAGGATGCCCTGCATTTCCTTCCCTGTAATATGTACTCTCATTGAAGTCCCCGACTATTGGTATATGGTTCTGTCCGGTGACAGTAGAATCATAGTTTCAAAAGAGCAGCATACATGAGACAGAAAAAGCTAGCGGCATAACAGCAGATGAACTAATTTGTTTACCTTCCAATGCCAGCTGATTATGCTGCCACGATTTTCAATTTGCCAGCAGTATTCCAGATGGTCTCTCCATGATTAACATCCCTCTCAAGAATTGGACTTATAATAGCCATGTTATAATTATGAGCTGATGAAGAAATTTAGTTGATTCTCCCTAAACAGGCTCTGCAAACTTATATCATCTCTTCTCCCTAGTAAAGAAGGCAAATGGCATCGTCCATGCTTCCTGCATCAAATATATACAATTGTAGACAATGACACTTAGACTCCAATATAATGTCAACTGTAAAATACACTTTCACTAAATAGGGCATGACTTACCTGCAAGCTGTTGACTCCTGACGCACCTGCAGCATCAACAATTGGCTTTAACTTCTCATAAATAGCCCTCTTTTGGTCTGAAAAGGGGGCAGCAGTTTGAAGAGCTATAGAGTTTTGAATAAGACCAACTCTAACTATTCAAGCCTCTCTCAGCAACTCATTGTCAATGTGAAAATGGAATGCCTGAAAGAAATCGTACACAATTCAGAATCATCAAAAGTATAGCAGCAACTAATGAGAAGACATTCATCCGAAAATAAATGATGCACATTAACAACATTCATGATATTGAGTCCAACCAGAGAATCTGCATTCTAGAAGTGCACACCATGAGGGTATGGTCAAAGCAACGTAGCCTGAGAAGAATCAGAAAGTCTATATTGGACTCCATGTAGAACTTCAGCCAGAATCATTAGTGTCTTTCTAATGTTCAGAAACCCTTGCCTATATCATAAAATTAACCTACCACTTCTACTAGCTAGCTGGAAAACATTTGCCTTCCGACTTGGTGAAAGCTTTTTTTTCTTGATTTCAACTAATTAACATCTTTAAAAGAAATCTACATAAACCATCATACTGTCCATAATTTAGTGGAATAACTTAATCCAGAAATAAATTTTGTACATTCAAGAGGGGACATTACTAAGTGAAAGAACCATGAAGCTATTTGTTGTCAATAATTCACAAATCAAATTACTAAGCTAAAACGATTTTGTCCACCTATAAGAATTATAGGCCACATCTTTAATTTACAGAAGTATTGAACATCACTATCTACTTGTATAGAGCTAATTCATCTAAAGGAAATGTATCTCTACAATCCATCAGATAAAACCACTAAACAAAATCAAGGCTCGTTTATGATGTCCTAAATAGGTCCTCGTGGAAATAAGGGGTCACGGACTATAAACTTAAAACCAGCTTGCATTTTATATACATAAATATAAAAGTGTACCAAAGCCTTAAAACAATTTATGTAACTGGACTACAACAAGAAAGGGTGGAGCAAATGCATACCTGAAGATCAAAACTATGCTGTGAAGATAAAGATTTAGCAGATTCAGGAAAAGCAATGGTTTTAAGGTCCCTTCCACAATTCAGCCCCAAAAAGGTTAACTTCCTGTAAAATGACATAAATACGTTTGTAGTTGATCAATACAACTCAGCAAAAACTAGTACATGAGGAATAGAAATAATTAATTTGACCACGGAAGCCAGGGAAGATGTTAAATTAATGCAGAAACAGAAAGACATAATTCCATAATGGAAACAAATATGAAAACCCCAAATTTGAAAGAACTCTCTATAAGATTAGATATCTGATTCATACACATAAGGACAAGAACATTGTAGTAAAATAAATTAGAGAAAAATTTCACAGTCTAAAATATCTAGTCCAAAAAAATAAAGAAAAGAAAAGATAGGAAAACCAACTATAAGAAGCATTTCAAAAAAACCTTGATGAAAAATGATTTGTCATCCTGCTCCTTAGGTTACTAAGACATTCACTAATCAGCAACTATTCCAAATAAATATACTTCATATAAATTGAATATTCTATTATATGATGTTGAAAATCTTTGGCAATATGTATTCCACGCTCTGAGAATTGAAAACAGCCAAGATAAGTATGCAACGAGTGCATTTGAAGTCACAAAATATGTTTCCTCAGGTGCATATATGCCAAATCAGTTACATTCTAATTACAGAGCTAAAAACTTACTAGGAGCCAACCATCTCCCCTCCCCCTCCCCCCCCCCAGCCCAAAAAAAAAAAAAGAACAAGAACTGTTAGGACCCGTCCAGAATTCCTTCTCCGGAACCCTAGACAAGCCCTGATCCCAGGAAAATACCACCGAACCTTCCAACGGAAAATCCGGCAGCACCTCCCCTAAGGGTAGGACTTACCAAAATTACCTGCACTGAAAACACACTTCAAAAATTCATCCCCTTATTCCTCCCACATTACTACAATTTGTTTCCACAAATTTACAGCACTTCAAATAATAACAGCAGCAACCCAGTGCATAAATGATAACTACATGTCCAATACAGTATACAGAGCATTATACAACAAATGTGGAATTAATACCATGACATATAAAAAGCAATACAAGATAGAGAGGAAAAAGGGAAGAAATACTTCTTGGACTTCGGCAACGAACTGAGACGTCGGGCTCGCCCCGGACAATCAACGTCTCCAACCTGGACCTAGGGGAACGGAATTTAAGAGTGTGAAATGCTAATCATCTCAGTGAGTGACCCTATCTACTATACACCTTTAATCTAATAATATACCAAATAAAGGGATTTAATTAATCAATACCGAATAATTAAATAAATAAATAAATAAACATTTGAAGGTAATACTTTCTCTCAAAATCCTCACTATTCACTCCGTTGGAAATGTTCCCCTTTTAAAACATTTTCACAAAACCCGATATTCATACTTCCCGAAAACCAAGGGACCAAATAATTTAATAAACAACAAATAAATAAATAAATACCCCAAATATAAATAAACTGCAATAAATTATAATAAATAATTTTGTACTCTTTGGGGTTTGAAATTTCTATCCGAAAAATTTGTACTTGACGCACCACACCATATACCCGTGATGCCCTCCGATACCCAGCGTCCTGAGCACCGACTGGCAGGGAGATTAAAGAGAGAAACTTGCAACGACACTTCGGCGTCCCGACAGTACCGCTGCTGAAACCATCATCTCGGCCAAGGAGGAGGGCGGCTGTGGCCAATAACAAACTTGCCTGCCCAAGGTCCAATGGCAACTCACGGGTGAAATAATAATACTTGCGCGCTGAACCACATATACATATACCAGAACACCAATACTGTGTGAATGCGTCTAAAATAATTATTAAACCAACCGTACCGTTTTCCAAAATTACCGTGGGAAATATACCAAATTTTCACACTTACCATCCCACATATTTTTATTTAACAAACCGGTACGAAAACATCGATAACCAATAAAACCATAATTTTTCTCGTAATACGAGGTTCAACAATTCACATACCATGGGCATAATTTATAAAATTAAACCACCAATTTGAACAAATAATTTTCTTAAAATATTCAAACCAATTATGCCCAAAAATAATATAAAATCCAAACACAACGAATTACTGAAAATACTTGCTCATGTGTAATAAATACCATTTAATCACAATAAAATAATAATCGGGAATTTCTAATGACCCAAAATTTCATTTAGCACCAATGGGTAAATATATATATAAAATAATATTTTTCCCGATTATATTTAAAATACACCACATGAGCACCAATTACAGATATCAATTTAATACCACATAAATACAATTAATTACCCCAAAAACATTTTCAAAGGTGGGTCACTCACCTGGAGCACACAATTAAACCATGATCCACCATGGGATCAATTCCATGACTCACCCGTGCTTCTAGAACAAAATCCACACAGTCAAATAAATTAATATTTTAATCGCGTAAATAATACCCGGTACCCGGGGGGGTCAAACACAAACGTTAACCAAAATTGTCGAATAATATACTGAATCGAATCTTGAGCGATGAGGATTACAAATCCGGTCTCCATCGACCCCAATTCCGCCGGAGGTGGCCGGAAAGCTTCGGCCTGATTTAAACTTGAGGGATCTCTCAAACGGTGGGGATTTTGGGCAATCTAACCCCGGAAATGGACTCAAAGGGGTCGAAAATGGTGAAATAGAGGTATGGGTCGGGCTGGGTTGGTCGGAAACGGCGAGAATCACCGGAAAAACGTAACCGGCCGCCGCCGACTTCACCGGCCCGATCTAGGCGCGTCCGGCGGCGACTGGCCGGGAAATTTGAAGGCTGAGGTCGCGGCGAGCTGGGCTTCACCGGTGGCCGGCGCGTGTGGCTTTTCGGCAACTGAAATCCGGCCAAACGGTCGGTCAAACAGAGAGAGGGAGAGAGTCAAAGGAGAGAGAGAGAGAAAAATTTCTGCGTGTTTTTGTCTCTGTCGGGCTCGGGGAAGAAGGGAAGAAAAGGAAAAGAAAAGAGAAGGTATTTTCCCACGTGGGGAAAAGAAAAGAAAAAGAAAATAAAATAAAATAAATAAAAATAATTAAATAATATTATTACACAAAATAATAATAAAATAATATGATATTATACATGGTCGACATGTGGCACCTCACTATGGTGACACATGGTCACACTTATTTAGTCACACGTGGCACATCGTTATGCGTTTAAAAATAATATTAAAATAATACGGTGTTTGAAAAACTCTACAGGTCCATAACTTCCAAACCACATGTCCAAATCGGACGTGCCGCTAGTCTACGGACTCGTATCAACTAGTATTTCACAACCATGCATGAGTCAAAGCTCAACTTTACATGAATAAAAAGTCAACTCAAGCACCCCTTGGACAGTTTGGACCTCAACTTGTTTTGCTCATAACTTTCAAACCGTAGCTCCGTTTTCAACGTGCTACTAGTCTACGAACTCGTGCCAACGTGTACTTCGTAACGGTACCTCAGTCAACCTAAAATTCCAATTGGATCAAAAAGTCAATTTTTGTCCCCTTCGATAAACGGTCAACGTGCAAAAATTCCGACATGGTTCGGGATGGGGTGTTACAAGAACAACCTCATGGGCTTTTTCAATCATAGGAACAATCCTCAGTTTCTAGTCATCATTCTAATACTGTTTGAAACATATAAGTTTTCTTTCTAGATATTATTCTTCTAACAGATAGATCCAAAATACAAATTCTTCAAGCATATATTGCTCCACTGAATAAATTTAAAAGTTCTAACCAGTACCAAAAAAAAAAAAAAAAAAAAAAAGGAAAGAAAAAGAAAAATCCATGATCTTCCCGAACTGAACCTTTTTTGAGACTATGAAAGCACATTGGATTATATACGGAGAAAAATATTTATATATATATATATATATATATCCATAAAACAACAAACTCAAAATCCATCGATTCCAATCAAAAGAAACAAAACCCAAATTGAAATTCTGAAAAAGATCAAAAAGAAAATGACCTGAAAGAGATGGGGTTCGAGATATGTTCTAAGGAATTGGTGAAGCGAGTCGTACCCACAAATGGAACCGTCACCGGAAGCCTGGGATTGTTGTTGAATTCCTCCATTTTGGGTGTCAATCTTGTCTTCGGATGATGCTGATGATGATTTCTCCGTCGTCTTCTTCGCTTCGAGCATGTTCTTTCTCTTCCTTGCACAGAGGAAGATTGGGGATGGGTTCGACTATTATGACTGTGTGTCTGTATTTTGACTTTTATTAGACTCTGAAGCACGTGGAATTATTTATGCTCCAGGCAGCATAGTTTTAATTTTATTTATCTTGAAGTATGCCCTTCTTTTAAATATATCATTAAGCAACGTGTGTCCTGAACTTCATTTAAATATTGCAATTAAAGTTTTTTATTTGCAAAATTTTGATAAGTGTTTAACATCCTATTTGGCATGGTTTTGGAAACACTGCTTTTCTTTTACAAATGTTTGGAAAATTTTATAAAATAGCTTTAGGCTTCATAAAGAGCATTTAATCAAAAGTTAAGTAAAATGTTATATAGATTCTCATAACACTTATGAAGAAAGATATTTTGAAAAGCATAATTAAAAGTTATTTCAAATAAGTCTATGTATATCTTTATGTGTAATTGATAATGGTCTAATGTTGAAAGCAATTAATTTTTTTTTCCTATAATATTTAAGGATGATGTAATGTCATAAGTCACTAATAATCAAATGTACAATAATTATTTTATAAAGTTTAAATGTTTTATTTTAAATTTGTGGATGATTATAAAGTATTCAATTTATGTGATATAATTAAAAACGATAAAGAATAACACAGGTAAATAAGAGAAAATCATTTCAAATGATATACTTATTACATATAATGCTTTTTTTTTTTTTTTTTCTTTGTCAAAATTAAGCACTCTTATATATATATATATATGGACAAATTATAACTTTTAAAAATAAATTGTTCCGATGATAGTTACACCAGAGAGCTGGCTAGAAGAACAACAAAGAAATAACAGCAACAACTGAAAGAAGAAACGTGAAGAATTCCAAACTAAAACTACATATATGATCACAAATAATTAATACATTTAGAACAAATCATCAGCCACTTTTTTCCACTTCAATTGTACAAGCTCATTGAAACACTTATCCATCAAATTGTTTCCTTTGATATCCCATGCTCTTTCATGCTCTTCAAGTTGTTTCTTATATTTCTTCAGCTTAGCTTCTAAATTCCCAATCAACTTCTCTAACTCTGTCTTCTCTTCTTTTTTAGAACTATTTGCTCCAACACCAAAAGCAGCACGTACCACTCGTTTTAAACGAGACATTACAAATCCAACTTTAAAGCCATTAGATTTTGCAAAATTCAGGCAAGAATACCAATCTCCAAGAAGATTTTCAGTAACATCGACAACCAGTGTTCTTGACATAGTATGTACGAGTCTGCATAGGAAGAAAAAAATGAGACTCTTCAATTCCGGACTTGAAATTTTGTTACCACTAATATCTCCATGCTTAGCAAGTAGATCTTCCATAACACAGGCCAAATTCCAAGTAATCATATAACCGCCGACATTCACAATCTTCATCTCCTGCTCATTGGGGGTCACAATTATCCACTCGGTATTTTTATCATAACTTAATTTCTTAAACTTGCGAATGAAAGATCTATAACTCATTTCCGGGTCATGAGAAATCCATTTCAATCCTTTTCCAATTTCTTTATCAACATTTGAAGGTTGATATTTCGTCCCAGTTAATAATGAATGCACTAAAACCAAAGGATTTTTGTTTTCAATATTATTCCTTATTATACGGTTTCTCTCCTCTTCCTCTTCCAGAGAGTCTTCCACGTCGTCTTCCTCTTCCAGGGGACCAGCTTCTTTCTCTGCCTGCAGCTGCTCTATAATTCTTACTCCTTGATTATCATTCTGATCAGTAGTAATTATGCCAAATTGCTTTGCTACTGAAATGATCAAGTCTGAGAAGGTTGTCAAAGTTTGATTGGCGGCAGCGGCGGTGGTGGCTTCGACTTCCTTTTCCGGCGGTACCCCTCCAGTACTGTCGATATTGATCTCATTCTCTACCAGCCTCAAAATTTTATTGTCCATTTCTATCACCATCTTCCTTTGTCCCACCATCCGAAGCTTAACATCCCTACAGTCCCCCTTTAGTACCCGTAAAACCTGACTCACACCAATGAAATTTTATTAACTATATATATATATATATATATATTATATTCTAGGCCGCATAAGATTTTTTGGAATAAGGAATAAATATATTATTGGAATCAAATAACAATTAACCAAGTGTGCAATCATATTCATATAATATTCAACTATTAGCCTCGTTAGATAGGTGAAAAACTTGAGTACTATATTTGTTTACTCGAGCAATGTAATCTCTTTTGGGACTTAACGAACAAACTGTAGCAGTTGACTTGCAAATTAAATTAATATTGTAAGATCTATGGTTCTGAAATATGCAAATCAAAAGAAGAAAGATCAGTGAAATCCCATATTGCTCAGAAAGAAATTGATTAAGTAACATATACATGGATATTTCGCCCCAAAGAATACGAAGATTTTTAGGCAAATAAAGGTAGCTTGGACCAATGCAAAATTCATTTTTGGAGGGGATAAGATTATTAAAACCAATGCAAAGTTCATTTTTGGAGGGGATAAGATTATTAAAAACATATAGTAGAAAGAAAATATAATATTATAATATAACATATAATTATAGGACAAATACATGGACGACAATGTCCTGGAAAATATATTTGTGAAATAGTTTTTCTGGAAAATAAATTACAAAATATACTTAATTACCTCATCGAGCACACAATCCAAATGAGCGATATATTTGCATTTTGCACAATAGTAAACACAAATCCGTGGATCTCTTTCTTTTTCGCAAGCATCACAATAGTATTCACCAAAATCATCTTCGACGACTGAATCAAAAAGTGTAAGAGGATGGATATGACAATTATGTTTAATAACACACGGTAATGGACCACAAAAGAAATGTAGCCTAAAGTCACATTCACAAATGCAACAACTAAAGATGTAATTTTCAGTGCCCCTAAGTTCAGAAGAGTTAACCAATCGTTCATAACATGTAAAAGGGGTATCACAACATCTTAACCGCCGAGGAGCAATGAAGGCTGAATGAAGAAAGAGAGGGTGGCTGTGACCTTGACACGTTATTGTTGGTTTTAAAACTGATCTGCACCCTACACAGATGTAAATGTCGCATCGGCCTTGCTCGCATCGGAAAATGAAGTTGGAACATTGTTTCCGACATAAAATGCATCTTGCACCACAACCCAGAGAAAGAATGAGAGAATGACTTTGATGGAAAGGGTGTGTTATCACAGGTGACAACTCCATGCATGATCTGTGAAAGAAATGGTTACAAATTTTGCAATGGTAGGATTGACTCAGCAATGGTAGCTCACATATATAGCAATATTTAACATCATCATCATCTTCGCCATGCTTGATGAAAATGAGTTCCATCGGTTGCTTATGGCAAAGACGTTGATCATCACCGGGCCTTCTGCTTTCCCAGTTTACGGTGGGGAATTTTAGAGCACAATAAATGTCTAATTCGAAATTGCAGCGACCACATGAATAGCATGGGGAATAGACATCAAGTGAATAGTCACAGACGTGACAAAAAGGTTTTCCTTCGCTATTGTTGACTTGGAGAATGAGGGGGTGGTTAGGGTGGGAAGGGTGCTTGATTTGTTGCAAGAATGGTAAAACACATAAATAGTGAAGGAAATAGTTGCATTGAAGACAGACAAAGTAGGACAACTCTTCGATATTGTCGTTACAAATATGGCAGCGGATAATTTGGCTGTCATCTATGCTATAACCCCAGATCAAAGGATGTTCATGACTAGGATGTTGCATCTCTATTTTTCTCTCCATGACTAGGATATTGTGGTTTCTTTATATTTTTTCTCTCTTTTCCAAAGAGTGTTGACGCGAAAATGTTATATAGCCAATCAATCTCTTATCAAATTGACTTGTAGTTTATACAAATTAATCACTATTGGTCTTCCATACATTGCTTTTATTTTTAGTACTACTAAAACTAGGAGGGAGAAAGGTATATGGTGAGGAAAAGTGAAGGCATATATAAATTGGACGAGCCAGCAGAAATATACACAGAGACACCAAAAATAAAATAAAATAAAATAATCCTAAAGGGGTTAATCTTAGATTCTTCAAGTGTATATGTATATATATATATATATATATAGGATTGCTATTATAGACGAGCTAGTGAAGTTAGGTACCATATAGTGGGTGACCATCATCCACATTTGTTGAATTTGTATAATCTATGATTTAACAGCTATAAATGATTATTCTTTAATAAGTGATAGATGATTTTTTCTATAATTCTTGTAAATAAATATTTATATATATATATATACATGTATATTGATAAATTTCTTTAGGTATATACATATATACAATAATTAAATGTGATTACAGTAGGGTAGAATGTCCCGTCCATGTAGCCCATATCTTATTCAATAAAAAAAAAAAAAAAAAGTAGTATATTATTTGAGGGTTCATGGGTTTATTTGAGGGTTCATGGGTTTATGTTAATCTTAAAAACATTATGTTTAAAAAAATAAAAATAATAATAAAAAATACGCGAAGAACATTGGCTTTTTCAATTGCTAGGGCGGAATAAATAATCCCCAAATACATTTCCAATGTTACCACAAAGAAAGCAAAGTACTGTAACTTTGTCGTCAGTTTCATCTATATTTTCCTGCACGATCAGAGGATGTTCGTGATGACTAGGATGCTGTATCTCTACTTTTCTCTCTTTACCAAAGAGTGTTCATGCAAAATGCTATATACATATCTTATGTTATACATATTTATATATAAATATATATATATATATTCTTCTTCAAATGTGGACGTCCATATAACATAAATTGTTTGTGAACCAAATGTTTTTAGCCCCAAATAAAATATATATTTTTGCTTAATATGTAAATTGATTGCTTATTTTATTCACTCCATTGCATTGTTAATGGACATTTGAAAAATGTTTCATTATATTAAAAGTGTTTTTTTCACATTTGTCAAATTAACATATTCATATTTAACTGTGATTATCAATAAAATATTGAGAAAAATCAAGTTATTTATGCTAAAACATTTGGTTGGCAAGTTATTTGAGTTGTGGACATCTATATTGGAATCTAGTGAAACTCTCCCTCTATATATATATATACTAATTAATTTTATAGTACCTCTTCGATATATAAATTGTTTTACTTGGTGGGAAGAACATAGAGAGGAAGAGTATAAGATAAATTTAGATTCCCCTCTCATATAATTTATATACTTTTGGATATAGTTATATATATATATATATATATATATATTTATATATATATGTGTGTGTGTATTTCTATATATGGAGTATAAGATCCTAGAGTTCAGAAAAAGATAGAAATGACCTACCCATGTAGCCCAAATGTTACTTGAAGAATCAAAAAGTACATATAAAATTTTGGAACATTAAATTCTAGGCAGGCTAGCTTTATATATTTTATCTCAAAATATAATATTCAAAAGAAGAAGGAAACCACACGCCAGATATCTTTCTTTGACGTACTTAATGAAAATTCTTTACTCCAATTTCTAGCTTTTCTTTAGCTTAATGCTAAAGACAAATATTTTTGTAGATTCTAAACTTTAAACCTGACTATCATTTTTTGGGATAAATTATAATTTTTTTTTCTCTCAAAGCTACTGAAATCATTCTTTTCTTGGTGTAAACATATATTGTATAAGACATAAGTGTCCTATAGTTCAACAAAAAAAGAAAAAAAAAAAAATGAGATAGAAGTGTCCTACCCACGTAGCCCATATATTACTTGACGAATCAAAAAGTACATTTAAAATTGAGGAACATTAAATTCAATTCTAGGTAAGGCAGCTTTATATGTTTATCTCAAAAAGAATATAATATTTAAAAGAAGAAAGAAAATACACGCTAATTATCTTTCCTTCTATAACATAAATTCTTTACCTGCAATTACAAATTTGATGCAAAACACAAATATCTTTTTTGTAGATCCTAAACTTTGAAGCAAAGTATCAGTTTTGGGGATAGATTATGCCTTCTATCTCTCAAAACTGCTAAAATCCTTATATGGCCATTATTTATTTATTACTCCATATTACGATCATATATATTTTGACAAGTAAATTTATGAAATTAATTAGCCACATATATTGATTGAAGTTTTAAAATCTGATCAAACATTTGATAAAACGACACTACCATAAAAACAAAAAAAGCCATAAAATTCACTCAACAAGCCAGCCATTAAAAAAATTTCTCACTTAAGCGGCACACATGAAGTTATGAGGACACTTCCATTGTTAACAAACATTTGAAATAAACGAATAAATAATTAATAGAAACACTAATTACATAATGACAGTTTCAAAATGCTTTAATCTTTATTCACTTGGTATTCATTTATTAAAACTAGGTTTTAATGAATCAATAATTAAATACTGTGTTTTGTACTTATAAAAGAAAAGCTACCAGTCTAGACAATACATTCTAGAGCTTTAACTACTTAATGGAAATGAAAATGGATGAGAAACAAAACTTAGAAATGGAGATGATGGATTCTCGGCTAATGAAAACATGCCACTTGTCCAGTCAGCTTAAACTATTATTACAGCCCAAACCAGATTAAATGAAGATTGCCGGCTGAGCCAACTAGGCGATCGAAGCTCAAATGAATTGAGGATTGTAAATATTATGGTTTTAGACCCACTTCAAGCCCAAGCTCAAAAGAACTGTACAGATAAAAGCCCAAATATCATCTTCTCCCATAACTTTTAGCAAAATAATAATAATGATGACGACCATGATGATGATAAACAAATTAAAATTCACTAAATTACAAAACACCCGTAGACATTTTTGTTCATATATAACTATATAAATTCACCCAAAAAAAGAAAACTCCATAAGTTTAAAAAACAAAAATTGACTTTTTCTATTAAGATTAAATATCTTAAACTTTTTTTTTTAATTTCCAAAAAAAATTTAAAATAAACAAAGTCAATATACGTGTGACCACTTAAAATAAATTAGATTGTGATACAAGTCACTGAAAGCAACGACAGAGTTTAAAATATAATAAATATATATATATATATATATATATAGAGTTTTGATTTAATAAATTGCCTAACTTATCTTATGGTATAAAATATTAATTTGATACAAAATTAAATGCGAAGAAAGAAGGAAATGCATAAAATTTTTAATTTTTTAAAGACCACGTGTGAAAATTTAATTAACTTAACTTATTTTTCTAATATTTTAAATTAATACTGTCATATATATATATATATATATATATATTACCAATCTAGCCCTTTGAATGCTCAACCAAATCTCAGCTTCAATTGAGTAATTGGTTGTTTGAGAATTCCCAGGAATTTTAGAAATTTTTATGTACCATCTATATACTTGAAGATCGGAAATTAGGGATGTCAATTTGCCCCGTCCATCCCCGAAACCGCGGTGCACCGCCCCTAATGGGGAGGTTTTTCCCCGCAAAAATGGGGTGACGGGGCGGGCTTGGGCTTACTCTCTTAGACCCGAAGCGGGGATGGGCCGGGACCGGGTATTAAAGATCCCGGCCCGAACCTGGCCCGTATATATTACCTTTTTTTTTTTAATATATTTTTTAATATTTTAAAAATTAAAATTAAACTTATTCGATTGGTTATGGGCTGAAATTAATGGTATGAAAAATTAAATTTTATATTTTTTTGTGTTTAATAATTTTTGTATTTATTGTTAACTAATTAATCTCATTTTTGTTAGCTTCATCTTCTTCACCGTATGTTGGAGCTTGTTCTTCTACTATAAGTGACATAGAAATTGATGAGGAGGTAAATTAAATTTATTTATTACAAAAAATATTTATATTAAATTGTTTAAAATTTTTTGATATTATTTAATATTTTTGTAGCAATCAACTGTTACGGAACATTCTTTCATGGAGACTTAAGGAAATGAGAAGTAAAACTTTATTATGTGTGCATGTGTATTTTTATAAATTTTATGTTTATGTATTTGGATTATATTATATTGTATTTTTTGAGAATGTATGTTATTAAAATTATAAATTTGAACTTTGATATCTTTTATTGTATTTTTATTATATTTTTGGTCATTTTTATTTATATTTTGCTTATAGAAGAAATTTTTTTAATATAAATTTATCAAAAAAAAATTATATTAATTATATGAAAAAAAACAAATGGGGAAACCGTCCCCGCACCGCCACCGATTGGGGAATCCCCGTCCCCACCCCGCTTCTAAAAAAACGGAGAAAATTGCGGGGATGGGATGAAAAATCCCATACGGGGATGGGGACGGGATTTTAAAAACCGGCCCCGCCCCGCCCCGTTGACATCACTATCGGAAATCCTTCTTTAACCATTAAAAAAAATAAAAATAAAAAATAATAATAAGAAGAAGAGGAATCCTTCGCTCACTTTTTCACCTCAGCTTCAACTCTACGTTTTGAGATGATCAACTTAATAATTTAAGAGTTGGTCTAGAATGGAATTTATAATTTCAGCTCTAAATCCATTCAAAAGCAACAACCCAAATGGAAATTCTCAAAAAGATTAAGAAAAAATGACCTGAAAGGTGTTGGAGAAGATGATGATCACCGATGATTTCTCCTTCTTTGCTTTCCTCGTTCTTTCTCTTCTTTCCGCAAAGGACTATAATGACAATCCGGAATTTGTCTGCATTTTGACTTTTTTTAATCTCTGAAAACACGTAGAGTTTTATTTATTTTCCAAACAGCAATATTATCCTGAACCTTTTTAAATGATAAGTATTAGGGGAAACCGCTTGAATGTTTTTTTTTTTTTTTTTTTTTTTTCCCTAAGAAGACAACTAAGTTGGTTGTACACCACGTATAGTTGGTATTCATAGATTATTTCAATTACCCTCTCTTCTCTTTTTTTCCTTAATCTTTTCATGAAACAATTTAAGCTGTATCAAAATTCTAATATATTTAGATCTAGCAATTATGAAGCACTTTATTAATGAACCAATTTTTTTTATTTTTATTTTTTCAATTATAGTTGAATTGAACTTAGAATTTCACGTATGGAAGGAGTAGACATCACCACTAGGCTCTCTCTCTCTTCTCCCTAGGAGTGGGGACAACTAATTAACTAGTTGAAGTAAAAATTAATTAATTATCCTTCAAGTCTTGACTTCAAACGGTTATTTTCTAATGGGGCTTTGCGTGCTCTACTTTATTGTATCGTGCCAAAGAAGTGTGAAAGATTTGGAGTCTATTATGTTATAACAATTAGTGGAAAATGACAAAATTAAGAACAAATATATGCTGAATTTTATTTAGATATGTTTACAAAAATTCATTCCCCTTTTTCCCTTTTATTTTATTGAAGATTTAATAAAATAAGCTTTTTATTTTAGACAGTAACATTGGAGAGATTAATAATCATGAAAAAAAAAAAAATACGATAGGCTATCTTACCTAATATTACCTTTAACTCGATCTTCATCATCATGCTGCTTGATCTCAAAAATTTCCATTGGTTTCTTATGACAAAGATGTTGATCATCGCCACGCCTTTCTCTTTCACATATTAAGGTGGAGATAGATAGAGTACAATAGATGTCTATGTGGAAATTACACCCAAAACAAGAATAAGAGGTTGAGGAATTTTTAAACAATTTCTGACATATTCTGCACCACAAAAAATTTCTATCGTAAGGTTGTAGAATGAGAGTGTGTTCAGGATGGGAAGGGTGGTTGATTTGTCGCAAGAGTGGTACAACATATAAATTGTGATGGTAATAGTGCACTGAAGACAGATAAAGTAAAAGCCTTCGATGTTATCAGTGCAAATGTTGCACCGGATAACTTTGAAGTGACTATCATTTCTATTATCCTAGAAGAACAAAGGATGTTCATGACTAGAATGTTGAATCTCCATTTTTCTCACCTTGACTAGGATTTTTGTAACTCTATTTTGGTCTCTATACCAAAAAGTAATCATGCCATAATGTTACATATAAATATATATATATATATATATATGTATATTTATTAATTAATTTGATCGTCTTCCATACATATAGTTTTAATATTAAAACTTGGTGAGAGAGGTATCCTGAGGAAGAATAAAGGTACATGGAATCGATAACAAAGCAAAGAGAGATGATGAAAAGGAAATCCAAAGGGGTTAATTATCTTAGATGCTTTTGTTAAATTTAATTTTGTACCTGTACAAAAATAATCAGATTATTAATCATGGAAGAAGATAGAAATGTCCAACCCATGTAGCCCATATGTCACTTTTTTTTTCTTTTTTTCTTTTTTTGGGTTCTTTAGAACAATTATAACCCGGTTTACATTTTTATCTTAATAAAATTAAAAACACAATATTTAAAAGAAAAAAATGAGCCAGCACGTAGATTATCTTTCTATAACGTACTTGATGAAAAAGTAATCTGATTAATTAACTTTTAAGATGGCGTCATTGCCACGGTGATAAAGGTTCTTCCCACCGGCCTAATTTTAACATTTTCACATTACAAAAATCACCCCAAAACATTTAGAAAAAGTTATCTTGCTGTTTCTCATATTGCCCTTCTTCGGAAAAAAAAAAAAAAAAATAGAGAATGGAATTTCATCACCAAACCTTCAATTTAGAATCTAAAAGTTATCATTAGTAGTTGTTGTAAATTGGATCCAAAGACAAATTGCCCTCTTTTTTTCTTTAATTGTATTTTGACTTCTGCTGCTTTTTTGCTTCTTTAATATTTCTTTAACAGTGTGATTGAAAATTTGATATCCAATTACAGTCATACCCATTAGGAATTTGTTGTAATGATTTTATTAAAAAAAAAAAGTCCTAAATGTAAGAAAAAAGTAATGGGCCTCATTTAAATTTTGGTTTTCAATATTATCCATTCATTTCTACTTCAATCAATCTAATGGTCAAAACTAATGGTGTCAGGACCCGTCCAAAATTCCTCACCGGAACCCTAGACAAGCCCTAATCCCAGGGAAACCTTACCGAACCCTCCAATGGAAAATCCGGCAGAACCTCCCCTAAGGGATGGACTTACCACAAATTACCTGCACTGAAAACACACTTCTATACTCATCCCCTTATTCCTTCCGCAACTACAAATTGTTCCACAAATTTCAGCACTTCTCAACAATAACAACAGTCCAATGCATAAATAAAACATAAGTGTCCCAATAGTATACAGAGCTTTAAGAAGTGCTAATCAACAGAAATACAATAAGGATGAAAGAAATAATACACTGAAATGAAAGAGTACAGAAGTACTTCTCGAAACACAACAGCAGCGGAAAAAAATTGGTCCGCTCCGGAAGAACGTCTACCACCACTTGCACCTAAGGGAACGGAACTTAAAAACGTGAGATGCTAATCATCTCAATGAGTGACCCTAACTATTGAACACTTTTAATGATAATAAAATAATAATAATAACAATTAAGGGAATTGAATAAATACCAACAATTAATAAATAAATAATAATAAATAATAACTGTTGGAAACAATAATTTCCCTCAAAACTCTCACCAATCACTCCATTTGAAATGTTCCCTTTTTAAAACAATTTCACAAAACCCGATATACATACTTCCCGAAAACCAAGGGATTAAACCATTTGATAAACAATAAATAAATAAATACATACCCTAATATATAATTAAAATGTAATAAATTATAGTAAATAATTTTTGAACACCTTTGGGGTTTAAAACATTATTTGCAAATTACACCTGACGCACCACACCATATACCGATGATGCCCTTCGACACCTAGCGTCCCGAGCACCGACTGGCGGGGGGGTTAAAGAGAGAAACTTGCAAACGCCACTTCGGCGTCCCGACAGTACCGCTGCTGAAACCATCATCCCGGCCAAGGAGGGGGGCAGCTGTGGCCAATAACAAACTTGCCTGCCCACGGTCCAATGGCAACAACGGGAGAAATAATACCTGCGTGCTAAACCACATAATACTTGCGCGCTACCACGTGTCCATACTGTCAGGACCCGTCCAGAATTCCTTCCCCGGAACCCTAGACAGCCCTGATCCCAGGGAAACTCTACCGAACCCTCCAACGGAAAATCCGGCAGAGCCTCCCCTAAGGGATTTACTTACCACAAATTACCTGCACTGAAAACACACTTCTAACAACATCCCCTTATTCCTCCCACAGACTACAAATTGTTTCCACAAATTTCAGCACTTCAATATAAATACAGTAATCCAGTGCAAAATAAATACAACAAGAATGAAAGAAATAGTACAACCGCAATAAAGAAGAACAGGGTACTTCACGAAGTAAAACAGCGAGGAAGATCAAGTCCGCTCCGAATGAACACCGACAACCTGGAACCTAGAGGAACGGAATTTAAGAGTGTGAGATGCTAATCATCTCAGTGAGCGACCCTACTACTATACCATATAATATCACAGTAATAAGTATAAATAATAATTACTTGGAAATAATAATTTCTCTCAAAACCCTTACAATTCTCTCAGTTGGAAAGGTTCCCCTTTTAAAACATTTTCACAAAACCCTTTATTCATATTCCCCGAAAACCAAGACATCAAATAATTAAATATCGGAAGCAGTAATAATTAATTTTATTTTTCCAATACAGTTTCCAAACATTTTATTTTTAAAACACAGTTCTGAAAATCATTTGATGCACCCACTATATACCACTGGCGCCAGAGTACCCAGCGTCCCGAGGTACTGCCAGACAGGAGGTTATAGAGAGAAACCGACATACGGTCGCGTGGCGTCCCACTGCGCCGCTGCTAACCTGGTGTCCCGGCCAAAGGGGGGTGGCCGCCCTCTCCGATGGCATCCACAGGACACCCTCATAATATCAACCGCGCGCTACTCACACCCACCTGCGCGCTAATCACATCACCTGCGCGCTAATCACACCCGCCTGCGCGCTAATCATATCCGTGTGCACAATATCCATATCACATATACCATATCACATAATCAGAACACCAGTACGTGCATGGTGCATCTAAAAATCATAAAATCCACAATTTAAATTATAAAACAAATTTCACATTTTTCATAAACATAGCGGGCATAATCCATCCGCTTGAACCGAGAATTTTCCCACAATTTCTTTGTAATCAATGCCATAAATTCCATGATTTTCAAATCCACCAACTTTCAAATCCATCAATTCAAATATCCACATTTTCCCAATAGCATAAATAATGCTCAAAATATCATAATCAAATCTCATAATATTTCATGGGCATATTTTATAAAAATTGAAATCACCAACATAACCAAATATTTTCCTTGAAATATTTGAAATTCAAATCGTGCCCAATTTACCATTAAAACCACACCAATTTCAAAATCCTCAAAACCATAAAATAATTCCACATGGCATAAATTGGTGAAATGCACATTTTCTTAAATCCGATAAATTCACAATAATTTCCACAATAAATCAAATAAATATTTGGCACATAAAAATTAAATTCCAAATATTTAAATCACACATAATATATTCACCAATTAAATTTTCCAAAATTAAATTGAAGGTGGGTCACTCACCTTGTGCACGTATCTCAATCAAGATCCTCCGCAGGATCGACTCCGCTACTCGCACGTGCACCTAAAACATCCACAGTACCAAAACCACAAATATTAATATTTTATTCGGGTAATCCCCAAATGGGTACTCGAGGAGCGAACACCAACGATAACTAAAATTTACGAATTATATACCGAATCGAAGCTCGAGTGATGCTAATCACAGATTCGGTCTTAATTTCCGATGATCGTACCCGACGGGGTCGGAATTTTATCGGGAAGCTTTTCGGGTTTCGGCTCCGCAATTCTCCCAAACCGTCGCGAATTGGTGGAAACGGAAGTCGTATTTGGGTTCAGGAGGTCGAACACTGCGGACTGGAGTTGGCCGGAATTTTGAGTACTCGCCGGAACAGTATTTTCCGGCGGGCCGCCGCGGTAACCGGCAACCGTCGCCAGCGGCGCGTGCGTGCGGTGGCCGTTGGCTGTGAAATTTTGCAGACTTGTAGATCGTGAGGAGAGCAATCCAACGGGACCGGCGGTGAGCAAAACGGAGGTCGGACGGCGGAGAAATCACCATTTGAAGATTTCCGACCCCTCGCCAGAAAACGCTCCGATCCCGGCGCGTCGATGGTCCGATGGCCGTGATTTTTGGTGGGTAGGCCGGACTTGAGGAGAGGATCAAGGCTGTCAGGCGCGTGTGGCCGGAAAATGGCCGGAACAGTGCCGATTCGCGGTGGCCGGCGGTGGAGGGGGAAAAATCGCCGCCAAACTTCGGACGTCCGATCCGGGCGCGTCCGGCGGCCGTTCGCCGTGAAATTTGGAGGTTTTGCCGGAAATGAGGTGGGCAATCTGGCTGGCCGGTGCGTGTACAGTAACTAGGCCGGAAAACGTAAAAATGACCGGTGGCCGGTTACTCTCTCTCTCTCTCTCCTCTCTCTCTTTCTCTCTCCTCTCTCTCTTTCTCTCTCTTCCCCGAGTGTTTTAACAAATAAAAACCCTGCGTGATACTGTTCATGCCGCGTGGACCAATCAGAAGCTGACAGGTGGCGTTACTGTGCACTTAAGCCAAATATATTAAAATAATACGGTACCCGGCGAATTTCAAACGTCCGTAACTTTTTAACCACATGTCCGATTTAAGCGTGCCGCTAGTCTATGAACTCGTATCGACGAGTACTTTACAACCATACAAGAGTCAACTCAAAATTACATCACAAGAAAAAGTCAACTCCCGGCACCTTCTGGACAGTTTGCACTTCAACTTGTTTTGCCCATAACTTTCAAACCGTAGCTCAGTTTTCGACGTGCTACTAGTCTACGAACTCAGGGCGTCATGCACTTCACCACGGTACCCTGGTCAACTCGAAATTCCCACCGAGTCAAAAAGTCAACTTTTGACCCCTTGGTCAACGGTCAATGTCAGGACCCGTCCAAAGTTCCCCACCGGAACCCTAGACAAGCCCTGATCCCAGGGAAACCCTACCGGACCCTTCTGTGGAAGATCCGGCAGAACCTCCCCTAAGGGATGGACTTACCACAAAAGTTCCTGCACTGAAAACACACTTCTATAATTGTTCCCTTATTCCTCCCACAGTACTACGAACTGGTTCCACAAATTTCAGCACTCCAAAATAAAAATACAGTAATCCAGTGCAATACAAATACTTAAGTGTCCCATACAGTATACAGAGCTTTATGAAGTACTACAAAATACAGAATACAGCAAAAGTGAAAGAAATAGTACAACTGCAGTAAAAGAAGAACAAGGTACTGCACGAACAAATACAGCGAGGAAGATCAAGTCCGCTCCGAGTGAACACCGACAACCTGGTACCTAGAGGAACGGAATTTAAGAGTGTGAGATGCTAATCATCTCAGTGAGCGACCCTACTACTCTACACTATCATACCACGGTAATAGGTATATAAATAATAATTATTTGGAAATAATAATGTCTCTCAAAACCCTTACAATTCTCTCAGTTGGAAAGGTTCCCCTTTTAAAACATTTTCACAAAACCCTTTATTCATATTTCCCGAAAACCAAGACATCAATTAAATACCAGAAGCGGTAACAATTATATTTTTAATTCTAATTCAGTTTCCAAACATTTTATTTTTAAAACACAGTTCTGAAAATCATTTGATGCACCCACTATATACCAGTGGCGCCAACAGTACCCAGCGTCCCAAGGTACCGCCAGACAGGAGGTTATAGAAAGAAACCGGCATACGGTCGCGTGGCGTCCCACTGCGCCGCTGCTAACCTGGTGTCCCGGCCAATGGGGGGTGGCCGCCCTCTCCGATGGCATCCACAGGACACCCTCATAATATCAACCGCGCGCTACTCACACCCACCTGCGCGCTAATCACAACCGTGTGCACACTAACCATATCACATATACCATATCACATAATCAGAACACCAGTACGTGCACGGTGCATCTAAAAATCATAAAATCCACAATTTAAATTATAAAACAAATTTCACATTTTTCATAAACATAGCGGGCATAATCCATCCGCTTGAACCGGGAAATTCTCCACAATTTCCTCATAATTAATACCATAAATCCCATGATTTTCAAATCCACCAACTCCCAAATCCATCAATTCAAATATCCACATTTTTTCCAAGCATAAATAATTTCTCGACATATCATAATCAAATCCCATAATATTTTATGGGCATATTTCATAAAAATTGAAATCACCAACATAACCAAATATTTTCCTTGAAATATTTGAAAATCGAATC
Source organism: Ziziphus jujuba (assembly GCF_031755915.1). Lineage (NCBI taxonomy): Eukaryota > Viridiplantae > Streptophyta > Magnoliopsida > Rosales > Rhamnaceae > Ziziphus > Ziziphus jujuba. Next base: position 26,466,453 of record NC_083387.1, read on the forward strand.
GTGCCCAATTTACCATTAAAACCACACCAATTTCAAAATCCTCAAAACCATAAAATAATTCCACATGGCATAAATTGGTGAAATACACATTTTCTTAAATCCGATAAATTCACAAATAATTCCACAATAATTCAAATAAATATTTGGCACATAGAAATTAAATTCCAATTATTTAAATCACACATTATATATTCACCAATTAAATTCCCAAAATTAATTTGAAGGTGGGTCACTCACCTTGTGCACGTATCTCAATCAAGATCCTCCGCAGGATCGACTCCGCTACTTGCACGTGCACCTAAAACATCCACAGTACCAAAACCACAAATATTAATATTTTATTCGGGTAATCCCCAAATGGGTACCCGGGGAGCGAACACCAAACGATAACTAAAATTTACGAATGATATACCGAATCGAAGCTCGAGTGATGCTAATCACAGATCCGGTCTTAATTTCTGATGATCGTACCCGACGGGGTCGAAATTTTATCGGGAAGCTTTTCGGGTTTCGGCTCCGCAATTCTCCCAAACCGTCGCGAATTGGTGGAAACGGAAGTCGGATTTGGGTTCAGGAGGTCGAACACTGCGGACTGGAGCTGGCCGGAATTTTCGGGGTACTCGCCGGAACAGTACTTTCCGGCGGGCCGCCACGTCACCGGCAACCGTCGCCGGAACAGTAATTTCCGACGGTGGCCGTTTGCTGTGAAATTTTGCAGATTTGTAGATCGTGAGGAGAGCAATCCAACGGGACCGACGGTGAGCCAAACGGAGGTCGGACGGTGGAGAAATCACCGTTTGAAGATTTTCGACCCCTCGCCGGAAAACGCTCCGATCCCGGCGCGTCGGTGGTCCGATGGTCGTGATTTTTGGTGGGTAGGCCGGACTTGAGGAGAGGATGCTGGGTGTATGGCGCGTGTACTGTATATCGGCCGGAATAGTGCCGATTCGCGGTGGCCGGCGGTGGAGGGGAAAAATCGCCGCCAAACTTCGGACGTCCGATCCGGGCGCGTCCGGCGGCCGTTCGCCGTGAAATTTGGAGGTTTTGCCGGAAATGAGGTGGGCAATCTGGCTGGCCGGCGCGTGTACAGTAACTAGGCCGGAAAAACGTGAAAATGACCGGCGGCCGGCGGGTCCTCTTTCTCTCTTTCTCTCTCCTCTCTCTTTCTCTCTCTTCTCTCTCTTTCTCTCTCTTCCCCGAGAGTTTTTCAAAATTAAAACCCTGCGTGACACTGTTCATGCCACGTGGACCACTCAGAAGCTGACACGTGGCATTTCACTGTTCACGACCCAAAAACATTAAAATAATACGGTATCCGGTAAACTTCAAACATCCATAACTTTTTAACCGGATGTCCGATTTAAGCGTGCCGCTAGTCTATGAACTCGTATCGACGAGTAGTTTACAACCATACAAGAGTCAACTCACAATTACATCACAAGAAAAAGTCAACTCCCGGCACCTTTTAGACAGTTTACACTTCAACTTGTTTTGCCCATAACTTTCAAACCGTAGCTCCGTTTTCGACGTGCTACTAGTCTACGAACTCAGGGCGTCATGCACTTCGCCACGGTACCCTGGTCAACTCGAAATTCCCACCGAGTCAAAAAGTCAACTTTGACCCCTTCGGTCAACGGTCAACGGTCAACCTCGGTCAACGTGCACGGATTCCGGTGCGATTCGGGACGGGGTGTTACAGTCAACGTGCACGGATTCCGGTGCGATTCGGGACGGGGTGTTACACATACACCAGAACACCAATACTGTATAAGTGCGTCTAAAATAATCATTATTAACCAACCGTACTGTTTGCCAAAAATTACCGTGGGAAATATATTAAATTCTCACACTTACCATCCCACATATTTTTATTTAACAAATCGGTACGAAACATCGATAACACATAAACCACAAGTTTCTCGAAGTACGAGATGCAACCATAAAAACACCGCGGGCATAATTTATAAAATTTAAACAAATATTTTCGTAAAATATTTAACCCAATTATGCCCGAAAATAATACTTAAAACCACGTACGATTATTACCGAAATATAATTTGCTCATGCATAATAAATGAATTAAACCACAATAAAACCATAATTAAATCATACCATATGAGCACAATTTAAATACCACTTAAACATAATTAATTGCCCAAAATAATTTTTGAAAGTGGGTCACTCACCTTAAGCGCGTAAATCAGCTAAGATCCTCCGCAGGATCAACGCCACTACTCGCGCGTGCACCTAAACAACCACAGTATACCAGCCAAATATATTAATATTTTATTCGGGTAATTCCCAAATGGGTACCCGGGGAGCGAACACCAAACGATATCTAAAAGTTACGAGTTATATACCGAATCGAAGCTCGAGTGATGAGGATCACGGATTCGGTCTTACTTTCCGGTGATCGGACCCGACGGGGTCGGAATCTCGCCGGAAAGCTTTTCGGGTTTCGACTCCGCAATTCTCCCAAACCGTCGCGAATTGGCGGAAACGGATGCCAGATTCGGGTTCAGGAGGTCAAACACAGTGGACAAGGGCTGGCCCGGAGACTGGGTACTCGCCGGAACAGTAACTTCCGGCGAGCCGCCGCGGTCACCGGCAACCGTGGCCGGCGGCGGCGCGTGCGGTGGCCGTTGGCTGAGAATTTTTTTAGATTTGTAGATCAAGGGGAGAGCAATCCAACGGGACCGGCGGTGAGGCAAACGGAGGCCGGACGGCGGAGAAATCACGGTTTGAAGAATTCCGGCCCCTCGCGGGAAAAAGCTCCGATCTCGGCGTGTCGGTGGTCCGGTGGCCGTGAAATTTGGTGGGTCGGCCGGACTTGAGGAGGTGGTGATGGCTAGCTGGCGCGTGTGGCCGAAAAATGGTCGAAAATGGGTCAATCGGCGGTGGCCGGCTGTGGAGGGAAAAAGTCACCGCCGATCTTCGCCGCCTCGATCCGGGCGCGTCCGGCGGCCAATGGCCATGAAATTTTGAGGTTTTGCCAGAAATGGGGAGAGGATTCTTGCTGGCCGGTACGTGTACAGTGAATCGGCCAGAAAATTTGAAAACCTCCGGTGGCCGGTCGGACTCTCTCTCTCTTTCTCTCTCCTCTCTCTTTCTCTCTCTTCCCCGAGATTTTTATCAAATAAAAGCCACCGTGTGACACGGTTCATGCCACATGGACCAATCAGAAGCTTACACATGGCGTCACTGTGCACTTAAGCCAGATATAATAAAATAATACGGTATCCGGTGAATTTCAAACGTTCATAACTTTTTAACCAAACGTCCGATTCAAGCGTGCCGCTAGTCTATGAACTCATATCGATGAGTATTTTACAACCATACAAGAGTCAAAACAAAATTACACCACAAGAAAAAGTCAACTCCAGGCACCTTTTGGACTGTTTGCACCTCAACTTGTTTTGCCCATAACTTTTAAACCGTAGCTCCGTTTTCGACGTGCTACTAGTCTACGAACTCGGGGCATCATGCACTTGACCATGGTACCCTGGTCAACTGGAAATTCCAACTAGAACAAAAAGTCAACTTTTGACCCGTTTGGTCAACGTTCAACCTCGATCAACGTGCACGGATTCCGGTGCGATTTGGGACGGGGTGTTACAACCTTCCCCTCTTATAAAAATTTCATCCTCAAAATTTTGCACGTCACCGAAACAGATACGGGTACTGATCACGCATCTGCGCTTCGGGCTCCCACGTTGCTTCCTCGACTAAATGGTTCTGCCATAAGACTTTAACTAGAGGAATAGTCTTGTTGCATAGCGCCCGTTCCTCGTGATCCAAAATCTGTACTGGCTGCTCCACATACGAAAGATCTTCCCTTAACTCTATGTCCGAACTCTCGAGTACATGTGAAGGGTCTGCAATGTATTTCCGTAGCATCGACACATGAAACACATTGTGCACTCGGGCTAGCTCTTCCGGTAATGCCAATCTATAAGCCACAGGGCCAATCCTCTCCATAACTTCATAAGGCCCAATATAACGAGGACCCAACTTACCTCGTCGACCAAAACGTACTACTCCTTTCCATGGAGACAACTTTAGGAATACCCAATCTCCTACTTCGAATTCCAAATCCTTCCTATGCACATCGGCGTAACTCTTCTATCGATCTTGGGCAACCTTCAGTCGGTCCTTAATGACTTTCACCTTGTCCAAAGTCATCCTTAAATACTCAGATCCAACAGCATTATTCGTTGCAAGGAGTCGCTCCTCTCCTACCTCACTCCAACACAAAGGTGTCCGACACTGCCTCCCATATAAAGCTTCATACGGGGACATCCCAATGCTCGCCTGATAACTGTTGTTGTAGACAAATTCTATCAATGGCAATTGCTCATCCTAGCTACCCCGAAATTGCATAATGCAAGACCTCAGCATGTCTTCTAATGTCTGAATTATGCGCTCAGCTTGTCCATCAGATTGCGGGTGAAAAGCGGTGCTGTAGTTAAGTCTTGCTCCTAGTGCATCAGCCAACTTCCGCCATAGTCGTGAAGTAAAGCGCGGATCTCGATCGGAGACGATGGCTAATGGTACTCCATGAAGACTTACAATGCGTTGCACGAACAACTAGGCTAACTTCTCGGGTGAAAAACGTTCTCGTACTGGTAGGAAGTGTGCCGACTTGGTAAGACGGTCGATGATTACCCAAATGCCGTCGTACCTTCTAGGTGTGGAAGGAAGCTTGAATACGAAGTCCATGTTGAGTTCTTCCCACTTCCACACAGGAATCGGTAAGGATTGGAGTAGTCCCGAAGGCTTCTGTCTTTCTGCCTTCACCTGTTGACAAATCAAACACTTGATAGGAAGTTTGCCACTTCTCTCTTCATACCAATCCACCAATAATACTTAACAAGCGTTCAGTACATTTTGGTACTCCCAGGATGCATCGCATACATCGAGCTATGCGCCTCTTCTAAAATCTCCTTCTTGAGTTCTGGGTTATCCGGAACGCAAAGTCGTCCTTTATACACGAGGGCTCCATCCTTCCTTATGGAAAATTCCGGATCAAGACCTTCTTGTACCTTGCCCTTAATTGTCCTCAACTTAGGATCTTCCATTTGAGTCTCCAATATACGATCCACCAACACCGGTCGCACCTGAAAACTAGCCATAAGAACTCCCGAAGGATGCATATGCATTAACACCCTCATCTTCTTCAACTCCACCATGAGAGGTAGTTGGATGACTTGGATGTGAGCAAGAGATCCACTAGCCTTCCTACTCAAAGCATCTGCCACTACATTCGCCTTGCCTGGGTGATAATCAATCACACAGTCATAATCCTTTAACAACTCCATCCATCTTCTTTGCCTCATATTTAACTCCTTCTGAGTGAAAATGTACTTGAGGCTTTTGTGGTCAGTATAAATTTAACATGTGGCCCCATACAAGTAGTGTCTCCACTTCTTTAGAGCAAAGACTACCGCGGCCAATTCTAAGTCATGCGTAGGGTAATTCTGTTCGTGCTGCTTCAATTGCCGTGATGCGTACGCTACCACCCTTTGATTCTGCATTAGCACGCAACCCAACCCTTGATGGGATGCATCACAATAGACTTCAAAACCTTCATTCCCATCAGGTAAAGTTAAAATAGGTGCGGATGTCAAATTTTGCTTAAACTCCTGAAAACCCTGTTCATACCTGTCCGTCCAACTAAATTCAACATTCTTTCGGGTTAAATTATGAAGCGGTCCAGCGATCTTCGAAAACCCTTCTATAAAACGACGGTAGTAACCCGCTAATCCAAGAAAACTTCGTACCTCCCTCACAGTGGTAGGGCGCTCCCAACTCAACACTGCCTTCACCTTATCGAGGTCCATATAGATGCCTTCGGCTGACACGATATGTCCGAGAAAATCCACTTGATTCAACCAGAATTCACACTTGTCGAACTTAGCATACAGCTGATGCTGCCTTAGGGTTTCGAGCACTCTCTTCAAATGCCTCACGTGCTCTTCTTGGCTCCTTGAATAGATCAGGATGTCATCGATAAATACAATGACAAAACGATCCAAGTATGGACGAAACACCCTATTCATCAAGTCCATAAAAGCTGCTGGGGCATTGGTGAGTCCGAACGACATCACTAGGAATTCGTAATGTCCGTACCTCGTCCTAAAGGCAGTCTTAGGAATGTCCGACTCTCGGATCCTTAACTGATGGTATCTAGATCTTAAGTCGATCTTGGAGAACACTTTGGCACCCTGGAGTTGGTCAAAGAGATCATCTATCCTTGGCAACGGATAGCGATTAGGGATGGTGACCTTATTAAGTTGTCGGTAGTCGATACACAGTCTTAGACTACCATCCTTCTTCTTTACAAACAAAACTGGAGCTCTCCACGGCGATATACTTGGTCTAATAAACCCCTTATCTACCAAATCTTGCAATTGGACCTTTAGCTCCCTTAGCTCCGCTGGAGCCATCCGATACGGCGGTAGAGAAATGGGCACAGTACCCGGAATTAATTCGATGGGAAAGTCAACTTCTCTTTCCGGAGGCAATCCTGGTAACTCCTCAGGAAACACATCCGGAAAATCCCGCACAACGGGCATGTCTTCCAACCTAACCCCACTTACTCGAGTATCTATCACATGAGGCAAATACCCTTGGCAACCTTTATTCAGTAGCTTCTTAGCGGTAAGAGTAGATATCAACCTAGGTAAGGGCCTTCCAACTTCCCCACGGGATACCATTTCTGGCAACCCTGGCCTCTTGAACGTAACTTCTTTGTTAAAGCAATCTACAGATGCATGGTTCCTTGCCAACCAATCCATGCCCAAAATTACATCAAGTCTGGATAGATCCAACAGGATCAAGTCCGCTTCCATCACTTGATCTTCGATGCAGAAGAAACATTCCTTGATTAACTGGCTAGGCCACAAGGATTCTCCTGCAGGAGTGGCTATTTCTAGCAGACATTCTAAAGGAGTAGGGGTCATGCCGACCCGAACGATAAATTCTCTTGAGATGAACGAATGTGTTGCTCCCGGGTCTATAAGCACACGTGAGTCATTACCAAAAATATTCAAAGTACCTGTGATAATGTCGGGCGTAGTCCTAGCCTCCTACTGCGTCATAGCAAACACCCGACCTTGACCTGTCTACTGGGGTTTCCTTCCTCTACCTCGACTCGATCCTGCAGACGGTTGAACTGATCCCGAAGAAGCTCCTACTGCCTAACTCCCCTGGGAACTCTGACCTGGAAATACACCTGTATGCTGTGTCCGTCGCCCTGCTCCTAGCACACTGCCACTACCATAAGGGCACTCTGTAACACCCCGTCCCGAATCGCACCGGAATCCGTGCACGTTGACCGAGGTTGACCGTTGACCGTTGACCGAAGGGGTCAAAAGTTGACTTTTTGACTCGGTGGGAATTTCGAGTTGACCAGGGTACCGTGGCGAAGTGCATGACGCCCTGAGTTCGTAGACTAGTAGCACGTCGAAAACGGAGCTACGGTTTGAAAGTTATGGGCAAAACAAGTTGAAGTGTAAACTGTCTAAAAGGTGCTGGGAGTTGACTTTTTCTTGTGATGTAATTGTGAGTTGACTCTTGTATGGTTGTAAAGTACTCGTCGATACGAGTTCATAGACTAGCGGCATGCTTAAATCGGACATCCGGTTAAAAAGTTATGGACGTTTGAAGTATACCGGATACCGTATTATTTTAATGTTTTTGGGTCGTGAACAGTGAAATGCCACGTGTCAGCTTCTGAGTGGTCCACGTGGCATGAACAGTATCATGCAGGGTTTTAATTTTGAAAAACTCTCGGGGAAGAGAGAGAAAGAGAGAGAAGAGAGAGAAAGAGAGAGAGGAGAGAGAAAGAGAGAGAGAGGACCCGCCGGCCGCCGGCCATTTTCACGTTTTTCCGGCCTAGTTACTGTACACGCGCCGGCCAGCCAGATTGCCCACCTCATTTCCGGCAAAACCTCCAAATTTCACGGCGAACGACCGCCGGACGCGCCCGGATCGGACGTCCGAAGTTTGGCGGCGATTTTTCCCCTCCACCGCCGGCCACCGCGAATCGGCACTGTTCCGGCCATTTTCCGGCCACACGCGCCTGACAGCCTTGATCCTCTCCTCAAGTCCGGCCTACCCACCAAAAATCACGGCCATCGGACCACCGACGCGCCGGGATCGGAGCGTTTTCCGGCGAGGGGTCGAAAATCTTCAAACGGTGATTTCTCCGCCGTCCGACCTCCGTTTTGCTCACCGTCGGTCCCGTTGGATTGCTCTCCTCACGATCTACAAATCTGCAAAATTTCACAGAAAACGGCCACCGTCGGAAATTACTGTTCCGGCGACGGTTGCCGGTGACGTGGCGGCCCGCCGGAAAGTACTGTTCCGGCGAGTACCCTGAAAATTCCGGCCAGCTCCAGTCCGCAGTGTTCGACCTCCTGAACCCAAATCCGACTTCCGTTTCCACCAATTCGCGACGGTTTGGGAGAATTGCGGAGCCGAAACCCGAAAAGCTTCCCGATAAATTTCGACCCCGTCGGGTACGATCATCGGAAATTAAGACCGGATCTGTGATTAGCATCACTCGAGCTTCGATTCGGTATATAATTCGTAAATTTTAGTTATCGTTTGGTGTTCGCTCCTCAGGTACCCATTTGGGGATTACCCGAATAAAATATTAATATTTGTGGTTTTGGTACTGTGGATGTTTTAGGTGCACGTGCAAGTAGCGGAGTCGATCCTGCGGAGGATCTTGATTGAGATACGTGCACAACGTGAGTGACCCACCTTCAAATTAATTTTGGGGAATTTAATTGATGAATATATTATGTGTGAATTAAATATTTGGAATTTAATTTCTATGTGCCAAATATTTATTGAATTTATTGTAGAATTATTTATGAATTTATTGGATTTAAGAAAATGCGAATTCTACAATTTATGCCATGTGGAATTATTTTATGGTTTTGAGGATTTTGAAATTGGTGTGGTTTTAATGGTAAATTGGGCACGATTTGAATTTCAAATATTTCAAGGAAAATATTTGGTTATGTTGGTGATTTCAATTTTTATAAAATATGCCCATGAAATATTATGAGATTTGATTATGAGATTTTGAGCATTATTTATACTATTGGGAAAATGTGGATATTTGAATTGATGGATTTGAAAGTTGGTGGATTTGAAAATCATGAAATTTATGGCATTGATTACAAAGAAATTGTGGGAAAATTTCCGGTTCAAGCGGATGGATTATGCCCGCTATGTTTATGAAAAATGTGAAATTTGTTTTATAATTTAAATTGTGGATTTTATGATTTTTAGATGCACCGTGCACGTACTGGTGTTCTGATTATGTGATATGGTATATGTGATATGGTTAGTGTGCACACGGTTGTGATTAGCGCGCAGGTGGGTGTGAGTAGCGCGCGGTTGATATTATGAGGGTGTCCTGTGGATGCCATCGGAGAGGGCGGCCACCCCCCTTTGGCCGGGACACCAGGTTAGCAGCGGCGCAGTGGGACGCCACGCGACCGTATGCCGGTTTCTTTCTATAACCTCCTGTCTGGCGGTACCTTGGGACGCTGGGTACTGTTGGCGCCACTGGTATATAGTGGGTGCATCAAATGATTTTCAGAACTGTGTTTTAAAAATAAAATGTTAATGAAAAATATAATTGTTACCGCTTCTGGTATTTAATTGATGTCTTGGTTTTCGGGAAATATGAATAAAGGGTTTTGTGAAAATGTTTTAAAAGGGGAACCTTTCCAACTGAGAGAATTGTAAGGGTTTTGAGAGACATTATTATTTCCAACTAATTATTATTTATATACCTATTACCGTGGTATGATAGTGTAGAGTAGTAGGGTCGCTCACTGAGATGATTAGCATCTCACACTCTTAAATTCCGTTCCTCTAGGTACCAGGTTGTCGGTGTTCACTCGGAGCGGACTTGATCTTCCTCGCTGTATTTGTTCGCGCAGTACCTTGTTCTTCTTTTACTGCAGTTGTAATATTTCTTTCACTTTTGCTGTATTCTGTATTTTGTAGTACTTCATAAAGCTCTGTATACTGTATGGGACACTTATGTATTTGTATTGCACTGGATTACTGTATTTTTATTTTGGAGTGCTGAAATTTGTGGAACCAGTTCGTCGTACTGTGGGAGGAATAAGGGAACAATTATAGAAGTGTGTTTTCAGTGCAGGAAATTTTGTGGTAAGTCCATCCCTTAGGGGAGGTTCTGCCGGATCTTCCATAGAAGGGTCCGGTAGGGTTTCCCTGGGATCAGGGCTTGTCTAGGGTTCCGGTGGGGAACTTTGGACGGGTCCTGACAGTTGGTATCAGAGCATAGGTTCTTGTAATCCTAAGGGACTGTGCATTGCTGTACAGCCCATCCGTAAAGTCCTTCCTTTTGTAATCGTGCTTAAGTGTCCCTGTTTCTAAACTCTTGTTTGTTTCTTCAGTTTAATCGACTACGATGAGTCGGCGGGACACACGTAGAACTCGGGAACGCTCGGCTGAGAGTTCCGGGAGTCGATCAAGCCTTAGAGATCTGGTCTCTCAGCTAACTAGAGCCTTAGGAGGTTCAAGCTCTAGTAACCGATCCGTGGATCAGGCTCGACGTTTAGGAGCCGTGGAGTTCGATGGAAGCCAAGGCCCAGCTGCAGCCTTGAAGTGGCTATCCAGCATGGAGAAAATCTTGGAAGAGGGGATGCAGTGCCCCGATGAGGATATGGTGAGGATTTCTGGGTTCATGTTAGAGGGAGACGCCCGGAAGTGGTGGCAAATGGAGAAGACCCGCAGAAGGCATACGTGGGACCAGTTCAAGATTGCCTTCTCTACTGAGTTCTGTCCTCCTGCCTACCGTGAGGCGAGAAGGAGAGAGTTCGAGGGACTGCGCCAGGGAAACATGACGGTGACAGAGTACGAGAGGAGGTTCCGGGAGCTGTCAGAGTTCTGCATGCACTTGATTCCCGACGATCACGCGAAGAAGGTGAGGTTCATAGACGGGTTGAACGAGAGCATCGGCTACACCCTTTCTGGGTCAGTACACCCCACCTATCAGTCCGCCAGGGATGCAGCGCTCGAGCTAGAGAGACAGGCGGAGATACACAGACCCTCGAGGCGCAGACCGTTCGAAGGTTCGTACAGCGGGGTACCTCGACAGGGGGCATCTAAGAAGAGTCATAGTTCAGGCTCAGACAGTGGTGGGTTCAGCCCTCGAGGCAGATTTCAGAGGAGAGGCGGCTATCGTATGCCCCAACCAGCGCGCCATTCCATCAGCAGCGGCACGAGCTCATATCAGCACTTTATAGAAGTGTGTTTTCAGTGCAGGAAATTTTGTGGTAAGTCCATCCCTTAGGGGAGGTTCTGCCGGATCTTCCATAGAAGGGTCCGGTAGGGTTTCCCTGGGATCAGGGCTTGTCTAGGGTTCCGGTGGGGAACTTTGGACGGGTCCTGACACACTCCCTCCTTATGTAACCTGGCTGCCCACACTGGAAGCATAACCCATCCATCTGACACTGCCCAGAATGCTTCCTCCTACAAATTTGGCAAACCCGCGGAGAACCAAAGTGTGACTGCTGATACGAGCTTGCATCCCCACTGACCGAATGGCGAGCTGGCTTGGGCATACGATAACCGCCTCTCCTCTGAAATCTGCCTCGTGGGCTTAACCCATCACCATCTGAGCCTGAACTATGGCTTTTCTTAGCTGCCCCCTGTCAAGGTACCCCAACTCATCGTAGCAGATTTTGAAGAAACAAACAAGAGTTTAGAAACGGGGACACTTAAGCACGATTACAAAAGGAAGAATTTACGGATGGGCTGTACAGCAATGCACAGTCCCTTAGGATTACAAAAACCTATGCTCTGATACCAACTGTCAGGACCCGTCCAAAATTCCTCACCGGAACCCTAGACAAGCCCTGATCCCAGGGAAACCCTACCGGACCCTCCAATGGAAAATCCGGCAGAACCTCCCCTAAGGGATGGACTTACCACAAATTACCTGCACTGAAAACACACTTCTATACTCATCCCCTTATTCCTTCCGCAACTACAAATTGTTCCACATATTTCAGCACTTCTCAACAATAACAACAGTCCAGTGCATAAATAAAACATAAGTGTCCCAATAGTATACAGAGCTTTAAGAAGTGCTAATCAACAGAAATACAATAAGGATGAAAGAAATAATACACTGAAATGAAAGAGTACAGAAGTACTTCTCGAAACACAACAGCAGCGGAAAAAAATTGGTCCGCTCCGGAAGAACGTCTACCACCACTTGCACCTAAGGGAACGGAACTTAAAAACGTGAGATGCTAATCATCTCAATGAGTGACCCTAACTACTGAACACTTTTAATGATAATAAAATAATAATAATAACAATTAAGGAAATTGAATAATACCAACAATTAATAAATAAATAATAATAAATAATAACTGTTGGAAACAATAATTTCCCTCAAAACTCTCACCAATCACTCCGTTTGAAATGTTCCCTTTTTAAAACAATTTCACAAAACCCGATGTACATACTTCCCGAAAACCAAGGGATTAAACCATTTGATAAACAATAAATAAATAAATACATACCCCAATATATTATTAAAATGTAATAAATTATAGTAAATAATTTTTGAACACCTTTGGGGTTTAAAACATTATTTGCAAATTACACCTGACGCACCACACCATATACCGGTGATGCCCTCCGATACCCAGCGTCCCGAGCACCGACTGGCGGGGGGGGGGCGTTAAAGAGAGAAACTTGCAAACGGCACTTCGGCGTCCCGACAGTACCGCTGCTGAAACCATCATCCCGGCCAAGGAGGGGGGCGGCTGTGGCCAATGACAAACTTGCCTGCCCACGGTCCAATGGCAACAACGGGAGAAATAATTCCTGCGTGCTAAACCACATAATACTTGCGCGCTACCACGTGTCCATACACCAGAACACCAATACTGTATGAGTGCGTCTAAAATAATCATTATTAACCAACCGTACCGTTTGCCAAAAATTACCGTGGGAAATACATTAAATTCTCACACTTACTATCCCACATATTTTTATTTAACAAATCGGTAAGAAACATCGATAACACATAAACCACAAGTTTTTCGAAGTACGAGATGCAACCATAAAAACACCGCGGGCATAATTTATAAAATTTAAACAAATATTTTCGTAAAATATTTAACCTAATTACGCCTGAAAATAATACTTAAAACCACGTACGATTATTACCGAAATATAATTTGCTCATGCATAATAAATAAATTAAACCATAATTAAATCATACCACATGAGCGCAATTTAAATACCACTTAAACATAATTAATTGCCCAAAATAATTTTTGAAGGTGGGTCACTCACCATAAGCGCGTAACTCAGCTAAGATCCTCCGCAGGATCAACGCCACTACTCGCGCGTGCACCTAAACAACCACAGTATACCAACCAAATGGGTACCCGGGGAGCGAACACCAAACGATATCTAAAAGTTACGAGTTATATACCGAATCGAAGCTCGAGTGATGAGGATCATGGATTCGGTCTTACTTTCCGGTGATCGGACCCGACGGGGTCGGAATCTCGCCGGAAAGCTTTTCAGATTTCGACTCCGCAATTCTCCCAAACGGTCGCAAATTGGCGGAAACGGATGCCGGATTCGGGTTCAGGAGGTTGAACACAGTGGACAGTGGCTGGCCCAGAGACTGGGTACTCGCCAAAACAGTAACTTCCGGCGAGCCGCCGAGGTCACCGGCAACCGTCACCGGCGGCGGCGCGTGTGGTGGCCGTTGGCTGAGATTTTTTGTAGATTTGTAGATCGAGGGGAGAGCAATCCAACGGGACCGGCGGTGAGGCAAACGGAGGCCAGACGGCGGAGAAATCACGGTTTGAAGAATTTCGGCCCCTCGTCGAAAAAAACTCCGATCCCGGCGCGTCGGTGGTCCGGTGGGTCGGCCGGACTTGAGGAGGTGGTGATGGCTAGCTGGCGCGTGTGGCCAGAAAATGGCCGGAAATGGGTCAATCGGCGATGGCCAGCGGTGGAGGGAAAAAGTCACCGCCGATCTTCGCTGCCTCGATCCCGGCGCGCCCGGCGGCCAATGGCCGTGAAATTTTGAGGTTTTGCCGGAAATGGGGAGAGGATTCTTGCTGGCCGGCGCGTGTACAGTGAATCAGCCGGAAAATTTGAAAACCTCCGTGTGACACTGTTCATGCCACGTGGACCAATCAGAAGCTTACACATGGCGTTACTGTGCACTTAAGCCAAATATAATAAAATAATACGGTATCCGGTGAATTTCAAACGTCCATAACTTTTTAACCAAACGTCCGATTCAAGCGTGCCGCTAGTCTATGAACTCGTATCGACGAGTACTTTACAACCATACAAGAGTCAAAACAAAATTACACCACAAGAAAAAGTCAACTCCCGGCACCTTTTAGACTGTTTGCACCTCAACTTGTTTTACCCATAACTTTCAAACCGTAGCTCCGTTTTCGATGTGCTACTAGTCTACGAACTCGGGGCATCATGCACTTCACCACGGTACCCTGGTCAAATGGAAATTCCAACTAGAACGAAAAGTCAATGTTTGACCCACTCGGTCAACGGTCAACCTCGGTCGACGTGCACGGATTCCGGTGCGATTTGGGACGGGGTGTTACAAATGGCATATCGTTTAACATATTAAATGACTTTCATATGGTTATTAAAACCCACAATTCATATGCAATGCATGTGAGTTTTTCATTTTGAGTTGGCGATATGAGAGAAGTACATCAAAACCCTATCCAGGATCCATTTTCGAAATTTTAGATTTGATCAAAAATTCAAATTTGGAACATTTTTTTGGATCAGGATGTTACAAGTATTGACATAGATAGAGAAGCATGGACATAGCTGTTTCAATTAATTTAAAAAAAAAAACCACTAGTTAGGCACGAAAGGAAGGAGATTTCAAGATTGAAGATTTGGGGTAGCCCAATAGTAGTCTTTAATTGAGTAAAATACAATTTTTAATTTTAGCATCGAGTTTTGATTTTTTTCTCCAATTTTTTTTTAAATCTTTTTTCTTTCATGGAGCTCCAATGCTAGAGCAGTGGCATTTTTAGATCACGGAATAGTGTTAGATTTCCAGAATGGATAAATAAAGAGTAAATATCAAGAGTAGATTAGAGTTTTTCTTTCCCATATAAGTTTTATTAGTAAAAGACTACAATTCAAATTTCTAGGGCCTGTTTGGCCATGTTTTCTGTTTTCTGTTTTCGAAACATTATTTTTAAAATAGAGAATAGAAAATTATTTTCTGTTGTTTAATGAGAATAATGAGTATATGACCATTAATACTTGAAACCAATTTTTAAAACTAAAAAACAGAAACCATGTTTGGCTGAACATATTTGGAAAGGTAAAAGCAAAAATAAACAATAAAAAGAAAAAAAAAATACAATGGGAGATAAAGGGAAAAAAAAAAGAATAACTTATAGAAAAACAGAAAAACAAAAAGCAAAAATTGAAAAAAAACAATCTGATAGAAATGGAAAATAAAAAAAAATAATGGAATAGAGGAAAAACGGAAAATTTGGAAAAAAAATAAAATAGAAAGAGAGAGAGAGAGAGAGAGAGAGAGAGAGAGAGAGAGAGAGAAAGCATATTTGATAAGGAAAAAACAAAAAATAAGAAAAAAGAATAACATAGCAAAATAAATAATTGATATAAGAAATATTTACCCCAAAAAAACTAATAAAAGAAGTAAAATAAAAAAAATAAAATTTTAGTAGGTATACAACGAAGGAAAGGAAATAAAAAATAGTAACAATAAAATAATTGATGTAATTTATAAGGGATTAAAAAAAAAAAAGGAGAGAAATAGCTATTTTTTAAAGTTGTTCTATTAAAAAAATTAAAACAAAAGAAAAAAATAAAATAAGAAAATAAGAAAATTTAATCGGATACATTTATCAAGACTTAGCATTCTATCTTTCTCTCTTTAGGATATTCGAAATAATATTTTCTTTCTACAGCTTTTTCTATAAGATAGAGAAACGCAAACTAAAAAAAAAAAAACGATGAAGAAAACAAATTAAAATAATATGTATTTTATTATTTTCAAAACAAGTGAAAACATTATTTTCTCGTTTTTCAATTTTTTTTTTCATTTGTTTTCTAGAACTGTTTTTGAAAACTAGTAGCCAAACATGTAATTTTTTATTTTGAAAACAGTTTTCTAATATTAAAACTTCGAAAGAGAGATATCCTGAAGATAAGTAAAGGTTTATGGAACCAATAACATGGCAAAGAGAGATCAGTAAAAGAAAATCCAATGCGGCTAATTATCGTGACAAGGGTTCTTTCCACATGCCCAATGCCAACATTTTCGCATTACCAAAATTACCCTTCAATCTTTCGGAAAGGTGTGTTACTGTTTCTCATATTGCCCTTTTCTTCAATTGACTTTTTGACTTCCACATGCTTTTTTGCTCCTTTTAATATGTTTTAAACAATGCAATTTCTTTTTTTATCATTTACAACAGTTTCTATACTTTTACTATCAATGTGATTGAAAATGTTTTTTAATTATTTTATTTTAAGATTTCAATATATTGTAAACTAAAATGGGTTGCAGATTTCACCAGATCTACTCGAGCTAGGAATTTAGAAGTGTATTTTTAATGGTTGTGTCATTAAATTATATATATACATGAATACAATGACAATGTAGTGGATTGAAAAGTTGATACAATTAAATCAAGGGAAATTTGGTCCAATGCCCCTGTTTCGCAAGCTTTAAAGATATTTACCAACACTTTTTGGATCTTTTTTATTTTACCTTTTAATGTCTATTTTATCCTTAAGAAAATTACAATTAACTTGCATATCCTTATTTTACATTCCCCCATGTCCACTATTCACCATTCTTCGAAAAAAAATTTCCATTCAAAACAAACAAAAACCCCTTCGTCCCCCACGTCATCTTCATCATCATTTTTTTATTTTACAACCTCAAAAAAAAAAAAAAATTTCTCACAAACCCAAGGTAGCCAACGAACCCAGATTGAATTTTGAATTTAATAAAATAAAGATAATTTATGAATTTTGTAGCTGGAGGAGATAAAAAGAAAGAGAGAAAAATAAGGGAAAATGAAAAAAAGGATGGCTTTAAATATGTGAGAAATGAAAATCAAACATCCAAAACTTCTCAGATAGAGAAAATATAAAGACAAAAGTAATCCACAAAGAAAGATTGAATAATTTTGTATGATGGGCTGTTTGTTATAGATAAAAAACAGCCCAAAAAATATATATATAAAATAAAAAATTAACAGAAGAAAAAGCAAAATGAAAGAGAGAGAGAGATGAAATGAAAGATTTATCAAAGTTTGTTGAAAATTGAGAGAAGCAAATTTGGGAAATGGGTTTTCTTTTCTTTCTTTTTCCTTTTTTTTGGCTCTCCTTTTCTCTCTCTCTCTCTATTCTATTTTCTC
This sequence comes from Ziziphus jujuba, assembly GCF_031755915.1. Taxonomy (NCBI): domain Eukaryota; kingdom Viridiplantae; phylum Streptophyta; class Magnoliopsida; order Rosales; family Rhamnaceae; genus Ziziphus; species Ziziphus jujuba. Next base: position 26,483,939 of record NC_083387.1, read on the forward strand.
TTATTTGTTTGTCCCACAGCCATATCTATCTCATTGTTGAAACCTTCAAATGAACATTTATGAGCGACAAATCAATCATCCTATTTGCTAGACCTAAAATTGAGCATAAAACCTCCTTCCATAGCTTTGAGATCGTCCTGCGAGTCCAACAAGAGAAAGAACTTGAATATGAGAAGGGTTATCAGTAAAGAGAGAGAGGGAAAGTGGATGTGAAATGTGATAGGTGAGACATGGGTAAGAGAGAAGGGTAGGGTTGGAATAATGAAAAGAAGATGGGTAGATAATGTTTAAAAAAGAAGGGATATTATTTGTTAAGACTCTCAAAATAAGGGTATTGGGCTAGATTCCCCTTAAATCAAGGAGAATTTGGCCTAATACCCTCATAGGACCGAGGTTAATGATTTTTGCCCCCTCACTTGATATCTTTTTTGTTCTACCCCTTCAATCTTTTATAATCCCAAAATACCCTTATGTTTTTTTTTTATATGTTTTTTTCTTTCCTTTCTTCATCCGCCTTTTCTCCTCCTTATAATCAATATCCAGACCATTAGGAGCCCTCTGTTTCCTTTCGCATCGGCTGGATTGTAAGCGTGGAGACTGTGCATTTTGAAGGAGATGGTGAAGAGGCGACTCAAAGAGAAAACTGCAGGGTTTTAGAAAGCCCTAGGAGCAGAAGCAGAAGCAACAGGTAGGCAACAACGAAGTAGGAAAGCATGAGGCTCATTTGATCAATCACTGGTAATCTTCTCCTCTCCATTTTCAAATTCTTAAGCTTTTCCCCAGACATTTTCTTACTTGTTTCGCTAATAATGAACTAGTTTTTTTTTAAATAAATAATATATTTTAGATTGTTATTGGGACGGAGGAACTATGCAAGCAGTGTCTCTAATTTTGATTTTCTTTTAGTGGTTTTGGGATATTTTTTTTTTTTGGGAGAAATTGTGAAAGTTGTGTTCTTTTTTTTTTTTTTTTTTTTTTTTTAAGTAACGGTGGTGGTAGGCATTTCTTGCTGAGAGATATGTATGATGATATGATGCTGGATGGAGTACAGCCAACTAGGGATACATTCCATTCTGTCATCATTGGAACCATGAAAAGCTCTTGCTTGTAGGACGCTTTCTACTTTTTTGACCAAATGAAATCCATGGGTTTGGTCCCTGATGTATGTATTTGTATATATATGCTTCTTCTTTTTTTTCGTTTTTGTTTTTTTTCACATGGATCTGCATTAGTTCTTATCTGCTGAATATTAGATTCTTTCAAGATTGGAAATTTTGTATAAAGTTACTTTGTTTTTTTTTTTTCTCTCTCTTTTTTTTTCCCTAGCTATTACAATGTATTGCTTTGTGTTATAGGTTACTTTATACAACAGTTTAGTTTCTTGATGTAATGCAGATGAACTCTATCACTATTGACTCGAGGCCAAAGTGCTTGGTTGGCATTATTTTTTATGGTTACCCTTCTTATTCTAGAATGTATGCAGAAGAAACAAGTTACTACTTTTTCTCTAGGTGATTGATGAAATAGATGGAGCTCTTGGTGATGGCAAAGGTGCTGTGGAGGTTATTCTAAAGATGGTAATTGTGTGTTTTATATTATTATTATTTTTTTGGGTCTTGTGTGTTTTCCATTATTGAATGCTGCTTATTTATTAAATTTAATTGTCTGCATGCTTATTTGTGTTTTAATATAATTGTAGTTATAGTTATTTTATTACTATAATTGCTGTTGGTGATTAAATATAACTGCTTTCGTTGTTATCAGTTATTGTTGTCATGTATAATTCTTGTTTTCCTCAATGTTTAATGCAAACTGTCAGTTATTGCATTTACTTCATTATCAACATGAGAATCATAAGGGAAATTTACTATTTAAACTCCATGGTTGCACATTATATACGTTAACAGAAACCTCCATTTCTACCGAGGGTAATATATTCAGCTATGGTGGTTTTTATTTCCCAGTGCTCATTATATTTTTCACTTTTATTTTATGTTGTTCATATAGGTTTCTGCAGATAAGAAGTCTGATACAGGGAAGGCGAATTTTCCAAAAGAAGAAAATCATGAAAGTACATAGAAAGTTTATCATTCATATGGAGTTTCCTTTTCATGATTCCCTGGAAAATGGTACACCCGAAAGTTTATCATTCATATGGAATTTCCTTTTCATGATTCTTTTCATGTAAACTAGATAGTATTTTTTGCTTATTGACAGCTACTTGCTTTCTGCAGGGTTCATATATTTGTTCAACCAACAGTTAATCATGTTGTCAGTAGGTGATCCTTGACTACCATGGCTGATGTTTAATTGCTGTGACAATTTCAAGCCTTTCCATTTCTGATTTCATCTGTTTTATAGATATTTTAGATACTTTGTTGCTTTCATGATTTCTAAAATTTCCTTAGAATTTCTGATATGAAGTCAGTGAATGGAAATAGGATATTTAGATGGAAGACTTAATTATTTTGATTATCCAATTCAATCTTTGGGACAACATATCCACTTGCATACTTACTACTTACAATACAGTTTGATAATGACTCGCTTTGTGATATTTTTCTTCCTTTGTTGATGTCTAGACCAATAATTCTACTCTTCACAGTTTGCATATAGCATTTATCGCATATGAGGACAGCTAAGGTCTTCACTTCTCATTATATTTATTTAAAATTTTTTTGAGGGAATCCCTTATTTTATTAAATCAGATATGCTTTTTTGTCAAGTATTAAAAAAAGTTAGTCATTTTTTTAGGTTGAGATTTAAAACAAAATGCTTTAGTAATTTTCCTTAATTATTTACAATAATTATTTTCTTTGAAACTTGTATGCTAAATATTATAACTAACTGCAGATATTTCGTTTGATTTCATCCAGGTATCAAATCTGTCTCCGTTTTAGTGGAGGTGCCCCATATGCTTTTAATGGTGTCACTAAAGTTTGGCATCATACCAATTGTGGTGCCAGTTGGTGTTCGAGATTTTGACATTGATGGGGAACATTGGGTCAAGTCGGGATTGATACCAACAGAGGCTTTTGTAGGAGCTGTAATATTCTCTAGGAGCTGTAATATTCTCTAGGAGGTGTAATATTCTCTTGTTTTTATTCATAAAACACTTGTACAATTTCCTCTTGCTAATTCAGATTTTGTTTTTAGTTTTTGTACATGATTCTTGTGTCAATATGATGTGTAAGGATCCAATTTCATTATTAAATTCTCCATATTATTTGATATGTGGAGAAGCAATAAATAAGAAGGATGATAATTTAAATGGATGGTATCAATCACTTTTACATGAACGGCTCCATGGTAGTATGTCCAAATGAGACTTGTTAGGAGGGAATTAATTGTCTGGCTTTTGTAAACTATTTAAATACATGGATATGAAAGTGTAAAATAAAAATAACAGTTTTCCATTTCTCCTCTACCCTCATTTCTCATTGACTGTCTCGAATACAGGTGAAAATATTAAACAATTTTTTTGACCATCTCTCATTTCTATCTACCCTCATTAACTTCTGTCCCTCTCTCTTACTGTCCCTGCTACCACATTAAATGTATACTGTGTCTTCCTCTCTCTTTCTCTTTTGTTGGTTAGGTACCTTTCAGCCTTTCTTTGCATTGACGAACATTACAGAAAATCCCAAAATCTCTTCAGTTCAGTTCACTCTCCCTGCATCATCTGAAAATCTTCATTGTGGAGCCCATACACTTCAAAAGGATGTAATTAAATTGTATGTTTTTGCAGATCGGAGTTAACGATTACCTGGTATGTGGATATATATATATATATACATAATTTGGCTTTATGCTACTTCTTTACATAATTTTTTTTATCATTTATAATAATTTTTTTCCATCTTAATATTTTGAAATCATGAACTCCCAATAGTAAACATAAATGGCTTAATAACTAAGCCAAAAAATAAATACAATATACTTCATATTAATTTTGTTAATTGATTTTACGAAAAAAATTTCCTAAAATATACTTTACGTATAGGTGATAGATAAAGTCAAAATCAAATAATGACTTAGCCTTAGCACAATACTAGCAGTGAGGAAAAAGTATGAATTGGTACGAACAAAGGATGCGTTATAAACTATAAACAAAAAATTAAATATAATATTATAAAAATGAATCAAAAATGTTTTGTTTGAATTCACAGAAAGATGACATCGAGGTCAAATTTAGAGCATTAGACCTTTCAATGGATCGATTTAATTAATAAATATATATATATATATATATTTATATTAGCCTAAGAATAAGAATTTAATTAGTCAATATTGTATTAAAAAAATAACATTTACATGGTCAGAAAGGGAAAACATTGACCAACTATGAAAACTCGTTTGTCTTCTCTATCCAGCAGCTAGTACCTTCAATCAGCTTTCACAGGGTGTGTTATAAATATAAATATGTGTACATATATGGCAACATTTTTCCCTTAAACAGCATTTGTACTCATTTACATAAAATGCATTTGTATTTTATCTTTACTCGTTTACTGAAAATGCATTTGTATTTGTATTTAAAATGCTATTCCACTAGGCGTTAATAACATAATTGTTTGGCTTATTTTCTGTACTCATTTACTAAAAATGTATTTGTATTTTTTCATTACTTTTGCTTCAAGATTATAGTTAAACCTTCCAGCAAAGATTCTACGATTGCAGAAGTAGATACTTAGTATGTGTTGAATTGGTAAACTCTTTGTGTTCAATGTCACAAATTTCAGTTTTACTGTTCTACGATGGAACATGGAGTGTATGTTCTGAAGGTACCTGGAGATACCAACGTCAAAGAACGAAGATTATACGTATCAAAAGGAATTGTACGTTGGCCGAACTTGAAGATGTTGTCTACAACGCTCTCAACTTAGATTCTACACAACATCAATTAATCTTCAAGTTCATATACCATGTGTGTTTGTCATGTGAGCCGTACGTTGTGGAAAATGATGAAGACCTACAAAGTTTTATAGAAGAGTATAGTTCACACAGACCTCAAGACAAATCTCCACTTATTGTTGATGTGTTATCCAGGGTTCCAAAGAGTATTAATACTATTGGATGTGTTGTGAATAGGATACCTACAAGTTCCGAATTATGACTGCTGCCCCACTATCTGTAGTTCCCGAGACAGCTACTTGTACCTCTGATGCTGACATGCAGTCCCCAGTGACCAAACTTCATGTGCCGGAAACTCAACCTGGATTCTCTGAAAATCAAATTTGTGAAAACAATGTGCAATCTGTGGAACATGATCATGATAATGAGCACTTCGACATTAATGATATGAATGAATATCGTGGACATGATTATGACCAAGATGAACAATTTGAGGTTGAGGTCAACACTGATCGTAGTGAAGATGGGTTACAAGACATTTGTTGGACCCAACATTCGGGACTTTCACCTGGTGATAGTTGACATGGTGAGTCTCCTTATGGTAGTAGTCCAATTGATAATGTGAATGATGATGTGCTTGCCTCTCCTTGTACCGAAAACCATTTGGACATTAGATAGGATTCTATCGCAACCATGGCTGAACTTAGGGTTAACCATCGCTTCTCATCCGTCAATGCCCATGAAATCATTCGAATCAACCAAATCTTTGCGAGTAAGAATGCGCTACAGAAGAAGATTAGTCTTTATGCACTAAGGAGAAATTTTGAATTCAAGGTCAAGAAGTCGGATAGAGTCCGATATGAGGTTGTATGTGCAAACGACAATTGCATGTGGCGAATGCGTGCTACCAAACTACATGGTGATAATACAGAGGCCTTCGTGATTAGGGCCTTCAAGGATGAGCATATTTGCTCTTTAAATATCATGAAAAGGGATCATCGTCAAGCAACAAGTTCAGTTATCGGAGACATCATCCAGCCAATGTTTGATGGGATTTCAAGGCAATACAAACCTCGAGATATCATGCATGACATTCGCTCTAATTACGGAGTAAACATAAGCTACAACAAAGCATGGGCCGCTAAGGAAGTTGCACTATCAGGTTTGTGGGGCACGCCAGAAGATTCATATGCAAAACTTCCTTTATGGAGTCACGTTTTGAAGAGCAAAAATCCGGACATGTTTACTCAAATTGAAACTGATGATCAAAACAGATTTTTATATTTTTTCATGGCACTTGGAGCTAGCATTAGAGGGTTCCAGCATATGCGGAGAGTCGTAGCTGTCGATGGAACTACACTGAAGAATAGATATAGAGGTTTGTTATATATTGCACCATGTTTGGATGGGAACAATCAAATTTATCCACTTGCTTATGGAATAGGCCCTGGGGAGACGGATGCGGCTTACACGTGGTTTTTTGAGAGCTTTAAAGAAGCGTTTGGGGATGATCCGAATATAGCTTTTATATCGGATAGACACAAGAGCATTGCAAAAGCAATACGTACAGTTTTCCCTAATAATCACCATGGCCACTGCACATATCATCTTGGTACAAATTTACGTGCTAAGAAGTTTAAAGGTAATGTCAACGCGATTATATCAACTTTTGATGATGCAGCTAGAGCATATATTGTTGAGGATTTTGATAAGGCCATGCAGCTTTTAGAAGGGGTTAGTATTGAAGCTGTATAATATCTCAAGGATGCAAGTCCTTCAAAATGGGCTAGATCACATTTTTTGGGCAATAGATACAACATAATGACAACTAACATTGCAGAGAGCATGAACTCTGTGCTTATTGATGCTAGGGATAAACCTGTTTTGCCATTACTAGATCACATTCGTGATGTCTTGCAAAGGTGGTGGTATGAACGTCGAACTAATGCTGCTGCAATGCAAACTCCTGTTACTAATTGGTTGGAAAAAATCATGCAGGACCGCTGAAATAATGGCAGAGGCTTACGTGTTATGCCAATGAACTTATATGAGTTTCAAGTTGTTGGCCATGGCATGTTCGTTGGAGTTGTTAACTTAGAAAATAAGACGTGCTCATGCAAGGAATTTGACATTGATGGATTTCCTTATGTCCATGCAATTGTAGCATGTAAGCATCGACATATTTCTTCATATTTCCTTTGCTCGGCACATTACTCAGTTGACTCACTCCGTGATGCATATTCGGAAACAATATATCCACTTGGAGATAAATGTCAGTGGCATGCTCCAGATGATGTCATAAACCAGGTTGTACTTCCACCTCAAATTGGCAAACAGTCAGGAAGACTGAGAAAGAAGAGGATTCAATCTCAAGGAGAGAAGCACCATCAATATAGATGCAGGAGGTGCAAACAGGTTGGTCACAGCAGCTGATCATGCTCCGCCGCCGTACCTCTTGATAGCACTAACAACCAACAGCACCACTGAAACGAACGCCCATCAATCGCATGATGCTATATTCAGACAATGGGGCCATGTTATGTGGTATGCGTGTGTATGAAATGTAGTCAAGAATGCAATTAGTTGGTCAACTGCGTAACATGTGTTTTGGCGTAATAGACGTTGGCCTTATGTGTTCTTTTATTGTCAAATTCATCTGTCATATTGTTTTGATAACATATCATTCCGTCTTCAGTTTTTGGTTCAGTTGTTTGTATGTTTCTTACTATTGCATGGATGATATTACCGCCCCATGGTAATGACCAATGCATCATTGGTAATTGACATTTGTACACCGTCGTAAAAGACTCACAACAATTCCATCCGGCAACTTCAATCATGTGTGTTCCAACCAATAACATGCTAAACGTAGCATTATTAATGATAAATTCTAGCAAAGTAAGTGATCAAACGGCATTAAAATATGACAACGTTAAATTTGTTTTTGATTCACAAATTACCGAAGGTTTCGTCGGTAATTACCGAAACCCTATGGCAATCACATTTTACCAATTTTTTGGGCCCCACAAGTCCCCTAAAGTGTGTTGAATGCAAAAAAAATGAAAAATATGGATTATAAAATTATCCTAAGGAGATAAAATCCCAAAATTACTTAAAAAGTTCTCAAATTTTCTAAAAACATACGATGACTGTACACGATCGGTAATTCCCGAGGAAACCGTCCGTAACCAACAAATACCCTCTGGAAAAATTACCGACGGTTTCGTCGGTAATTACCGAGGGTGTACAGTTAATCACATTTTACAAATTTTTTGGACCCCAAAAGTCCGATAACGTGTGTTGAATGCAAAAACATGCAAAATAGGGATTCTAAAATTATACTAAGGAGAGAAAATCCCAAAATTTCACAAAAGTGTCTCAAATTCTGCAAAAAAATTGGATGACTGTTCACCCTCGGTAATTCTCGAGGAAACCAACACATACCCTCTGGAAAAATTACCGACGGTTTTGTCGGTAATTACCGAGGGTGTACAGTCAATCAAATTTTACCAATTTTTTTGGGCCCCAGAAGTCCCATCACGTGTGTTGAATGCAAAAACATGCAAAATAGGGATTCTAAAATTATACTAAGGAGATAAAATGCCAAAATTTCATAAAAGTGTCTCAAATTCTGCAAAAAAATTGGATGACTGTTCACCCTCGGTACTTCCCGAGGAAATGGTCGGTAACAAACACATACCCTTTGGAAAAATTACCGACGGTTTCATCGGTAATTACCGAAGGTATACAGTCAATCACATTTTACCAATTTTTTGGGCCCTACAAGTCCCATAATGTATGTTGAATGCAAAAACATGCAAAATAGGGATTCTAAAATTATACTAAGGAGATAAAATGCCAAAATTTCATAAAAGTGTCTCAAATTTTGCAAAAAAATTGGATGATTGTTCACCCTCGGTACTTCCCGAGGAAATGGTCGGTAACCAACACATACCCTCTGGAAAAATTACCGACGGTTTCATCGGTAATTACCGAAGGTGTACAGTCAATCACATTTTACCAATTTTTTGGGCCCCACAAGTCCCATAATGTATGTTGAATGCAAAAACATGCAAAATAGGGATTCCAAAATTATACTAAGGAGAGAAAATCCCAAAATTTCATAAAAGTGTCTCAAATTTTCCAAAAAAATAGGATGACTTTTCACCCTCGGTAATTCCCGAGGAAACCGTCGGTAACCAATAAATTCCCCCTGGAAAAATTACCGGCAATTTCGTCGGTAATTACTGAGGGTGTACAGCCAATCATATTTTACCAATTTGTTTGGCCCCACAAGTCCCATCACGGGTGTTGAATGCAAAAACATGCAAAATAGGGATTCTAAAATTATACTAAGGAGATAAAATGCCAAAATTTCATAAAAGTGTCTCAAATTCTGCAAAAAAATTGGATGACTGTTCACCCTCGGTACTTCCCGAGGAAATGGTCGGTAACAAACACATACCCTCTGGAAAAATTACCGACGGTTTCATCTGTAATTACCGAAGGTGTACAGTCAATCACATTTTACGAATGTTTTGGGCCCTACAAGTCCCATAATGTATGTTGAATGCAAAAACATGCAAAATAGGGATTCTAAAATTATACTAAGGAGATAAAATGCCAAAATTTCATAAAAGTTTCTCAAATTCTGCAAAAAAATTGGATGACTGTTCACCCTCGGTACTTCCTGAGGAAATGGTCGGTAACCAACACATACCCTCTGGAAAAATTACCGACGGTTTCATCGGTAATTACCGAAGGTGTACAGTCAATCACATTTTACCAATTTTTTGGGCCCCACAAGTCCCATAATGTATGTTAAATGCAAAAACATGCAAAATAGGGATTCCAAAATTATACTAAGGAGAGAAAATCCCAAAATTTCATAAAAGTGTCTCAAATTTTCCAAAAAAATAGGATGACTTTTCACCCTCGGTAATTCCCGAGGAAACCGTCGGTAACCAACACATACCCTCTGGAAAAATTACCGACAGTTTCGTCGGTAATTACCAAAAGTGTATAGTCAATCACATTTTACCAATTTCTTGGGTCCCACAAGTCCCATAACGTGTGTTGAATGCAAAAACTTGAAAAATAGGGATTCTAAAATTATACTAAGGAGAGAAAATCCCAAAATTTCATAAAAATGTTCCAAATTTTCGAAAAAAAGAGGATGACTGTACCCTCTCGGTAATTCCCGAGGAAACCGTCGGTAACCAATAAATTCCCCCTGGAAAAATTACCGGCGGTTTCGTCGGTAATTACTGAGGGTGTACAGCCAATCATATTTTACCAATTTGTTTGGCCCCACAAGTCCCATCACGGGTGTTGAATGCAAAAACATGCAAAATAGGGATTCTAAAATTATACTAAGGAGATAAAATGCCAAAATTTCATAAAAGTGTCTCAAATTCTGCAATAAAATTGGATGACTGTTCACCCTCGGTACTTCCCGAGGAAATGGTCGGTAACCAACACATACCCTCTGGAAAAATTACCGACGGCTTCATCGGTAATTACCGAAGGTGTACAGTCAATCACATTTTACCAATTTTTTGGGCCCTACAAGTCCCATAATGTATGTTGAATGCAAAAACATGCAAAATAGGGATTCTAAAATTATACTAAGGAGATAAAATGCCAAAATTTCATAAAAGTTTCTCAAATTCTGCAAAAAAATTGGATAACTGTTCCCCCTCGGTACTTCCCGAGGAAATGGTCAGTAACCAACACATACCCTCTGGAAAAATTACCGACGGTTTCATCGGTAATTACCGAAGGTGTACAGTCAATCACATTTTACCAATTTTTTGGGCCCCACAAGTCCCATAACGTATGTTGAATGCAAAAACATGCAAAATAGGGATTCTAAAATTATACTAAGGAGAGAAAATCCCAAAATTTCATAAAAGTGTCTTAGCTTTTCCAAAAAAATAGGATGACTTTTCACCCTCGGTAATTCCCGAGGAAACCGTCGGTAACCAACACATACCCTCTGGAAAAATTACCGACAGTTTCGTCGGTAATTACCAAAAGTGTACAGTCAATCACATTTTAACAATTTCTTGGGCCCCACAAGTCCCATAACGTGTGTTGAATGCAAAAACATGCAAAATAGGGATTCTAAAATTATACTAAGGAGATAAAATGCCAAAATTTCATAAAAGTGTCTCAAATTCTGCAAAAACATTGGATGACTGTTCACCCTCGGTACTTCCAGAGAAAATGGTCGGTAACCAACACATACCCTCTGGAAAAATTTCCGACGGTTTCATCGGTAATTACCGAGGGTGTACAGTCAATCACATTTTACCAATTTTTTGGGCCCCACAAGTCCCATAACGTGTGTTGAATGCAAAAACATGCAAAATAGGGATTCTCAAATTATACTAAGGAGAGAAAATCCTCAAATTTCATAAAAGTGTCTCAAATTCTGCAAAAAAATTGGATGACTGTTCACCCTCGGTAATTCCAGAGGCAACCGTCGGTAACCAATGAATTCCCCCAAGAAAAATTACCGACGGTTTCCTTGGAGTTTACCGAAAGTGTACAGTCAATCACATTTTACCAATTTCTTGGGCCCCACAAATCCCATAACGTGTGTTGAATGCAAAAACATGCAAAATAGGGATTCTAAAATTATACTAAGGAGAGAAAATCCCAAAATTTCATAATTACCGACGGTTTCCTCGGGAATTACCGAGAGGGTACAGTCATCCTCTTTTTTTCGAAAATTTGGAACATTTTTATGAAATTTTGGGATTTTCTCTCCTTAGTATAATTTTAGAATCCCTATTTTGCATGTTTTTGCATTCAACACACGTTATGGGACTTGTGGGGCCCAAGAAATTGTTAAAATGTGATTGACTGTACACTTTCGGTAAACTCCAAGGAAACCGTCGGTAATTTTTCCAGGGGGAATTTATTGGTTACCGACGGTTTCCTCGGGAATTATCGAGGGTGAACAGTCATCCAATTTTTTTTGCAGAATTTGAGACACTTTTATGAAATTTTAGGATTTTCTCTCCTTAGTATAATTTGAGAATCCCTATTTTGCATGTTTTTGCATTCAACACACGTTATGGGACTTATGGGGCCCAAGAAATTGGTAAAATGTGATTGACTGTACACTTTAGGTAATTACCGACGAAACTGTCGGTAATGTTTTCAGAGGGTATGTGTTGGTTACCGACGGTTTCCTCGGGAATTATCAAGGGGGTACAATCATCCTATTTTTTTGGAAAATTTGGAACATTTGTTTGAAATTTTGGGATTTTATCTCCTTAGTATAATTTTAGAATCCCTATTTTACATGTTTTTGTATTCAACACACGTTATGGGACTTTTGGGGCCCAACAAATTGGTAAAATATGATTTACTGTACACCCTCGGTAATTATCGACGAAACCGTCAGTAATTTTTACAGGGGGAATTTATTGGTTACCGACGGTTTCCTTGGGAATTACCGAGGGGGTACAGTTATCCAATGTTTTTGCAAAATGTGAGACACGTTTATGAAATTTTGGGATTTTCTCTCCTTATTATAATTTTAGAATCCATATTTTGCATGTTTTTGCATTCAACACACGTTATGGGACTTGTGGGGCCCAAAAAAATTGGTAAAATGTGATAGACTGTATGCCCTCGGTAATTACCGACGAAACCATCGGTAATTTTTCCAGGTGAAATTTATTGGTTATTGACGGTTTCCTCGGGAATTACCTTGGGGGCACAGTCATCCGATTTTTTTCGAAAATTTGGAACATTTTTATGAAGTTTTGGGATTTTATCTCCTTAGTATAATTTTAGAATCCCTATTTTGCATGTTTTTGCATTCAACACACGTTATGGGACTTGTGGGGCCCAAAAAATTGGTAAAATATGATTGACTATACACCCTCGGTAATTACCGATGAAACCGTCAGTAATTTTTCCAGGGGGAATTTATTGGTTACCGACGGTTTCCTCGGGAATTACCGAGGGGGTACAGTTATCCAATTTTTTTGCAAAATTTGAGACATGTTTATGGAATTTTGGTATTTTCTCTCCTTATTATAATTTTAGAATCCATATTTTGCATGTTTTTGTATTCAACACAAGTTATGGGACTTGTGGGGCCCAAAAAAATTGGTAAAATGTGATAGACTGTACACCCTCGGTAATTACCAACGAAACCGTCGGTAAGTTTTCCAGAGGGTATGTGTTTGTTACCGACGATTTCCTCGGGAATTACCGAGGGTGAACAATCATCCAATTTTGTTGCAAAATTTAGGACACTTTTATGAGATTTTGGGATTTTCTCTCCTTCGTATAATTTTAGAATCCCTATTTTGCATGTTTTTGCATTCAACACACGTTATGGGACTTGTGGGGCCAAAAAAAATTGGTAAAATGTGATAGACTGTACACCCTCGGTAATTACCAACGAAGCCGTCGGTAATTTTTCCAGAGGGTATGTGTTGGTTACCGACGATTTCCTCGGGAATTACTGAGGGTGAACAGTCATCCAATTTTGTTGCAAAATTTGAGACACTTTTATGAAATTTTGGGATTTTCTCTCCTTAGTATAATTTTAGAATCCCTATTTTGCATGTTTTTGCATTCAACACACGTTATGGGACTTGTGGGGCCCAAAAAAATTGGTAAAATGTGATAGACTATACACCCTCGGTAAATTACCGATGAAACTATCAGTACTTTTTCCAGGGGGAATTTATTGGTTACCGACGGTTTCCTCGGGAATTACCGAGGGGGTACAGTTATCCAATTTTTTTGCAAAATTTGAGACACGTTTATGAAATTATGGGATTTTCTCTCCTTATTATAATTTTAGAATCCATATTTTGCATGTTTTTGCATTCAACACACGTTATGGGACTTGTGGGGCCCAAAAAAATTGGTAAAATGTGATAGACTGTACTCCCTCGGTAATTACTGACGAAACCATCGGTAATTTTACCAGGTGGAATTTATTGGTTACTGACGGTTTCCTCGGGAATTACCGTGGGGGTACAGTCATCCTATTTTTTTGGAAAATTTGGAACATTTGTATGAAATTTTGGGATTTTATCTCCTTAGTATAATTTTAGAATCCCTATTTTACATGTTTTTGTATTCAACACACGTTATGGGACTTGTGGAGCCCAAAAAATTGGTAAAATATGATTGACTGTACACCCTCGGTAATTATGGACGAAACCGTCAGTAATTTTTACAGGGGGAATTTATTGGTTACCGACGGTTTCCTCGGGAATTACCGAGGGGGTACAGTTATCCAATTTTTTTGCAAAATTTGAGACACGTTTATGAAATTTTGGGATTTTCTCTCCTTATTACAATTTTAGAATCCATATTTTGCAAGTTTTTGCATTCAACGCACGTTATGGGACTTGTGGGGCCCAAAAAAATTGGTAAAATGTGATAGACTGTACGCCCTCGGTAATTACCGACGAAACCATCGGTAATTTTTCCAGGTGGAATTTATTGGTTACTGACGGTTTCCTCGGGAATTACCGTGGGGGTACAGTCATCCTATTTTTTTGGAAAATTTGGAACATTTTTATGAAGTTTTGGGATTTTATCTCCTTAGTATAATTTTCGAATCCTTATTTTGCATGTTTTTGCATTCAACACACGTTATGGGACTTGTGGGGCCCAAAAAATTGGTAAAATATGATTGACTATACACCCTCGGTAATTACCGATGAAACCGTCAGTAATTTTTCCAGGGGAAATTTATTGGTTACCGACGGTTTCCTCGGGAATTACCGAGGGGGTACAGTTATCCAATTTTTTTGCAAAATTTGAGACATGTTTATGGAATTTTGGTATTTTCTCTCCTTATTATAATTTTAGAATCCATATTTTGCATGTTTTTGTATTCAACACAAGTTATGGGACTTGTGGGGCCCAAAAAAATTGGTAAAATGTGATAGACTGTACACCCTCGGTAATTACCAACGAAACCGTCGGTAAGTTTTCCAGAGGGTATGTGTTTGTTACCGACGATTTCCTCGGGAATTACCGAGGGTGAACAATCATCCAATTTTGTTGCAAAATTTAGGACACTTTTATGAGATTTTGGGATTTTCTCTCCTTCGTATAATTTTAGAATCCCTATTTTGCATGTCTTTGCATTCAACACACGTTATGGGACTTGTGGGGCCCAAAAAAATTGGTAAAATGTGATAGACTGTGCACCCTCGATAATTACCGACGAAACCGTCGGTAATTTTTCCAAAAGGTATGTGTTGGTTACCGACGATTTCCTCGGGAATTACCGAGGGTGAACAAACATCCAATTTTTTTGCAAAATTTGAGACACTTTTATGAAATTTTGGGATTTTCTCTCCTTAGTATAATTTTAGAATCCCTATTTTGCATGTTTTTGCATTCAACACACGTTATGGGACTTGTGGGGCCCAAAAAATTAGTAAAATGTGATTAGCATAGGATTTAGGTAATTACCGACGAAACCTTCGGTAATTAAATATTTGTGCCAATAGGAGAACGTTTTCGGAACATTTGGGGGCATTGATGAATGTATAATTTGCATTTTATTGCCAGAAACACTCTATTAGCTGAGTATTTAGGGAAAAAAATGTTAATTCATATTAACAAAAGCGTTTCTGTAATTACCGATGGTGAATCGGGAATTATCGATGCACCATCGGTAATCATCTTTGCTTTAATTTTTTCCACAACCGAGGGTTTTTTTTTCTTTTCTTTTTTTTTCTTTCAACGGTTGTCATTAGTAAAGATAGGTTCAGCATATTAAGATAACATTAGTATAGAGTGTCATAACATTAAACATACGATCTACATTGAAAGTTTATTAAAGTACAAATCAACAACATATTTTTTTCTAGAAAACATAATGTCTTGCGGACCAAATGAAGGATTCTCCTCACTACTCATGTATTCAATAAATTTCAAAGCATAGACGCCACAATCACCCCTGCAGAATAGCATTAATGATTAGCATTAATGAAAACCAACCACGTGTATTTTCACACGTAACCACAATAAAACAGCAGCAATACAAGTTGTTTGAAATGACAACACATTCATACCCATTATCTTGGCGGGGTGCATCTTTGATCATGGTCATCGTGAATGGATCTAAAGTGGGAGGCACGTCCGGATTCTTCTCGTAATATCCCCCATCCTTCAATAGGTAAGGCAGCACATACGTAAGGCATTTCGCATTCTTCAACTCTCTATTCTGGACATATTTATTTCCCATATTTGGATCGTATAAATCAATATGTCGGGCCTTCAAGTCCACACATGCTGCCAACCAATGCGCGCCTCCATTGTTGACAGGGATGTACACCTGCAAATTAGAATATAACCTCATTATCCACAAAATGGGAAACTTAGTGAGAATTTTTTTCAATATATGTAGGGACTTACATAATCACATATCCGCCACGACACGCTAGGTTTGGGTGACTTCCCACGCACATAGCTACAAAGGGTCGCATCACATGAATATGTGCTATGAGATGCCCTCCATATGGGATAACGCCCTTTGATGGATGACTGCCAAATAATGAAATATATACAATATAAAATATCATCAATATAACATTAAGCAACGCAGTAACATCCCATCATCTTACCCAAAATAACACGTCTAATATGGCACAGGTGTTGGTGAACATCTTCTCATTATCAAACTGCCTTTTTCGTATGAAATACAAAATAGTGTCAATATGCTGCAAAACCACATTAAAGGAAATAAGTAACAAGTGCGAGGTGATAAATAAAACATCATTCCAAACGTAGGACCACAATGATTTTACATAAACATAAAGCATATAACTTACATCGGAATTCAACCATCCTTCATCGGTAAGTAGCTCAGCAAAAAATTTCTTTCCCACCATCATATAAGATGTACACACGGTTGCTTCCTTCGGTGCCACCCTATACCACTCATCGAACGCCCTCTCCTTTGATGCATCAATAGGTCGAGTAAGATTAAATTTGACCTTCTTTTTACACGGGTCGGTGTAAGGAGAGATGACGTGATGTGACTGGTGGTAAACTCGACCGAATCGGCTTGTATCACCAACTTTATGCGTCTGATCTTCCACCTCAATCTCAGCTGATTGGTCATGATGTGGACTGTCAGCTGAAGCACCAATATTGATGTGATTCCGCCCGAGCCCGCTCCACCGATAACTCGCTGGGGTGCTGACTCGACACGGATGAAGACTAGGCCAATCACAAGAGCTCAAATTAAGAGATTTAAGGGCAACCTAGGAGTATTTATACAGGGGGTAATCAATCTCAACAGAGCTTGTCCATACTTGAAGATACAAAGCCTATTCTAAGCATCCAAATGGTGGAAGCCGATACGGACCCGGGTGACGGTTTTGGTACATTTTTGGAGTCCGGGAAGCATGAAATGGTTCCAATGCTTTATGGGTTCAATACATATGCCTAAGAGGTCATGGAATCAAGTTAAATCAGCCTCAAATGCAATCAAAAAGGGCTTGTACGGACAGCCTCAACAATTTGGTCGAATTTGCTGTATTGCTTGCTAGCTTTACTATATTTTACTGTATTAGCCTTTTCTTATTTTTCCAAGCATGGGCAACGTGTGGGACTTCATATTCAGCTTATTTGGCATCCTAAAAATCATCTAGAAGCTGATTTGAAGCTCAAAGAGGTTAAAGATTGATCAAAGTCAACTTGATAAAAAAGGCTAGCATTTTTAGTTTCCTAATTTGTTTTTACTTTCTGTTTTAGGAAACTACCATTACTTTTTGGCTTTTATTTATTTATTTTCTGGAAAAATAACTTTAGGAAGGTTTTTATTTTATTCTTTCCATTGTAAATTAATTAATTCCTAATTTAATATAAAGGAATTAATTAATCAAACTTAGATTAGGAAAGAAAGTATAGCTTCAGCCAACTAGGTTTCTTTATGTGTGGTGGCTGGTTTTCTTTATGTTCTAGGGTTTTATTTCGTGGCTTTGTAGCCTATTTAAAGGCTTAGTTATCAATAAGAAAACAACTTTGATTTGAATAAGAAAATACTTGTGAGATTAATTATCTCTTTGTTCTTTGAGAACACCTAAAACACCATTAGAGAATTGGTTGTTTTAGCTTGACTTATCAATAAGTTTTCCATCCCCTATTGTGGCGTCTACATTATACCAAGGTTTCTAACCACAGGTTGGTTAGGGGTTGAGGTCCATTCCATTAGAACTTGAACTTAATTAAAGATCCGGGCTAATATAATACGGGTTTAGGAGCGGATCATCCTAGGTTCGTATCAAATATCCCACCCGAAATGCAAAGGCCGATATGGCACCAAAGCCCAGGAATCCTCCACATAGGGTCCTCCAGGTACGATAGGCTCAAACGGTGTAGTACAATCATCATCCTCCTTCCTACCATTGGAACCGTCTATGGGTGCATCAAATTCTTCGGCTTGCTCTCCAACAGACGGTGCCACAGGGGATGATGGTCTAACCGAAGATGACGGTGAATGGCTATGCATATGATGCTTGGCCTGCAAAACACAATGGTTATTTTTGCAGTTCCCAAACTCTAACAACAAATAATTGCTGAATTACAATATGTAATTTAATAATGCTGAAGTACTAAAGTAAAGTATACTAAGTTGTCTAAATGATACCTGATGCTTTTGTTGGTCAATAACAGAACTAAGCATCTTCCTTAACGCTGCCATCTCTTTATTTAATTTATCAAATTTTGCCTCCAAGCAAGCAAGCTAATCAATATCAATATCCAAAACATAAGTCAACATATATTAGTACAACATATGAAATACAAATTGGCATGCAAGTAACAATTGCATACCCTGAAATTAGCATCTGGAGGGCCACTAGAATGTTCCTCAGCTTTGGACGCATCTTTAGCACTAACATCTTTAACGCCAACATCTTTAGTGCCAACTATTGGTGCTACAAGTGGAGGTGACGTGTAGCGAACTTCATGTATGTCAACTGCTATTGTTCGCCAGTAATCCATAGTCTTCTCCTCATCGGTAACATCTAACCTCCAGTGCACAACATACTACATGAAATGAAGAAAGGAAAAAAAAGTAAATTTGGAAACTGACTATGGTAATGTAACTTGAATGTAGTCGTACCATGTAGTCTAAAAAAAATTTGCCTTACATTGCTATTTGAGGAGAACCAATTATGGACAGCAAAATGGTTCGGTTGCCTTGGAGTATGCCATCCAAGGATCCTCGGACAACAGGTTTCCAACCGATCGGCAAATTGGTTACCAAAATCAGGGATTGTTTCAAACCCCCACAGCTACAAAATATAAATTATAAGTTATTAAATATAATTTTTAAGTAAACGCTACATGTATTAAATATATTACCGTACCTGAAACACCAATGGAAAACCTTTTAGGTCATAATACTGTGATTTATTCTTTACTGCACGTCCTCGTCCTCGTTGCTGGAATGCATTGTGGAATGAGTTGATCGTCTCCTTGTAGCTCAGAATGCCCCAAGGGTAGGAATTAAATACGTCGAGATCAGCAACCAAATCAATGAATTTTTTATTTATTTGAACCTTCGGATCCATTCCGAGTACACCATGAACTAAGAAATATAGTAACGCAATTCTAACAGCATCCCAATCATCCACAAAAAGTGTATCCTTGAATAGTCGTTCCAGTTCGGGCAGTTTTAAGTCACTCCTGTCATCTAGCAACCTCATGCGCAGCTCATTTCCTTTGGAAATTTGCACATCATACATCGAAGGGTACCTACAAAACTTTAAGCCACTAATGAGTGCGAATTCCCACTTCGTAAACCACACTGCAGATCCACCGAAGTTAAACTCCAGTACTTCTGGATTGTTGGACACAACTTGTCTGCAAAGCAGGTGATGCACTACCTGACCAGAGAACCGGAGGTTCTTCATGTCAAGTAAGTGTCCAAAACATGTTTGTCTATACTCTTCCAGCTGCTCACTTGTGAGGACACTTGTAATTACTTTGTTCGCTTCTATTGGATTCCCGAATGAATGTGCCCTAACTTTATTTATATCGGCATCCTGCAACATCCGTTCCTTTGGAGCATCGATGGGCTGCAAAATGAATTACATAAATGGAACTGACATCAACGATTTAATCATACCCTATTTTTCCACCCTAACTTGATAATAATGATTTCCAACTAAATCTTAAGACATATGGGTTCACATTTTTGCACAAGTGGTAATTACCGATGAAACCATCGGTAATCAACCTACAATGAACTAGAAAAAAGCCCGATGGCCATCGGTGAAGTTTTTCTTCAATTTTCACATTCATGAATAAATACTGTCAGATGTCTTATCATTTACCGCACAAAACAACATAAATGAATATAAAACTTACCATATCAGATGGGGGAGAGGAAAGTGGAACGTGCCCTCGAAGTTTGGTGCTTTCCGTCTCAGCTTTGGATTTTTGCCTAGTAGTTCATCGACGCTTAGAGTTGGGTGCTACTGTGCTACCCCCGCGTCTCTTACTTTCCACCTTCTTAACTCCCTTCTTCGGTTGACGTCGCAAGTTCCTCTTTGGTGCCATTATAAAGTACAACCTACAAATGTACATTGACAACATTAATAAACTTTTATCTACCTTTAACAACATTGTCAACTATGTATACATACATGTATAAATATCCGCAATCCTCAATTTCATACGCTCTCTTCCTAAGGATATTGTGTATGCCATCTACAAAACATTTACTGAACATTTACTGTATAGCAGTGTGTTTACTTCTAAATCTTTCTATCTTCTTCTTCTTTAATTTTTTTCTTTTTTTCTTTTTTAGGGATAAAGTGTTTGCGTGTTTGCTTCTAGCTAACCATGTACCTAAAATTTTATGCACCGATCTTCTCTCTCTATATATATATATATATATCTATACCTTTAGAAAGTACTAACTCTGGAATTCTCAACTTCAATTCTAATTAATCATAAAGTATTTTTCTCTTATCTCCATGTACTGATTTTTAGTATAAATTACCCTAGCAAAAAGGAAGAAGAAAAAACTTAAAAGAAAAAAGAAGGTCTGAAAAGCAACTAAGATTTCTAATGCAGCTATAGTCTAAAGTGGGGTTTTAATAGAGCAACCCACAATTGTGGCCAATTATGATGCTACATGCAGAAGCAGATAAAGTGAAATATTGAAATGACTGGAGAGGAAGTAGTCAATTCACCCAAAATAGAAAAACAAGAAAGTGAAGTATAGAGGTGGAAGACTAGATAGAAGCGACACAACAGACAAATTGTTATAAGCCAATCAAAAGCAGTCCTTAGACTGTATATATACATATCATATTCATGTTATATTTAATTATTTCTTACCATACAATATATGTCTAAAAAATGTGCACAGAAAGTTACATACTATAATCTGAACATATAGGTTAAGCTGGACTGCAACATGTCCACCACTTCTATACAAGTATGTCAACTAATGTAGCTACATCTCTTCCCCATACTGCTTGTGTTTAACCTGATTTGGTTATTAAAGCTCAGACCTACCGACACCTATATATGCTATACAAATCATTCATTTCATATTTATTTTATCTGTATACAAATCCAAAAAGAAATATAATTAGTTTCCTAAGGGTCAAGTATGTTTTTAAAAAAATTCTTCTTTTCAACCCACAAAAGTAGTTTTCTAGACAGAGTTTGAGTATCATGCACTAATGAGATAACACCTTTAGCTTAAGGATTTAAACTTCAATCAGGGTAAAAATCCTTATATCCCTAAGTTGTAACAAATACATATATATACATATATTATGTTTTTTTATTACAAACTAACATTATTCTTCATCAAATTCATTGATTTCCCTGCCTTCATCCTTTATTTATTTTCCATGCTCAGGGATGTCTGTTGATGGAACCGAAAAAAAAAAAATTTTATAAAAAATTTAAAAATATTAAAAACGACATGTCGTCTGGGTGTCGTTCATGCCAGAAGACATGTCGTTCAATCCATCTTCAACCCTTGTCCGGGTCGACCCGAACCCGCCTAAACCAGTCCCGATCCGATTCTTGACCCGGTTATTTCTTCCACCTCCGGCCACCGTTCAAGGCCAAACCGGTCCCCTTTTTTTCCTCTCTTCATTTCCTACTAATACCCAATATCAATCTATCCTAAAACTTAGGTTATAATCACTTCCATACGAAAACCTAAATCTTCAAAAATTCTACATTTTAAACCGGTTCTCAAACACTAAACAGAAATCACAAGTTTCAATATCTCATTGTACTAAATTTGTAAGTATTTAACGGTAAGGTAAGGCAACAAATAAACACAAAAAATAAAAATAAAAACGCACACTCCACGGCAACGAAAGAAATAAACACAAAGACAAATCCACACAAAAACAACCCACACCGGTCCCACGGCAACAAATAAACAAAAATATTCAACCAATTACCTCGGACAGTGCTGAGATAAGATCCTAATGTTTGGCTTTTCCACGGCAACTTTGGTTTGGTTTTTTGTATTTGTGTGTTCGTGTAAAGACGTTTGTTTGGTTTTTTATATTTGTGTGTTCGTGTAAAGACGTTTAGAAAAAGTTGATTTTTGTTTGGTTTAAAATATAATAGAATATGTAAGTAATTTTTTTTTTGTTTGAAGGTTACAATGGATATTGAGGGGTAGAACAAAAAAGATATCAAGTAAGGGGGCCAAAATCATTAACCTCGGTCCTATGAGGGTATTGGGCCAAATTCCCCTTAAATCAAATGTAAGAAAAATGTAATGGGCCTCGTTTAATTTAAATGATGTTGTATCATCAATATAGCCCATTAGTTTAAATAATTTAGAAATCTGTGACTAGGATTAAAAGATAAACATGGAAAACAGAAGGAAAAAAATAAAACATAGTACTTTATTCTTTGGGAATATTAATATACATTAATCTTTTTGTTTTGAGTAATTGCTTAATGATAATGTAATATCGTCACTTTTGTTCATTAGAAATTCATTTTAACATACCAAAAAAAAAAAAAAAGTGTTTTTCTTTCTTGCCATAGACAGATCTATTTACAATATTGAGATTTTCATCGAACCAAACTACAACCACTATACTAAAATATTAAGCCACATTAATTCATACAAGGCTGCATGCATATCCATGGACCAGCATATATACGTGGCAAATTTCCTTAGACAAATGGACTTAACATGGCCATTTGGAGACCATGCACATAACAATATCTGACTTATAATCACATGGTAAAGCTGAGAAAAACAGAATTTTTCATTGTTCTGCTTTTGTCTTTGCACATTAATTGTGAAGATGAATTTTATTTTAGTTTAGTTTATTTTGTTTTTCAAAAAAAAAAAAAATACCTCATGTAGACTATAAATAGGGAGGAAGCTTTCACAAACCAGCACCATAAGATTTCTATCTTAAAAAAAAAAAAAAAAAAATGGAGAAAGTAGAAGATGATTCAAAACTAAAAGGGCAAGCAGAGATTTGGCAGCACATTGCTGGCTATGTAGGCTCCATGGTATTGAAATGTGCAGTGGAGCTTCGCATTGCTGACATTATACACTCCCATGGCGGTCCTATTTCTCTATCTCAAATAGCTTCTGGTATTACTACTACCAACTCACAATCTCTTAATATGTCCTATCTTGAACGCATTATGAGATTATTAGTTCAAAAGAACATCTTCTCCGCACATCATGTTGATCATGATCATTCTTCTAATTTGGGTAAAGATCAAACCACTAGTAGTCCTACTACTCTATATGGACTCACAGATTTGTCAAAATGGATATTATGGGACACCAAACCCAGCTTAGTGCCATTAATACGAATAGTGAACCATCCATTAATGATGGCTCCGTGGCAATATCTCAGCCAATGTGTTAAAGATGGTGATTTTGCTTTTAAGAAGGCTCATGGTTGCAGTAGTATTTGGGAGTTTAGCTCTACAAACCCTGAGATCGACACTTTGTTCAATGATGCTATGTCCGATACGGTTTCTGTGACGATGCATGCCTTCATAGAAGCTTATAAAGATGGGTTTAGTGGCATTGGATCATTGGTGGATGTAGGAGGAAGAACAGGAGAAAACTTGCATGAGATTGTGAAATCACATCCGCACATCAAAGGCATTAATTTTGATCTGCCACATGTCATTGCCAAAGCACCCTTATTCAAAGGCGTCACCAATGTTGGAGGCAACATGTTTGAGTCTATTCCTAATGCAGATGCGGTTTTCATGAAGGTAATTTTTCTTCTTCTTTGATTTTTACTTTATTATTATTTTTATTTTTTAAAACTTTATCTTGATCTTAAAAAACTTGGTTTACATTGCATTAACTTTAATTTTATTACATGACTTACATCACATGAACATACTTTTTTCTGTTGGATGATGCGCTTTGCATTGATGTCTGGGATACTTCACCTGAATTACATTTAGTTCTTGGACTCAGGCATTAGCTGTGCCTAGCAGAGTATATTTTATATGTGGAAGAAAATAGAATAGATTGCTAATAGTTGTAGCGTATAGCTAGTGGAAAAAAGTTGACTCTTTGTGCCGAATGCTCGTAAGAAGTTTCATTTGTATCTTACACCTTTTCATGCTATTTATATGTATATATATTTGTAAATTACCATGCAGGGCATAATACACGATTGGACAGATGAGATGTGCGTGGAAATTCTAAAAAACTGTCGGAAAGCAATACCTGAAAATACCGGAAAACTTATTATTGTGGATAATGTTCTTGAGTTGGAAAGTGACTATGTATTTAAGGAATCACATGTGCTATTAGATTTAATAATGATGGTGATCACTAGTGGAAAAGAGAGAACAGAGGCTGAATGGAAGAAGCTGTTAGAGGAAGGAGGGTTTCCTCGTTATAAAATCTTCAAAATTCCAGCTACAGAATGCATTATTGAGGCCTATCCTAAATAATATGGAAACCAATTCCCCTCTTTCCTAGCTACCTACAATATGATTTCCCTGTATTTATTTTTATTGTATCAAGTATTTTATAAAAATATATATATATATATTGCCGGTTGTTTGTGTGAAAGACTTTAAATGATGCAATTGACGTTATATAACTTTTAATGATGCAAATGATGCAAATTATGTCATTTGCAAATGACATCATTTGCAAATGATGCAAATGATCTTTTAATGATGCAAATGATGTCATTTGCAAATGATGCAAATGATGTTTTTGTATTGAGTGTTTCAAATAAACATTCGATGTTGCAATTGATGTTTCCTTATATATTTTTTTGCAAGTTATATAAATCATTGACACTATTTTGGACAAACAGCAGTGAATAGTTTTCTCTTTGCCCACATTTCCACCTTTTTATGAAAAAAATCCAACCTGGTCTCATATATATATATATATATATATATATACATATTTTAACTCTTTTTCTATCAGTAGAAATTGCTTCACACATTTTGCGATGGCAAACATTAATCCTTACTAATTGTTTTAGTGAGAGATATTATACAAAATCGATCCCACCTGTTCGTCTGTAAAAATAGGAATCCTTAGACACATTGTCGCATTATTTCGAACACTTGCCTCAATCACGAAAATTAGTTACAACTTTTATTTTTCTTATTATTATTATTATCTTTTAGTATTTTTACGATATAACAAGTTGATACATTTCTAAAATTCTAATATGCTGAAATTCTAAGCGTGATGAATTATTCATTCAAATAGTAGAGGAATAAAAAGTAAAATAAAAATACAAGGCACATTCAAATAAAAAGTTGCATGGTAATAGGAAAAACAAAATAAAAATAAACAAAAGACAATAAATAAATAAAATTACCCCCTCTGCTTTCTCTCCTATTTTTGTGTTTTTCCTCTCATCATTCTCTTTCCCAACTCTCTCCATTTCTCCATTTTCTCTCTAGGCATTCTTTTCTCTACCTCAAACCACACTTTCTCTCCTATTCTCTTTTCATTTTTTCTCTACTTCTCTCCTATTTTTTTTCTTCCCCTAGTTTCTCCATTTCAAGACCCTTTCCTATTCGCTTCCGCTTTCTTTTTCCTTACACATCTCATCCTTTCTTTCTTTTCACAATTTCACTACATTCTCTATCCTTTGTTTCCTCACACTTCCTTTTCTCTACAACATTTCTCTATAGTTTATCAAGCTTTGTTTTTCATTTAGTGCCATAAAGATAAAATGAGAGAAGAGAGACTGTAAATAAAACTGGAGAGAAAAAAGTAAAGTGAGAAAAGTGAAGGTGACAAAGCAATTAAAGAGAAAAATAAAAAAAGGGAAAGCGGAGAAATAAAATAAATAGAGAATTTAGTAAAGAGAAAGAATTAAATAGAGAAAAAGCAGAGAAAAAGCAGAGGAAGAAATATAGAGAGAAATTTAGAGAAAAATGTAAAAAACTAAAACCAGAGAGAAAAATTAGATAAGAAAAAAGTAAAGGGAAGAAAGATGGCCAAAAAAAAAAAAATTGAAGAGAGCAGAAATAAAAGGAATGCAGGGGGAGGCGGAAAGCAGAAAACACCAACACAACCACAGGGGAGAAGAAGAGCCCCTGCCAATCCCGGCATGGTATCTCCTCTCCCAAACCTAAATAATCATCCATTCTTAGTATTAGATCATCTTCACACAACCAAACATACAAAACCTAGATACAATATATATATATATATATATATATACATATGTATATATACAAAGACCACAGAAGACTATACTAGGCTCCTACTTTGATAGTTCTCATCATCAATAATCAATGTTAATATGCATATTATGATATCATCCATGAAAGTGAGCGCCAAAAGTAAAGATAATATATACATTCCCCACCAATTGCATGCTATGATGTATGTTATAATCACCTATTCATTCAAATTTCAATACTAACAGTTAACCATTTTATTTTTAAAATTTATATCTATCCTTATCATGGACTTTATCACTAGGCTCTCTCTATGTAAAATTGTAAACTTTACATATTAAAAATACAAAAACGGTATGTGATTGGGTATTATATATATATTTTTTTAAAATATTAAGGATCTGATGCCTCTTACTTCACAAGAACAAATTTTTAGAAGCTCGCAGATTATAGTTGGAATCTACAATATAAAAAGATCAAATTTCTAAAAGCTCTATAGTAGAAATACTCATTGAAAATAACAGGAAAAAGAATATTAACTACCTAGCACGTTAAGATGATGAAGGGCAGGGCAGTAATAGCTGTTATTATAAAAGTTCCCACTCAATCTTTGTGTCAGTTTGCTCTGTTTTTGGCTTTTGTATTTCCAGGATCTTCTTGTAAATGAGTTCCTGCTTTACAGAAACGTTGAGGAAGACATTCACATTCGAAATATTTATTATCACACAATAAAACAGTACCAGACTAAAACCAATCCATCATCAAAGACAATAAAGTAATATGAATTTGCAATTACAATTTCATACACTTAGACATCCACCACAATTCACTCTCTAATGCTACAAATTATGACAATATAACACTCTTATTGAATCTCAATTAATCAGTAGGGGGGCAAAATGATCCAGGAAAATTAATACCAAATACTAATGTTTTCCACATTTGTTTATCTAAAAATCATTACTACTGGGCATACCTTTTTAAAGTGGAGCATCTTATGATCAGTACCCAAATACTCTGTTACTTTCATTTCCAGGCAAAGCAGTGAGAACTGCACAAAATAAAGACAAACTGGAAACTATGACTAGAAATATCTTCGTTTAAGAAAATTTTCAAACAAACCAACAAGCAAACACAAGAGATGCTTCTTTTTTTTTTTTTCTTTTTTTTTTTTTTTGTATTTTCCAAAAATTAAACCGAAAATAGATCTGGCTGCAGTTTCTTATTTTTCGTTTATCATTTTCCCCCAATTTTTTAAAACCTTGAAACTAAAACGAAACCCTAAAAATCCATATGAATTGAAAAAAAAAAAAAAAAAAAAAAAAAAGCCTAATGCAAACCATTAAATACCGGAGTAAAAAAGTCGCTCTCTCTCTTTAGTTTCCATTTTGTCTTTTCCTTAATAGATTCCAAACACGAGACAAAAGCTAAAAATGTTCGCAAGAAAAATCTTCAAAAAGAAGAAAAGAAAGAAAGCCTCCGGTCTTACCAGAATCGATCCGTCAGTCTCGGCGCTTGAACAAATCGAAAAATGACGGATCGGTAAACTCGTAAAAAAATCTCTCGCCGATCATCATTGTCATCGTCGATTCCTCAGTCACCACCATGTGAAGAGACAGAGAGAAAAGGTCGAGAAAAAAATGTTAATTTATCTGATGTAATTTCTTTTTTTTTTTTTTTTCTCAGTAATTTTATTATTAGTTTTTTTAAGCAAGATGGAAAAATTGTTGCATGTCTGAGTCACTAATCTCTTCTAACTTCTAAGTAAATGGATCAGTGAAATAGTAATCATTGAGTATACATATTTATAAATTTATAAAGGGACATTCTATGTCACATTCATCAAATCATCTATCCTGTTATTATAAATTTGTAATCTTACTTTTCTTTTGTTTTTAAATGATATTGAAAACAGGAAAATCTAAACACATTGTTATAGAAAGAAATAATGTTTTTTATCATTAGATTCGATATTTGCAATGACTTTTACTATTGAACTGTGCCTATAAGGATTATAACCTTGCTAAAGCACATGATTTTTTTAGTTTTTATTTTATTTTTTTTATATCTATTGTATGGTTCTTTTTTACTGGTGTATATGATTTATTATTATTATTCTTTTTTTGGTAAGCACATGAGTTTATTTATCTAATGTATGGCTTTATGCAAGGTGGAACATACTAAGTGTGACAATTTTGAATAAATTAAAAAAAAAAAAAAAAAAAGACTTCAACTGGGAAAAGGAAAATAAATAGACATGTGTTTATATATATATATATGAAACACTACATGCGCGCGCAAACAACTATTGCATTAGAACAAACAATCACCCATAAATTTCCATTTCAATTTCAAGCATCATCAAGAAACTTTTCCATTCATGAGTAATTAGTTGTTTAAGAGCTTTTAAAAATCCCAAGTTTTTAATACACTCAACCATATTTCTTATATATCAGCTTAGTTTCTAAATTTGCAATTTTTTCGTTTGTTTTGAAATCATTTTCAACTCTATTTCTTTGAAGATCAATATATAAGAAAGATGAAAAAGAAAGAACGAAAACAAATCTTGGTTTTTCCATTTGTTTGTTTCCAAGTGTCAGGAGATTATCAAACTAAAACCATTGTACCCATTTAACTCACTATGATTCATCCCACTTATTATTATGACTTTAACAATATACCAAAAGTAGATATTTCAAGTATATCAAATTAACATGTTTGAATTTACCAAGAAAAAAATTAGCATGTTTGATTCTTTGTCAAATACATACAATCCAATAGTCTTGGTAGCTTTTGAAAGAAAATATGGATATAAAAAAAAAAAAAGGAAAAAAGAAAAAAAAAAGCACAGTATATTTTATACAGGACCATATGTAATTATTGTATTTGTACAACAATAAGCCATCTCTAAGGAAAAGTCGAGCGACAAAACCATTATTTTCTCACGTGATACTGTTCTCGAGTTTGAATCAGCTCAACCCCAAATAATCCGCCACAATTTTCCACTTCATTTTCGAAGCCCCGTTCAAATATTCTTCTTCCATTGAGTAATTGGTTTTTTTAGAGCCTCCATCACGACAACTAAAAATGGCATGTCTATCACATATGTCACGATATTCCTTATACTTCTTCAGCTTAGCTTCTAATTTTGCAATATTATGTTCTAGATCTAAAATCTTTTGGTTTATTTTTGTCTTGATAGCATCTCTATTTGTTCGAAAACCAATATAAGCATGTACAAGTTGTTCAAGAGCAGAATTGATAAACTCAACTTTAAATCCTTTAGATTTCAATAATCGGAGGCAAGAATACCAATCTCCAAGAAGATTTTCAGTTACATCAACAAGCATTATTCTTGACATGCCATGTAAGAGTCTACATAAAAGGAAGTAAATAAGACTTTTAGTATCTGGCTTAAGCTTACTTGTTTTTTGATCATCACCACTAATATCTCCATACTTGGCAAGTAGATGTTTAAGAACATGAGCCAAATTCCAAGGTATCTTATAATATCCAACATTCACAAGCTCCAATCTCAACTCTTTGAGCGTTACTTTACTCCACCTTGTAGGATAATCGAAGTTGTTAAGCTTATTAAGGAGCTCTTCAAAACTCTTATCGGAGGAAAACTCTTGGATTCTTTTTTCAATTTGTTGATCTTCATCATCTTCTCCTTTAGCTAAATTGCTTTTTTGATCTACAATGTATCTATTTTTTTCGATTAACAAATACATTATGCACAACCCTCTCCGGTACTTTTCACTTTCGCTAATTCCCTCTATCTCATTGTTAACTTCGTTTTCCTCTTCCTCGTCTATCCTAAATTCCAAATTAGCATCAACACCCAAATCCTTTTCTGCTGAAAGAATAATAGATAACAATATAGGTTTCTGCTTCTCTTTCTCTTTTGACTCTTCAATGTTCCTTCTTTCATTCTCAAGCATTGTATCATCATGGTGATCTGTTTTTGTAACCAACTTCATTTGTTTCACAATCCGAAGATCGACATCTCTACAATCTCCCTGTAGTGCACGTACAACCTGAATCATATATAAATATTGAAATCTTTTAAAAAATATATCTAGCATCAGTTTGTATATATCTATATAATAAATAAAAAAATAACAGTAGGAAAGGACAAAGCATTTAAATTGATTGTGTCTATATACTTTGTTTAATAGTCTTATTGATTAAACAAACGTGAAAGTTGATTATGAATTTATTATCTCTTCTGTAACAGTCGTCTAATTAAAGTATTTTTCTTCCAGGGAAAAAAAAAAAGAAAAAAAAAGTGAACCTCCTTTTGCATGCCGGTCTATCTAAAGTAAATTAATTTAAAAAAATAAGAAGTACTTAATTATATTTTACTTTTTGGACATGAATAAAAAGCATTGGTTAATGAACAAACTAGTTGGCGTGCAAATTATTAAAGATAATTAAATAACTTTCAATTCATTCAAGCTTTAACACAAAATTACTTGTGTGCATCGTGGTAGTTCTTATACTTTTATCCTGTTTGTAATGCATGATTGGAGTGGATTAGACTAAACCACTAGAAGTCCTGTCTAACAACATCTGGCTAAATTTTAAATACTCCAACAAATATATATATATATATATATTAGGGGTTCGAATTTGATATTCTAATCAATAACCCAATTTTAATGTGCCCTGTTTAAATTTTTATCAATATTTTATTGACTGTTTAGTTAATATTAAATTCATGAATTAATAAAAATATGAATACCAATAATATATAAAGCATAGATTTGTTAAATATTTATTTATAAAAATCAATTACGAATAAACACTTGCTTACCTCAGATAACACACAATGGACATGAGCAATATATTTGCACTGTTCACAATAGTATACACAAATTCGTGGATCTCTTTCCGTCTCGCAAGCATCACAATAGTTTTCACCCGAATAATCTTCAACGATTGACTCAAAAAGTATAAGTGGATGAAGATGACAATTATGCTTAATGACACATGGCAATGGACCGCAAAGCAAATGCACGCTGAAGTTACAATTTTCACAAAAAAATAAGTAACGTTCAGTATGGACAAGTTCATTAGGGGCACTCACCAATGGCTGACAATAGGTATAAGAGGCACTGCAACATCTAATGGTGTCATCTTTATAAGCTAATTTGTCTACAAGATATAGGAGGTGATTGTGACCTTGATACATTATAGTTGGTCTCGAAGACAAGCATCTTACACACACATAAAAGTGGCATAGAGGACAAGCAAAGATGAAGTTGACACATGTTTTGTCACATAAATGGCATCTAGTATTGTCTGCATTTGCCCCAACTACTTTAAGAATCAAAGAATGCTTTAGATGAAAGGGATGCCTTAGCTTAGAAGGTAACTCAAGACATGATTTGTGAAAGAAATATTTGCATATTTTGCAACTATAGGCTTGACTAGTGCTACTTGATAAAGATAACTCACATAAATAGCACTTGATCATAGCTTCATCTACATCATATTTCTTGACCCCTAAAACTTCCATCGGTTGCTTATGACAAAAAGGTTGATCCCAACCCTTGTCTTTGTTTTCACATGTTGCAGTGGGCGTTCTTAGAACACAATATATACAGACAACAGATTTGCAACCATGACACACGTAAAAGAAGGAACTATCGAATTTCGTGTTACAAATTCTACACCGGAGGCCAAATCGCTTAACATCAGAAGAAATCAGACGTAAATAATCATGAGGATGAAAAGGGTGTTCGATCTCGCGCAAGAATGGTACAGCACATGGAAAGTGAAGGTAATAGTTGCACTCAAGACAGGCATAGTGAATTGCATCCAAGATGTCGTCAGAGCATATGTGACAAACACCTTCAATGAAAATATCAGATCCCTTGAACAGGACCAATGGATGCTCATGACCTGGATGTTGTATCTCCATTTTTCTCTGATTTACCTCACCAAAGTTAAGAACATAAAAATTAAGGTCCATTTTCAAAATTGGTAAACAAAGTGAGAAATGAGCTGCTGGTTTGAAATGCGATGAAGGAACAAAGGCATGCTCATGATGAAATGGTGTATATATATATATATATATATATTCCTCACCTTGCGTTTTACATGTCTTTCACTTAAAACATGGTGTTAGGGATAGAGTGAGGAGGAGTTAAGGAATATGATATGGGATAAGATAACAGCAAAGAGCCCCAAAGGAAAACCATGGGGTTGATATTAGAATCTTTTTGGTTATATATATATATTATATTTTAATTATATAGAGAGTAATGTTCTATTGAAAACATATTCTCAATATAAAATAGGAACATATTAACATGTTAAATGCCAAGAATATCAATTTCAACAATTGTCACATTAAAAGAATATCTCTGGATTAATCTACATTTCCCTCCTTTAAATCCATTTAAAAATGATTTCCAAAAATTACTCTTTTTTTTGAATTTTTTTTATAAATTGGTTTCTTGAAAATCACAAATAAGTAATTTTTCATAAACAAAATCTCTCTTAAAAATGAGTTCATATATATATATATATATATATCAAAAAGTGCATGCTTTAATCTTTCCAAAAATGATTTAGACATTTTATAATCATTCACAAATGAGCACTCAGTATATGTTTTTAATTTTACAAAGTTATATTACTAGCAATCAGGTTTGGAGCAGAAAACATCTTCCTCAATTTGTATGTCCAAAACTAGAAAAGTTATCTTACTAAATAATTCGAACTAACAATTTTTGATAGAGACGGAACTGATAAGAATCAGTTATTTATATATATTGGCTATTATTATTTTACTAAATACTATGAAGCAAAAGAGATGGAAGAGATATGAACATGGAAGAATAAATAGAGATATTTTAATGCCTTCTATGAGGACGTATGGCGAGGAAAGCGATTGTCTGCATGCTTTTAAACAATGTCGTCGTATTGTAATTTTTTTATTATTTTCTCTTTTTCAGTGTCCAGTGCTTGTTATTATAAGGCTGAATTAGGAGGATGCTTATGGCATCGGGGTGTTAAAATCTGTCATGGCCAGATGAAATTGATAACAGAAAAGGGGCAATTAATTAAAAAGTCAACTTAACAAAGAAATGTATATCTATACATATATATATATATATATATATATATATATATATATAATTTTACTTAGAGAAGATCTATCCTTTTTATAATGCGCCACGTTAGATAACATGTTCCATAATGAAGATCTTTTACAATACAATATATTGTTTTACGTTAAAACCTAATCTTCTTTATAACAAAGATTGCAAAAACATAATACTATTATAGGCACCAGCTATTTAACATAAACTGCTGGGGAGTATCTAAAAATGTAAGCACATTAATTAGTTAGACAAGAAAATTAATTACATTTGAATACCATTTCATTTTTAAAGTTTTACAATTTAGGTTATTAACTTTTAAAGGTAGTTATATAAATTTTTTATTTTTTAATTTGATGCAAATTAATTTAATCTACAATTTGGTCAAAAAAATTGTTAACCTTCCATCTACCAATTTGTTTCTATAATAGAATTGAAAGCGGGAGAATATGTGAAGAAAGAAAAGAAGCAGTTAGATAAAATTGTTATCAATTTGTTATTCCAAATTGAATATTGAATCAATATGTAACAAGTAAAAAAAATCAAAGATTGAAAATTAAAAGTCTAACTTATTAAACTTTTAAAATCCAAGATACCAAAATGCAATAATTTTAAATAAAAATGTAAACAAAATTATCAAAAAGGGTAAAACAATAATTTTTTTATTATTGTTAAGAAAGCACGTTAATTAGTTAGAGAAAAAAAATTATTATTATTATTTTTCAATTCTAGTAATTTAGGCTTTTGTGGAAACGGGGCAGGAGAAGCTGAAAAAAATACTGGGCAAGTTTTTGTTTTAATTTTAATTTTTGCTTTTGTCGATGTATACATATATATATATATAGAGAATTGCTATGAAGTGAGATTTCTCACACGGTATAAAGTAAGATGCCGTTACTCTTAACCCCCGTTTGATTTGCACTGTACATTTATTTTGAAAAAAAAAAACTTGCTGTTGCTTTGCCTGGGTTAAATGAAACGGAGCGTGGCACCTATTTTCAAAAAAAAAAAAAAAAAAAAAAAAACAGAACACGAAACTGCAGAGAAGAGAAGCTCCCGCACCTCCAGCTCCAGATCCAGAATCCCTAAACCAGCAGCAGCTCAAGCTCACTCTCGTTCTTCTCTGCCGCCAGGGTGCTCCTCTTTGCCGCCCAACACCTCCAGCAGCCACCCTGCACCTCCAGCAACACAGCCGCTTTCAGGTTCGTTCCTTCTCTTCCTCTCTCATTCTGTAATTTTTGGGTATCATCAAACCGATTATACCAAAAGAAAGAATGCTTAGCAGATACGCAAACAATTGATATTGGTTTTGTGCTCTTTTGATCTTTATAGAAAATGCAAGTTCTATTTATGATTTTTTATTTTCTGCAATTTATTTATGACACTTTGTCTTTTTTTTTTTTTTTTTTTTTTAAATTTGGGGCGGTAGGGGGAAGTTTATGTTACTTGATAGTTGATGCATTCTTACTTTTGTGAATAACCAGTTAGTCTTGACTCCGATAGGTGGTTATATATTCCATTACTTAATCTTATTTGTTAATTTTTTCTTTTCCTAGTAATTTCATTTTTACCATCTCTGAGTTAAAAGGAAGAGACATATTTGATCTCTGTTACGGTATAACCTCTGCTATATTTTATTTTCTGATTGTAATTATTGCTTAATAAGACTTTACAAGAGTTGGTTTTATAAATTTGTCCTGATGCATTACTATATTTCTGTTCTAAGTAATTGGGATATGGAACTGCATAAAAGTTTTTCTGTCCTGTAGGTTGGGCGTCTCAACTGCATTCAAATATTGTGCATTCTGCTTCTCTTCACATCAGCTTTGTTGTTGCAACAATTTTTTTTGAGCTGCATTGCTGCTTATTGTTGTAGTCTTGTGTTGAACAAAATAGTCTTCTGCAGCTTGCTTGGTGCAAAATAATGTCGGATTATACATGAATGCAAAAGAATGTTTGATAATTGCAGTGAATATAATTGATGCATTTATTGTATGGTTGTTTTTCCATCTGTGTGAGTATAACAGTTCAAGTACAGAGATCTGTGGGCGAATGGTCTATGCGTTGGGTATAAGCTCCTTGTTGATTTTGAATATAGGTCATTTTATAATGTGAAGTGATTGCTGTTAAGTTGGATAACAGTATATAGAAATTTAGGTGTTTCTGTATTTGTATTATGTTCTAGCCCCTTCATTTGAGGAGCTAGTTTAATGATTTGTCCTGGTGTTGCTGGTTATGTTTTCAGTTAATTATAATTGTTGTTTAATTTGTCTAAAAGGGTTTTTCTGCAGGTTATGTTTTTTTCTTTTCAACTATTATTGCAAGGTGGGGATTGACATTTTTATCTGACCCCAGTTATTTTTGAGCAAATAATTTCTATTTAGTTTTCTTATTAATTCTTTAATTCCTTTGATACATATTTTCTGTTTTTGTTTATGGTTAATTTGATTCACCTGGAATGACGGGAGATGTGATGATAGCTTCTGACGCCCAGTTTTACTTGCATGGTTGATGTAATATGGTGTATTTCAATGATAATGATTATCTGATCTCTTCGGTTTTTGAACTTTCTCGTAGTTTTGTTTGAAGTTTTCTCTAGTTTTTAACTCTTTTTACTTCCAGTGTGTTTTAGTTAGTAATATGCAGCATGATATGAGAATGAATGCCCATCAGTTCTGCAGTTGAATGATGTATATTGGCATGCAGTACCATGTCATATCTATTGCATATTTACGCTATATTACTTAACTTATATTCTATTTTTTTTTTTTTTTTTTTTTTTTTTGCTACTGGATCTTCAATCTTGCCCCATGATGATATGTGAATTGGTATCCCCTTGACTGATAAAATTAGCTGGTAACTTGTACTGCATTGGTTGTTTGTCAGGACCCGTCCAGAATTCCTTCCCCGGAACCCTAGACAAGCCCTGATCCCAGGGAAATACCACCGGACCTTCCAACGGAAAATCCGGCAGCACCTCCCCTAAGGGATTTACTTACCACAAATTTACCTGCACTGAAAACACACTTCAAAAATATCCCCTTATTCCTCCCACAATACTACAAATTGTTCCACAAATTGTAGCACTTCAAAATAAATACAGTAATCCAGTGCAAGATAAATACAACAAGAGTGAAAGAAATATTACAACTGCAATAAAAGAATAAACGGGTACTGCCGAACTAAAACAGCGACGAAGATCAAGTCCGCTCCGAATGAACACCGACAACCTGGTACCTAGAGGAACGAAATTTAAGAGTGTGAGATGCTAATCATCTCAGTGAGCGACCCTACTACTATACAATATAATACCACAGTAATAGGTATATAAATAATAATTATTTGGAAATAATATTTTCTCTCAAAACCCTTACAATTCTCTCAGTTGGAAAGGTTCCCCTTTTAAAACATTTTCACAAAACCCATTATTCATATTCCCCGAAAACCAAGACATCAAATAAATATCCGAACAGTAATAATTATATTTTAACTCCAATACAGTTTTAAAACATTTTATTTTTAAAACACAGTTCTGAAAATCAGTTGATGCACCCACTATATACCAGTGGCGCCAACAGTGCCCAGCGTCCCAAGGTACCGCCACACAGGAGGTTATAGAAAGAAACCAGCATACGGTCGCGTGGCGTCCCACTGCGCCGCTGCTAACCTGGTGTCCCGGCCATGGGGGGGTGGCCACCCTCATCCGATGGCAACCACAGGACACCCTCATAATATCAACCGCGCGCTAATCACACCCACCTGCGCGCTAATCACATCACCTGCGCGCTAATCACACCCACCTGCGCGCTAATCACAACCGTGTGCACACTAACCATATCACATATAAACAGAACACCAGTACGTGCACGGTGCATCTAAAAATCATAAAATTCACATATTTAATTTGTATATCAAAACTCACATTTTGCATAAATAGAGCGGGTATAATCCATCCGCTTGAACCCGGAAATTCTCCGTAATTTCTTTATAATCAACACCATAAATTCCATGATTTTCAAATCCACCAACTCCCAAATCCACCAATTCAAATATCCACATTTTTCCAAGCATAAATAATTTCTCGAAATATCATAATCAAATCTCATAATATTCCATGGGCATATTTTATAAAAATTGAAATCACCAACATAACCAAATATTTTCCTTGAAATATTTGAAAATCAAATCGTGCCCAATTTACCATTAAAACCACACCAATTTCAAAATCCTCAAAACCATAAAATAATTTCACATGGCATAAATTTGTAAAATGCACATTTTCTTAAATCCAATAAATTCATAAATAATTCCACAATAAATCCAATAAATATTTGGCACATAGAAATTAAATTCCAAATATTTAAATCACACACATACTATATTCACAAATTAAATTCTCCAAAATTAATTTGAAGGTGGGTCACTCACCTGAAGCACACAATTAACCCACGATCCACTACGGGATCAATTTCACGACTCATTGGTGCTCCTAGAACAAAATTCACAGACAGTCAAATAAAATAATATTTTATTCGGGTAAATAATACCCGGTATCCGGGGGGTCAAACACAAACGTTAACCAAAATAGGCAAATAATATACCGAATTGAAGCTCGTGGGACGAGGATCACAAATCCGGTCTCCATCGACCCCAATTCCGCCGGAGGTGGCCGGAATTTGGTCGGGAAGTTTCGGCCGGTTTTGATCTTGAGGGATCTTTCAAACGGTGGGGATTTTGGGCAATCTAACCCCGGAAATGGACTCAGAGGGGTCGAAAATAGTGGGATAGAGGTATGGGACGGGCTGGGTTGGTCGGAAACGGCTAGAATCACCGGAAAAATTTCCACCCGCCGCCGCGACTTCGCCGGCCCGATCTGGGCGCTTCCGGTGGCGGCTGGCCGGGAAATTTGGTGGCCGAGGTCGCGAGGTGGCGGGCTTGGACGGTGGCTGGCGCGTGTAGCATTCTGGGGATTGAAATCCGGCGAAACACCGGTCAAACGGGGAGAGGGTGAGAGTGAAAGGAGAGAGAAAGGGAGAAGAGAAATTCTGCGTTTTTTTGTTGATGGGTCGGGGAAGAGAAGGAAGAAAAGGAAAAAAGAAAAAGACAAAGAAAAAAGAAAAAGGTGTTTTCCCACTGGGGAAAAGAAAAAGAAAAAGAAAAGGAAAAAGAAAAGAAAAGAAATAAAATAAAATATATATAAAAAAATAATTAAATACTAATATTATTATTTAAAATAATAATAAAAATAATTTGATTTTACACATGGTTGATATGTGGCATTTCATCATGGTGACACATGGCCACCTTCATTGAGTCACACGTGGCACATCGTTATGCGTGTAAAAATAATAATAAAATAATACAGTATTTGAAAAACTTTACAGGTCCATAACTTTCAAACCACATGCCCAAATCGGACGTGCCGCCAATCTACGGACTCGTATCGATGAGCACTTCACAACCATGCATGAGTCAAAGCTCAACCTTGCATGAATAAAAAGTCAACTCCGGCACCCCTTGGACAGTTTGGACCTCAACTTGTTTTGCTCAAAACTTTCAAACCGTAGCTCTGTTTTCAACGTGCTACCAGTCTACGAACTCGTGCCAACGTGTACTTTGTAACGGTACCTCAGTCAACCTAAAATTTCAACCGGATCAAAAAGTCAACTTTTGACCCCTTCGGTCAACGGTCAACGGTCAACCTCGGTCAACATGCAAAAATTCCGACATGGTTCGGGACGGGGTGTTACATTGTTGATCACACAGGCTCCTCTTTGTTAGCAACTTTAATGACTTTGAGGCTTCCTTTTTCCGATAAAGTGGCAGGTAACCTGGACTTTGATGATATGTCAACATCCAATATAAATGAAAGTGCTTGGCAACAAAAGTGTGCTTGTGGTGGTTATATGAAACTGCAGATATCTCGTTCCGAAAAAAATCCAAATAGAAAATTTTGAAAATGCTATAATAATAAGGTAAATATAAAAATTATATATGATATTGTGTTATGAAATTAGTGGATCAATTATTTATTCACCATATGAATGTTATGCAGGATGGTAAATATTGTAGAAAGTTTGTATGGGATGATGAAATACATCATACACATGGAAACATGAACAAAACGGAGACAGAAATGTTGATTAATGAAATGGTTAGTCTAAATAATAATGTAAGGGAGTTGAATTATACTGCCAAGGGTCTACTTAAAATCTTGACAGAAAAGCAGCAGCATCAAAGGAAAAGCGACTATGACTGGAGATTTCTAACTGTCATTGTTATAGCTACCATATCAATTTGTTATTTTTATAAGAATATGTAGATTTATTAGAAATGATATGTAATAATTTGTACTTGAAAGTATGTTTGACAATTATTAGAGGAATTTGAAGCAATGTGTAAAAATTGTAAAAATTGATATGTGTAAAAATTGTATTTGATATGTGTAAAAATTATTGAACGGTCATACACTGGCAATCAAATAGCAACTTTTATTTTAAAAACAAACAAACAATTACATAACATAGTTTATGAGCCGAAAAATATAAAAGCTATATAACTTAGTTTCCACAAACAAATGCTTACTATCAATATATATGTATATGAAAAATCAGTTTTTATATAATAAGATGAACTAACTTTTATATTTTTCAGATTTAAATATATAATAATAAAAATATAATTATAATTTGAATATGAATAATTCTACAGAAGTTGCTTTAAAAACTACAAAATGTGACACATTACACATAGGTCCAAAAACCAGCATATGTTTAAATAATCAAAGTGACCAAATTACACATAGTTCTCATACATTACACATAGTTTTCATACAACCAGCTTTCAAATTCATATTGATATTCATAATCTCCTATCAATCTTCCTGGTCACATAGCTTCCACGATATGACAATTACGATCTTTTTGCACCATGTAAATTTGATCCTACAATAAAAATAACATTATGAGGATTCAAATTACCAGCATAATAAAAAGTTTATGTCTATTCATATAGAAGAAATTACCAGCATGAGAAGTTAAGTCATCATCTTCACTTGCCGAATTGGAATTGATGTCTTGGTCATTCGTTGTAGATTTATATGATAAAAAAATAAAATATATATTACAAAGCTGAAAAATTATATGAATAAAATTATCTTGCATATATAAAATTATTTTTTGCTTAATATATATATATATATATATCTAAGAGAGAATCTCATATATTTACCTTTCTTGCAACCGAGGTGTAACATCCCACATCGGTTGGAGAGGGGCACGAAGCGGTCTTTATAAGGCTGTGGATACCTCTCCCTTCAAGACGCGTTTTGACAAAACCTTGAGACCAGGGGGGAGAGAGGGAGTGAACCCTGGGCCAAAGAGGACAATATCTTGATGCGGGTGGTACTGGGCTGTTACAGTGGTATCAGAGCCGGACCCGGATCGGTGTGCCAGCGAGGACGCTGGGCCCCAAGGGGGGAGGATTGTAACATCCCACATCGGTTGGAGAGGGGCACGAAGCGGTCTTTATAAGGCTGTGGATACCTCTCCCTTCAAAATGTGTTTTGACAAAACCTTGAGGCCAGGGGGGAGAGAGGGAGTGAACCCTGGGCCAAAGAGGACAATATCTTGATGTGGGTGGTACTGGGCTGTTACAGTGGTATCAGAGCCGGACCCGGATCGATGTGCCAGCGAGGATGCTGGGCCCCAAGGGGGGAGGATTGTAACATCCCACATCGGTTGGAGAGGGGCACAAAGCGGTCTTTATAAGGCTGTGGATACATCTCCCTTCAAGACGCGTTTTAACAAAACCTTGAGGCCAGGGGGGAGAGAGGGAGTGAACCCTGGGCCAAAGAGGACAATATCTTGATGCGGGTGGTACTAGGCTGTTACACGAGGACAATTCCTCTTATTGTGTTGCTGTCCACGAAGTCCACATCCTCGACAAAAGTGTGATTTTGAAACTAACATCTCTTTTGGATTTTTAAATCTTTTCCCACATCCTTTTGATCGTACATGTGACGGATTATTAATACTTGAAAGCTCTTTTGTACTTCTTTTGCTAGTTGTTTCTGGCACTGTCATTCCATCACCATTCATTTCTTTAATTTTACCACGTAGCAATTCAATCTCATTCAAAATAAATTTGGTACCCTCAACTGTAAGAGATGCATCATCAATTAAATTAGAACAAGCTCGAGATAAACTTGCATGCCTAGTCACCAATGACATATCGTCATGGTCATTCATTTCTTGACCATTGTTATCCCACACTTCACCAATTTTTGCACTTTTTGTCCATCTCCTAAGAATGTATTCGCTTGGCAAAAATATGACTTGTTTAATTCGAAACTAGGCTAATATATATCTACATGGAATTCCATTAAAGTTAAATAGCCTACAACTACATGACACAGAATCTGAAAGTTTATTATATTTAAGCTGTCTATTCCTTGATGAGCAACTTCCACTAGCCTTCCGTACACTATAAAACATAGACTCATCATCCTCAAACGTGCAACTTAAGAAATACGCAGAACTTTCAAATAACTCATCTTGAAAAATTATAAAATTTCTGTTTGTGTAAATTTTCACCATTTGAGTCTCCATTGGGCACATAGTTTTCAACTTTGGTTGCTCATTCACATCAATATGATCTGGAACTAACTCATCATGTCTTTGATGATTAATAGCTCTATTAAAACGTACAATAAAGTCCATCAATGAATTTTTGTTTGAGATGTACCTTTTGAAAAATGCATGTGAACTTTCTGCTCTTTGACTGCTCAACATTCCTGCATTGAATATATGATTAAAATAAACAGGAACCCACTTGTTGCGGATTTCATACATTTGGCGCAACCATGTATTATCTCCCAAATTACTATTCTTCAACAACTCAGCCCAACTAGTCTCAAACTCTTCAATAGTCTTCGAGTTACAAATTATATTTTTGAACCAATGATAGTTATCCCGATAAACCATTGTATTTATCTTCTCCGCAAATTTATTCAAAATATGCCAGATACAGTATCAATGACAAGTTGATGGAAGAACTTGAGCAATGGCCTTCGTCATTACAGGATCTTGATCCGTAATAATCACCTGAGGTGCACCCCTCGACATTGCATCCAACAATTGATTGAATAACCAAACAAAAGATTCGGTTTTTTCACCACTCAACAAAGCACATCCAAAAATAACAGTCTGACCATGATGGTTTACTCCTGCCAATGGAGCAAATATCATATCGTATTTATTCGTGTTGTAAGTTGTATCAAACACTACTACATCACCAAAGAAATGATACGATCTCCTTGCAAAAGGATCTGCCCAGAAGCATCTAACAAGCCTGCTTTCTTCATTGAGTTCATACTTAAAGTAAAAGGTTGGATTTTTTTCTTCCTCAGAAGAAAAAAATTCAATTAACAATTCTGCATCATTATCTTTTTGTTCATCTCTCACCCTCTGTCCATAGTTCCTTATATCTTTCTCAACACATCCGATATTTTGAGGACCACCAGCTTCTATTTCTAGCACCCTTATTTGTTGACACATTGGAATATTTGCTTCTGATAACTGTTGGCTCAAACCTCTTTTTGCAGCTGATACAACTCTATGAGATCTTAACAAATGTATCTTGCTTGGAGTAGCAAGTGCATGGTTATGCTCTTCTACAAATTGACTAACAATCCAATTTGGTCCTGTTTGACTCTTAACCACTGTCATCTTAGCTTTGCAGCAAACTCGAACTAATCCTCGATTCCTTTCACCAGATCTTTGAACTGTATGTTTTTCTTTCTTCTGATAATGTTCATTTGTCTTTGCTTCCTTAAAACACACAAACTGTTTCCATATTAGCTCATTTGTTCCTTTTTTTCTCTTACTAGTACTCATTCTTGCACTAAATCCACATTCTCTTGCATATGCATTGTAAAATTGAAAAGCCTCTTCAATTGTTTGAAATTCTTGTTTAACATTTGGCTTTTTTTGTTCTACAACTTGTGGAGTGTACAATTGAGTTCCAGTGTCGTCTAACATATTGCTGCAAGCAAATTTAGCTTATGTCATTCACATAGCTCTATGTCTATTCAAGAAATACAATGCAGAAAAATCCAAAAAGCAAAGAAAATAACTATAGTCAAGAACCAAAACATTCACATAGAATTATATGAACCAAACTAATATGACATTAAAAATTTCGTACAGTAAATGTCACACCAATTGTCAAATGCATATCCATGTATGTATATGACAGAATTCACAAGAAACAAGTTTTTATTTCCTACCTTTCACGTAAAAACCATACACCGTACATTTAAGATTATGAGATTTAATGAATATTAGATTTCAAATAACATGCATGGCTGGTGAATTTCAATTTAATCTTCATAGTTAAACTGAAAACATAACCAGCAACACCAGGACCAAATCATTAAACTAGCTCCTCAAATGAAGGGCCTAGAACATAATACAAATACAGAAACACCTAAATTTCTATATACTATTGTCCAACTTAACAGCAATCACTTCACATTATAAAATGACCTATATTCAAAATCAACAAGGAGCTTATACCCATCGCATAGACCATTTGCCCACAAATCTCTGTACTTGAACTGTTATACTCACAAAAATGGAAAAACAACCGTACAATAAATGCATCAATTATATTCACAGCAATTATCAAACATTCTTTTGCATTCATGTATAATCCGGCATTATTTTGCACCAAGCAAGATGCAGAAGACTATTTTGTTCAACACAAGACTACAACAATAAGCAGCAATGCAGCTCAAAAAAAATTGTTGCAACAGCACCGCTAATGTGAAGACAAGCAGAATGCAAACCACATGGTCCCCATGATTAGATTTGATATTTGAAGAATTGCTAGGTCATAAAAAAGAATTTTCATAAAATTCCATGCAGAAAAAATTTATAAACGTCCCTCATTACATTACTAACAAGAGATGCACAATATTTGAATGCAGTTGAGACGCCCAACCTACAGGACAGAAAAACTTTTATGCAGTTCCATATCCCAATTACTTAGAACAGAAATACAGTAATGCATCATACCTGGACAAATTTATAAAACCAACTCTAGTATAGTCTTATTAAAATTACAATCAGAAAATAAAATATAGCAGAGGTGATACCCAAAAATCGCAGAATGAGAGAGGAAGAGAAGGAACGAACCTGAAAGCGGCTGTGTTGCTGGAGGTGCGGGGTGGCTGCTGGAGGTGTTGGGCAGCAGAGAGGAGCACGCTGGCTGCAGAGAA
Source organism: Ziziphus jujuba (assembly GCF_031755915.1). Lineage (NCBI taxonomy): Eukaryota > Viridiplantae > Streptophyta > Magnoliopsida > Rosales > Rhamnaceae > Ziziphus > Ziziphus jujuba. Next base: position 26,528,852 of record NC_083387.1, read on the forward strand.
GAACGAGAGTGAGCTTGAGCTGCTGCTGGTTTAGGGATTCTGGATCTGGAACTGGAGGTGCGGGAGCTTCTCTTCTCTGCAGTTTCGTGTTCTATTTTTTTTTTTTTTTTTTTTTTTTTTTTTTGAAAATAGGTGCCACGCTCCGTTTCATTTAACCCATGCAAAGCAACAGCAAGTTTTTTTTTTTTCAAAATAAATGTACAGTGCAAATCAAATTGGAGTTAAGAGTAACGACATCTCACTCCATACCGTATGAGAAATCTCACTTCATAGCAATTCTCTATATATATATATATATATATATTATCTTTTTTAGGAATATATCCTAGTTTTTCTCCTTTGTTTCTCCACCTGTCACCATATGTTGCCTTAAGCTTCTTCTGGTTGCCACGTGCTTCCCGTTGTATGTAATAAGCTTCTCTACAGCTGTCATGAGATTGATTCGGATGAATAATATGGATTTGAGCTTGTGGTGTTGGGTTTTTGGATTCATTGTAGTGGGCTTTTGATAGGTGGGTCCAAACTTACCTCACGGGTAAATTTTGTCAAATAGGTACATCAACGGAAGGGATTGGTCTTATAGTAAATTTCGGCGAAATAAAAAATAAGCCAATGGAAAAAAAAAATTAAAAAAAAAAAAAAGAAGAAACTATAACATTTTATAACAAGCACCCTACATGTCATACACATGTCATCTTGTTCTTGACCTTCTTGTTCTGCTTGTTCATGTCGTTCTTGTTCTGCAACTTTAGTTAAATTTGTGACTCCTCCTCCTCCTCCTCCTAGATCTTTTCTTTTTTCGATAAAGGGGTTTTTGGCACCCGTTCTTTGACCTTTAACCCCTTGTTTTTTCCCAGTTAATGAATTCATTGCAGAATGTGCCCACAGGTAGCCCTTGTCTCCATCTTTCCCTATCTCTTTGAGTTCCTCTATATCTTCTTCGTCAACCTTTGGATCCTTAGAATAATTCACGACGACAAAATCTTTTTCTGCTACTAAAAGGATAATATGTAACAACCTTTTCGGGTTGGACAGTCCTTCTGATATGTTATTTTTACTTCCTCTTTTTCTTCTTCTTCTTCTTCCTCTTTTGGTCCTTCAATTGTTCTTTTATTCTCTAGCACCACATTGTTACGGTGAACCATTTCTGTAACCAACTTTTGTCCCACAATCCGAAGGTCTACATCTCCATGGTTATTTTGTAGTACACGTACAACCTGGATAATATAAATGAAATGTTTTAAATATATGTATATATATATATATATATAGCAGGACAAAAATGTGGAGTGATTCTCCCGAAATATTAAAGAAAATTCTAGCATGACTGTAATGAGAAAAAAAGTTGATTATAACACCAATTACTCTGATGGAATTTAATATGGATTACACTATATCACTTAACATGTTGTAGAGATAAATTTTTTTTTATAACATATTATATAATATTGAAGTTCACACCAATTTTATAAAAGTATTCTGATGAGTGATAAATTATATATTGATGAAGAAGGAAAGATGTCAAATACACCATCCACTACATTGCTGTCATGAATCATCCTGACAGCAATGTTTGTTGCATATTTTTTTCTTATTTGATTGGACAATAAATAGTCTAGTCTGTTGGGGGAGAAAATAAATTAATTCTACTATACTAATAATTTATACAAGCAAATACATTGATATAATATAAAATACTCATACACATGCAGCAGGACCCACACACATAATTAAGACTCAACACATAAACACAACTCTTAACATTTATTGACACATGAAAGCTCTCTCTTTCTAAGAGCTTACTCTACTCAATTGAGTAGCTCTTTCATTCACACCAACCAAGAGCCTCCTTGGAGCTCACTTGTGTAGCTCACCAAGCAAGGAAGCCAAAGCTTCCTTTTATACTTGACAAAGTCGGTTGCTTTGGCGTTCTCAAAGCTTCTAGACTTCTCCACTATGTCCTTGCTCTCATCCCCAATTTTAGATATTTTTTTCACAAATTCCAATGCTCAACTTCCAACCAAGTATATCAAATATACTAGTTAATTCTAGAATCTTCTAAGTCAATATTGATCCTTCAATTCTCCCCCTCAATATTGACTTCCCATTCTTTCTTTTCTTCTTGAGTGCTGAAAAATTATCACATTCTTCCTTTGGTGTCTTGGCATCTCCAGTAGGCTTCGAAATTATCTCCTCCATGGTAGTCTTAATTACCAACATGCCTTACTAGCTTTGATCTTCCACTTCATCAAAGCAGCGACATTCACCAGCGACATAATCTTGTCGCCTCCAACGATCTCCCAGAAATTCTATCCCTGCAACGACCACATATATTGTAATCTATGCTATTGAGCTTCCACATACCTTCTATCTTTTGAAGGTCATTCATCGTGGTTTGGTGGTCCGCTCACGCACCAAACAAGCTTGGTCCCAAACAGCAAGCTCCACAATCCCAGATTGTGCACGATCATACGAAGCTCCACCAACAACGATTCTTGACCACCTCTTGCCACTACAGTCCTAGACTGCCTCCATGCATCACCGCGATCCCTGATTGCCTCACAACTTTATGGTCCTTGACCATCCTCTGGCACTTGTGGTCTCTAACCGTTCACCATACGGTCTTTGACCGTTTCCTCCAATATTGTGGTCACCAATGCTCATGCCTTGATCCCTAACAAACTCTTACATACCACTCTTTTATACCAAGCAAGACACCAAAACTTACCAAACCCATTAAACTATTATCCTATTGAATCTTACCCCGCTCTGATACCAAATTGTTGGGGGAGAAAATAAATTAATTCTACTATACTAATAATTTATACAAGCAAATACATTGATATAATATAAAATACTCATACACATGCAGCAGGACCCACACACATAATTAAGACTCAACACATAAACACAACTCTTAACATTTATTGACACATGAAAGCTCTCTCTTTCTAAGAGCTTACTCTACTCAATTGAGTAGCTCTTTCATTCACACCAACCAAGAGCCTCCTTGGAGCTCACTTGTGTAGCTCACCAAGCAAGGAAGCCAAAGCTTCCTTTTATACTTGACAAAGTCGGTTGCTTTGGCGTTCTCAAAGCTTCTAGACTTCTCCACTATGTCCTTGCTCTCATCCCCAATTTTAGATATTTTTTTCACAAATTCCAATGCTCAACTTCCAACCAAGTATATCAAATATACTAGTTAATTCTAGAATCTTCTAAGTCAATATTGATCCTTCATAGTCCTTATCCTTTCTAATCAATTGGATTAATAATCAAATTCAAATGTTATATATGTATATGCATATAGTTTGCAAGGATGTTATATATATATATATATATATATATATATATATATATGTATATATGTATTTAAAATCATTGATCAGGGTTGACGGGCACGATTGGCGTTGGTTGTCAGTTGACCAACCTTTGTCTGGTGTTAATTGAACTTTGACCGGTATTGACCGACCTTTGACTGGCCTCAACCAGCCTCAAACCTATGTTGACTGAGCTTTGACTGGTGTTGATAGACCATTGACCAGCTTATGAGGTCGTTTGATATTGTAATTTCATTGTTTTATTGTTAAAATAAATGTAGTGTATATGTTTTATTGTTATAATATTGTTTCCATAAAAAAGTATAAAATTTCTGGTTTACAGAGCCAACTAATTTGAAAACGTGAAATATATATATATATACGCACGGGAAAAAAAAAAAAAAAAAAAAAAAAGTAAAAACAGTTAGACAACTCTTGTACATCAGCAAAGTCGAATTAAATTGCTTTTTGCTATAAGCTAGCCTTTTAGGTAATTTATTTGATCTCTAAAACAACGTTTTTTTTTCCCCAATCAACCCCAACTTTATATTTGAATCACCATCCATCATATAAATTGTTTTTTTATCTAGACTGCCCATAAAAATTTGGACTTTCCCACTAGACTGTCCATTAAAAACAGTTGTTAAATAATTTAATTGGTAAATGACATTCTTATTGATTAATATAAGAGTAAGTTATAAAAGACAAATCTATTGCCCTTTTTCACTACATAGATAAACCACTGATAAAGTTTCTCACTTCTTTAACATGAATAATTTTCAATTAAATATTATTGAACTATTAAATGGAAGTAAAACATTTAAATGTTCCATATAAAACTAATAAAATATTACCGCATCTTATATATATATATATATATATTATTTACGTATTGTTGGTATTTAAAATTGAAAAATATTATTTGTCAACATTAGTGATAGAGTATCAATTGGACTCAAATATCATTTGAAAATTTAATTGGTTGCCTTTTTTTTTAAAACTAAATTTTTAGTAAGAAAAATAACTTTATCAAATGATATGTTTAAAATATCAATTTAAATTGATTTAATTGGTAAATCACTCACATCTATACTTGAGAGGTTATAGATTTGAAACTATATATTTTTATAACCCTAATATCATGGATGTTAATTTTATTCTATTGTGACTATCCCAAATTATTTGGCAATGTGAAATATATAATTTGACATTAGTAAGGTTATAATATATGTTGTTTTCTGTTCCTTTTACTTTTTTTCCTTTTTTTTTTGGTTTTTGATAAATCTGTCCCTTTCTTTTATTCAAGTGAATTATAAACAAGAATCATTAGAAAATTTATTAAAAACCCAATATCTAATGTATTTATCCAATGTTTTGGACAAAACAATACTTATATTGTCGTGTATATATATATTTATATATATATATATATATATATATATATTATTTCGCCTTAGGAGCTTGGTTTACAGGTACAACTTTTGTAATTTCATGGTATACCCATGGATTAGCAAGCTCCTATTTTGGAAGGCTGCAACTTCTTAACCACCGCAGTTTCTACTCCTGCTAATATTTTAGCACACTTGGACAATACTCAAGGCTCTAGGCTGAGTAGCAGGAGCAACTTTTAATTTTATTATGAGCCCAAACGATGGATTTAATAAGTTCTTGCCAATAACCACGCCCGCTGAATAAAAAATAAAAAAAAGATGCTTATATAGTCGAATGGTAAAATTTCTCTTTGCCGAAGAGAAAATGCGGGTTCAATTCCCGCTGTCCGGAATAATAATTTCATGTATTTAAGTTATTAATATATTTAAGTTAATATAATAAAGGATTATATATATATTCGGTTAGTTTTAATAATTTATTGTTTTTGGAATTGTTCTTTTTTTTTTGTACTTTTTTTTTTAGTTTTTTTTTCAATATTTTAATTTTTTGCATTTGGGTGGTTGAAATGGATAGCCCGTTATCTTACCGTATTAAAATACCGGCATCTAAGCGGATCTAGTGGGCCGGTTGGACGTGGACCTCCAAAAATTTGAAGAGCTTCCATTTACGAATAATATGTTTGAACATTTTTACTAAAAGAAGAAAATTTCTTGGGCCTCAAAATAAATACCATATCGTACCAAATATAATATATGACCCTTCTAGTTAATTTCATCTTTAGCCAATCAAATAAATATTTATTAGTGAAAATTAAATAAAATATAATGATTAGTTTGATATTTTTATAATTGTATATGCACAAATAAATAAGATATTTATCCCAATTTTTCATTATTTTGTATTATATGATTGATTTTTTATTTCAAATAATATATATCTGATTTAAACTTTTCTTAATCCAATCTATCAATAAAATAAACAACTAAAATTTTATTTGCTCATTGTATAGCTCAGCATGCTTGGGTTGAAATCTTTTCAATCTTGGCTCGAAGATGGTCCTCAATGGCTTCAACACATTCTTCAGGCTGATGACTGTAATCATGTTTCTTTGATTTAATAAAATTTTTCTGAGTTTCTTTTCAAAAATATATATATATATATATATATATTGGCGGCTCAAAAAAAACAAAAAAAAAAACTTTTGTTAATCCATTTCATATTTGTTTGATTTTAAGTTTGCAATTAACACTAGCATGAATAGCCCTAAAATTTTTATTTAACACAACATTGAGTGTGAAGACTAATTTTGCCATATGACAGGAGAATTTTCTCCCTGTAGACCATTAATTATATAAATATACAAACGATTATAATATAATTTGGAGTTTGTAGGAAATAGGAATACTATAATATTTTTATCTTCTTTTTTTTTTCTTTTTCTTTTTTTCTTTTTGGCATCTATTTGAAATGGACCCTTATTGATCTCAAATGAAAATTACATTTTCCAAACTAACTGAAACAGCATAAGAGTAAAGGGTGGATCTTATTATAATTTACCCAAATCTCTTGACTATGCCGAAAGTTTGTGTTCTTGATTAAAAATTAGGCTATCTCGTCCATTATGACAAAAATCATATATTTCTATATATAAATATATATTAAAACTAAGGGTGTTATAATAAATTAAACTTATTTTGAATAAAATGAATGTGTATGCAGTTAATTAATATATAATTCATAGATATACATGATAAATTATATATAGGTGCATCCTATAACCTATCATAGCCGATGGGTTTTATGAAATTGATTGGGCCAACATTACCGTGTCGGTGGGTGCCCACCCACACCATGTATGGCATGTATGGTAGTTCTATATATACCCATATTATTATTATTATTAATTTTTTTAAGATAAAAAATACAGTTAAAATTTTTTTTTAATAAATTATCTAAATACAAATTATCTATTTTTTTTTGTTTTCTATATGATTTAAATTTATATTTTCATGAACACAAATAGAAATACTAAGCTAACCTATTTTGTCATATACAGTTTAAATCTTAAATGTTTTTTTTTTTGGTTAATAATGTTGTTTATTATTATAGCACACCAATTTATGCTTGCGGCTGAATCTGCAACGAAGACGAGATATTCTTGGTGCCATGGACGATATTACCATCTAGGTATCCTTTAACTCCATCGCTCAATTGGACCTCTATTGCTTCACAAAAGAACAAAAATAAAAAATAAAAAATTATTGGACGAATTAATTTATTGCAGATTTTTTGATAATTAAATAATTAGCTCACCTGCTGAAATCTCGAAGTAGATGAAGAGTAGTACAAGAAAGACATTGATTTTGAGTCGGCCATTTTTGTTTCTTAAACGAAGGATTGAATTAATCCAACGGAAGAATCCCAAGAAAATTTTTCATTTTACCTTCTTTTTTTTTTTTTTCTTTTTTTGAATTTTGTATGGGTGGAAACTTCAATAGTTGGGTGATATATATTAAGATTGGAAAACGGAGATAGACCCCCAATTTAAATTTAAATTTATATTTTAACCATCAAGTTTAATTTTGGCTCATTAGCCAAAAAAGAAAAAAAGAAAAATAATTTGGCTCAAACTGCTTATGAAATCGTACTTTTTACTGACCAGTTTTGTTAATTAAAAATTTAGTGAAAGGAAATTTCCTTAATGACTGAACAAGTGGCATTAGAAAATGTACTTAAGATCTTGATTCGGTAAGAGCGACCACACCTTCAAACTTTTTGCCCCTAGATGGACCATTTCAAAAGTTTCTAATTTGCTTGCGTAAAAGACGATAAAACAACAGCACACAACATGTGCTCTAGCAAAGATTGCAATATAGGCTGCTCCCGTTTGCTGGCTGCATTTGACTTTTTAAACAAAATCACATCGAAATATATAGCTTACAGTACGAACCATGGAAATTTGACACATAGATTAAATTTGATATCATGCATACACAACAAAATTTTACCTTAATCATGTTAAAAATCATATTAATATGTCAAATGTTAAAGATGTCATCTCAATTATTAATTTAAAATTAAAAATATAGATAGTAAGATGACCCTTATCACATATCACATATCACATATTGTAAATGTATGATTTCTAGCCTAAGGTAGGAACATGTTCTCATCACACCAAAACTAACTTGCCTATAATATATGTCCACAAGCAATTATATATTATATTACATTAAGACAGACAATCAGTTACGTATTTCCACTTCAATTTTGTGGCCTTCATCATACAATCTTTCACTAAGTCATCTTTTATCTCCAAGCTCGAATCTATTTTACCAGTCACATGTCTTTCATACTCTTCAAGTTCTGCTTGAAGACCAAAATAAGCACGAGTGACTTGTTCTAGACCATAATTGATAAAGTCGACTTTAAAGCCCTTAGATTTCACAAATTGCATGCAAGCATACCAATCTCCGAGAAGATCTTCAGTCAAATCGATTACCATTGTTCTTGACATGTTGTATAAGAGTCGACAAACAAGGAAAAAAATGAAACACTTAAATGATAGACTCAACTTATTATTGTCACCACCACTAATATCTCCATGATTATCAAGCAGATCTTTAAGAACATAGGCTAAGTTCCAAGTTATCACATAACCTCCAACCTTCACAGTTTTCAACCTCAACTCATTCGATGTTATTTTACTCCACCTCGTTGGATGATTGAAATTCTTGAGCCTGCGGACGAGCTCTTCAAAAGTATAAGACGAAAATTGATCTTGGATGCTTTCTCTGGTTTGTTCTTCTTGATTTCCACTTTTGGTTAAGTTGTTTTTTGGGTCAAAATTAATGTATTTTTTTCTTTGATCAGTTAAACATCTAATTATCAACAAAATACCTAAGTGATCCATCAAATCATCATTGCCTTCCTTATCTGCTTCCTCTAATTCTTCCAGTGCATTAAAATTCAAATGATTATTTAAATCTATACCTTGTTCTTGCCCTGTCAACAAGATCAACATTTCCAATGTGAGAAAGATTACCTCTTCCTGTTCCAATCCTTCATTGTTTATTCGTTTCTCAACCTGTTTTAGAATATGTTCTGGTTTTACAACCGATATCCTTTGTCCGACAATCCGAAGCTCAACATCTTTACAGTCTCCCTGTAGTATACGTACAACCTGAATCACATAGATGAATTCTTATGAAGAACATACATACCAATTAAAGTTTAACATTGATTTCCTATACACTATTCAATTTGTTTGTTACATATATATCTATTATGTCTTCCTTAATTATTAATATTAAACAATTATTTATTGGAGTCTCTCCTGCATGCCTGATCTTGATCTAAAGCAAATTGATCAAGAAAATAATAAGCGCTTAATGAACAGTCTAATGGCATGTAAACTAAATATATTTAATCAATTCTAAATCTCAAGACTTTATTTTACAATTAATGGGCTTTGTGTATTTATTCTACTTTTAATGCAGGGTGACGATTAAGTACCAAATGTTATGGCTAAAAAAATTAAAAGAAAAGCAAAATTATCAATTTGTTAGTATAAGCAAACAACAAAGAAAATGTGTATTGTGGAATAATTATAAACATATATACTTACCTCAGAAATCACACAGTAGACATGGGAGATAAATTTGCATTCTTCACAGTAATACACACAAATTCGCGGATCTCTTTCGGTTTCACAAACGTCACAGTAATATTCACCAGTATCATCTTCGACGAGTGAATCAACAAGTGTAAGAGGATGAATATGACAATTATGTTTAATAACACATGGTAAGAGACCACAAAGCAAATGAACCTCGAAGTTACAATTTTGACAACAAAATATGTAACGTTCAGTATGAGCAAGTTCATTACAGGCAACCAATTGCTTACAATAGGTATAACAGGCATTGCATCTGGTTTTTTCATCTTCATTTCTTTTCCTCTTAAGACATAGGAGGTGATCATGAGTTGGATACATTAGAGTTGGTTTAAGATGGATAGGTTCAGGCAACAACTCAATGCATGATTTGTGAAAGAAATACCTGCAAATGTTGCAAGTATATGCTTGCCTCAACAATGGTAGCTCACATATATAGCACTTAACTTCTTTACCATGCTTGATCTCGACATGTTTCATTGGTTGCTTATGACAAAGATGTTGACCCTTCTCTTTGCTTTCGAATGCCACGGTGGGGCTCTTCAGAGCACAATAAATATCTATGCTGAAATTGCACAGATCACATGAATAAGACCAATTTTCATAATGACTAGAACACATAGCACACCTATAATTTTTATCTATAGGCTGTAGAGTGAGAGGGTGGTCTGAATGGGAAGGGTGGTTGAGCTGGTCGAAAGAAGGAACAGCACATAAATAATTGTTACGAAATTGGGAGAAAAACAAATAGCAACGGAAACAAAGAAAGCGAAGAACAAACACACAATTAACGTGGAAACCCTTGACGGGAAAAACCACGGACAGGGAGAAGCAAATCCAATATCGAAAGATTGGTACAAAAGGTGAGCCGAATTGTGCGATACCTTAAAACCCTAATTACAGTCGAAAACTAAATATATATAGTACAGAAGAAACCCTAAAATTGAACAGGTCCGTACCGCGGGGGCGCTGCCCCCGCACCCCCGTCGGGCTCAATGGTGGGCTACGATCTCGGGCCTATCGGCCCGAGATCTCTGCTTCCACCACAAAGTCCCAAATTTTTCTCCAAAATTAGTTTCCCCAAAATGAGTCGCACCGCAAGTTTTTCGGGTCGGATCAACAAGAATTCGGGTCACTAACTCTAACAATAATGAAGGTAATAGTTGCACTTCAAACAGGCATAGTAAAATCCTATTTTGATCATTTCAGAGCATTTGTGGCAGAGGATGGTTGCTTGGTGTTCATCTCCATTATGCCCTGTTTCAGTGAAGACCAAAGGATGATCATGACTAGAATGTTGTATCTCCATTTTTTTCTTTTTTTCTTTTTTTCTTTTTTTCTTTTTTTCTTTTTTTCTTTTTTTCTTTTTTTTCACAAAATAACAGGTAAAAAGATTGATTCAGTAAACTTGGAAAAAACAAGTATATATAAAGCAACTTTGAATGATGATGAACAAATTGAGGGTAATAGTGCTCTTGCTGAAATATTTTATATATGCTACCTAATTTGCTTTTGTCTTCCATGCATTTTCTTTTTACTAAACCAGGAGACAGGGATAACTTAAGGATGTGTAAAGGCATATGAGGAAATGATAGGAAAGAGGCAAAAAGAAACCCAAAGGGCAAATCTTAGATTCTTTTTGTATATATATTCAATACTATACTTGGACATTAATCAAATGTAATTATTCATTGAGTAAGATAAAAATATTCCACCAACATAAACTTATGAATTAATCATATTTACAATTTTGGAACTGGATATTGCATTTGGAGAAGAGTGGAAGAATAAGCAGTTTTAGCTATTTGGAGGCACTCAACCTCATACGTATTATCTGTTGACAGAGAAAGTAAAGTACCAAAAAATAAAAAAGTATTCCCCATTAAGACATCTTTGCACTTTCAAATTAAATTTAAGAAAAAAAATCATAAATTGACAGAATGAGATTATTTAGGCTGCCATATATGCTGAGAATAAAAAGACATACAGAATAGTTTGTTTAACTCGCAGAACTTACTGTAAAAGTAAATAAAGTATGCAATAGGCAATAAGAAATATCCATCTATAATATGGGCAATGGATTGAAATGTTATATAACTTCACAAACAAACTATATTCATACAACCTTTGAAGGCAAGGTCCTAATAAGATGCAGAATCAGTCGGATGTTCAAAATTCTAACAAGGTCTGCCAACATACTTACAAAGAGTAATTACTCATTGATACACCACCACCAATTCCATCAACTAGCACCGCTATTTGCATTTGGATCATCCTCTCCAGCCCCTGTCTTTCTTGACCACATAATTCTTTGATTATCCAATTAAGATGACAATATGAAATCAGAACATTGTATTACTAGTAATTAACCAATCAAAGACTCACTATGGGGTAAGATCCAGATATTTGGGTACCTTGGGACTGGGAATCGATGTGTTGCCCGCCATAGTATATAGAAATGAACTTAGATGGCATGGTCCCAATCTTTCTTCTTGAAGAAGAACACAACTCCTGCCCTTGGTGGGTATGCTACAACATGCACCCTTGCTACCGATAGCAATATTGTCCTTAAAAATATACTTGGATATACCACCAGTCTCTTGTCGACAATAGATATACTATTGCAGAATTTTGTGTGTATATATATATATATAAACAGTTTTGATTTGTGAGGAATAGAGTTAACTAATAATAAGATTCACTTTTCTATATAGATTTTCAGTTTTAAAGAAATTAAAAAAATTTAAATAAAATGCAATTAATTACTGTCAATGTGTCCACCATAATAACAATGATAAATAGCTTTGCTCAATAAGTAAACGACAAATGATTTGAAACCATGATTCCTTATACTGAAATACTAAAAATATCAATAATATTTGTTTTATAGTTATAAAAAGATGTAAAATAAATGTTTAAGAGGATTCAGATGATGTCCAAGACTACTAAACATTAAAATGAAAGAAAATTTATATTTTTTTACTAGATTAGTCACATGACCATATATTTAAGAACTAAAAATATCAATAATATTTGCAAGGATTTTTTTTTTTTTTTTTTGATAATAATGTCTTGCAAGTAACATAAATATGACATAAGTTTTTAATCTACAGGCATCATGGTCCAACTAGTTTTGTTGGCCACTAACATCTAATTATGGTCCAATCTAGTTTTGTTGGCCATCTAACATCTAATTACATATAATTCGGATAATATATCTTACAAATCAATTATAATTGGATGTCAAATTGAAAATTGAAAATTTCTGCATATGCCATGTTACCTAAAAGTTATATTAATATATATATATATATATATATATGTTTGATAGATATAATCATATATATATGTTTGATATATATATAATCTACTTAACCAAGAGCCAGAGCACCAACCAATGCGATCAATAAATTTAGCATGGTAACGAACTTAACAATTAATAAGATTTTGATAATCGTATCTAAAAGTTGGTCCAATGGTAAAACCAATAAAAAAAAGGCCTTCAGATCTTACATTCAAATAGTGTAAGAATACTAGTAACTAAAGCTAAGAAAAAGAAAAGTATGCCAAATAAATCAAAACCAAAACTAGTCAGGCTTTTATTATTAACTATGGAGAACACAATAATTAACAAATCGGTCTTGCTTTTAAAATCAATGAATTTTAAAAATAAAATTTCAACTAAAAACACTTGACTAATTATAGTAGATTCTAAAATAATAATTACTAAATAGTCTATTATGCTGTAGTTATGTAGAGATGTATTTATTCAAAATCAATGAAATTCTTATTTATATATGCAAAAAGCTTTGAATTGCTTCATGCAATTCCAACGTGAGTCTCTTGCAAAATCTAACTTCAAAATTTTAATTTATAGGTATACAAAAAATGTGACCCTTGATTTCCAATCTGTGAGACCGATTAAGATTTAAAAAATCATATTCCAATAAATTAAAATATCAATTTGGAAAACCCAAGTTAAGGGCCAAACAGATTGGTTGGTCTTACAGATAGTCCGTACGATTTGTTTCAAATAATGGCAAAAAAATAACTTAAAATGGACATTGATCCTTTGTCTGTTTTCCTTTTCATGCCTTTTTAACACTCGAAATATATTTGAAGACACATTTAAATGGAAATTACTTATCCTTCTTTAAATTTTTTTGTTGATAGAATGGATTACTTTTATCTATTGGATCGACCATCCATGGAAGAAAATAAAAGTCAAAAGATCAACAAACATATTAAAAAAAAAAAAAAAAAAAAAAAAGCAGAGGATGCTAATTCATTGGGAAATGTATCAAGCAATTTATTTATATACGATGATCAAATATATAAATACAGTTTAGTACAACAAGCAGAAGATATGTAGTAGCTAGGTAAGCGGCACATTAGAACAAACCGTCGGCCGCCGTTAACCACTTTAATCTCGAAGCGTCCATGGAATACTCTTCCACTGAGTCAAACTTTGTTCCTCCGTCTCTTTCATATCCTTGAAGTAACTCTTTATATCTCTTGAGATTAACTTCTAAATTTGCAATCTCTTCATGTAATCTTGTTTTAGCATCTTTTCGAAGCCCAAAATGAGCACGTGTAACCTCCTGTAGACGAGAATTTATAAAGCCAACCTCAAAACCTTTGTATTCCACAAATTGTAGGCAAGAATACCAATTTGCAAGAAGAGGTTCAGTGATATGGACAACCAGTGTTTCTGACATGCTATATAATAGTCGACATATGAGGAAATATACCAAGCTTTTCATTTCCCAACTCAACTTGTCTATGTAAGGAGCATAAAAAGAACGACGCGAACGCCGGAGGCGGAGGAGCTCAGGGGGACTAATATCTCCATATTTAGCAAGTAGATGATTCATAACAGAGACCAAGTTCCAAGTTATCATATAGCCTCCAACAGTTACCATCTTCAACTTTAGTTCATGGAACGTTAAATTCGTCCACCAACTAGTATCTCGGCACTTTTTGAGCTTATTAACCAGCATTTCATATGTATAATGGGAAAATTCTTGGTCTTGGATTTGGATTGTGCTCTCTTGTGGACCTGGTCCAATAGTAATCGCATGCCAAAGATTTTCTCTTTCCAATATTAATGTCATTACACTGGATGTTTCACTTTCTAGTACTTTTCTCTCATCTTTCTCATTTTTCTTATTTCTCTCAGTTTTCTCTTTGGATTGTCCACTGCTTAAAATCAAGCTCCGTCGTGGACGGATATAACCTTTATCCAATTCTAGTTTATCCGACTCTAGTCTTTGCAATTCTTGTTCATCTAAACTGATTATTAAATCTGACAAGGCCATCTGTGTTGGTTCGTGATCCTCAATGATCTGATCATCATCCTCTTCCACTACAATATCATTATGCTCCGGTGATATAACTAATTTCCTTTGTCCCAAAATACGAAGCTTATTGACATCTCTAGGATCTTCTTTTAGTACTCGTACAACCTGAAAAATCTCACATTATGATGAATATATAAAGTCTTAATTATAAACAGCATAATAAATATATTATTCGTAGTGAAGATTTTTCACTGGAAAAGAACGTAATTTACCCCCCCCCCCCACCCAAAAAAAAAAAAAAAAAAAAAAAAAGAAGGAAGAAGCTAGCATTTATAGTTGTTTCAATATATGCTTGCAATTCAATCATTTATTTATTTTTAAACAAACGTTAAACTAAAGATGGGAGATTGGGACCATAAGACTATCCACTAAATGAAGATCTTCTGTCATCATTTCATGTCTGACCCACTAAAAAGAGGACGGAAGGGAAAGATAAATGTTATATTGATATATATATGAGAAAACTTTATTTTGTATGCATTTTATTCTCTCTCGGAAAATTGTATAGACGAAGCTTTTATTAAACAGACTAATTGGCATGTTTATATCTATATATATAGAGTCTACTAAAATGTTCATCACAATGAAGCGTTAAGGTAATATGTGTTTTTATTTTATAAGTAATATTATATACAGCAAAATGTTTATCAAAATCATTTTATCAAATAACTTGCATTAATATATTATTGGTTTATATATTCATACAATTTAAATATAAATAAAATACATTTTTAAATGGATAAGTGAATAAAAAAAAACTGATTAAATATTATTACATTATTCGGTAACTAAATTTAATTACTATTTTGATAACTCTAACATTATTATTATTTTATTCGTTAAAAAATTAATCGGATAGATATAACTAAATGTAAATCAATAATATAAAAATGGCAAACACTTTTTTTTTTTCTCTCTATTGTTATTCTTCATTATACCTTATTCATCTAAGTTGGTCTTGGTTATCTGTCTCTAACAGTATCTCTCCTCTCTGAATTCAACACCTCAATTTCTTCGAGGCCAGCAAATGAAAATTTGATCTTTTTTTTTTTCAATTAATTTCACTCTAATTCTTTCAACTTTAAACGGTGCAACAAATTTATTGCATATTGGTATGTCAAATCCTGCCCCACATGGCCACATCGCTTAGTTACTGTTTTAGAAAAAGTGTTGCTAGCTTATATAAAGTTTTGATCATAACTAAATATTTCAAAAGTCAGATTGTCAATGTAAAATAAGAAAAACCATAATATTAATATTTGGAATTTAATTATGGTGAATCAACAAAATATAAATAAACAATAAAACTGGACTTGTTAAATGATCATTTCTGAAATGAATTTTACCTCCGAGATTACGCAGTGGACATGAGCAACATACTTGCACTTTGCACAATAGTAAACACAAATCGTGGATCTCTTTGGTTTTCACAAACATCGCAGTAGTATTCACCTGAATCATCTTCAACAATCCGATCAAAAAGTACAAGAGGATGAATATGAAAACGATGACTAATGGAACATGGCAATGGACCACAAAGAAAATGAAGGTCGAATTTACAATCTATGCAACGAAATACGTATTGTTGAAGATTAGTAAGTTCATTAACAGCAACCATTTGCTTGCAATAAGCACGAGATGCAGCACAATCAACGTCGTCGGTAACATCAGGAATTTTCTCAATAAGATGAAGGAGATGGTCATGACCTTGATACTTAAAAGACGGTGGTTCTTTCGAAAATATGCAACCTGCACATATGTAAATTTTGCAGGGACCACAATAAAAGAAGAAGCGGTTGGGATATGTTTTGCAACATGATCTACATTTTCCACCACCAGTATTTTTATGTATAAAAAAAGTAAATTTTAGGGAGTGGCTTGGATGGAAAGGGTGTGTTATCTCAGGCGATGACTCAATACAATATCTGTGAAAGAAATTCTTACATATTCTGCAACTATAAGCTTGATGAGTAGTAATACAACTGCTACTCAATAACGGTAACTCACATATTCTGCAACTATACTTATCAGCTTCACCTTTACCATGCTTGATCTCAACAAGTTCCATCTCCTTGTTATGACAAAGATGTTGTCCACCGTCAACGTTTTGTTTGCTTTCCAATGTTATGGTTGGGGTTTTTAGAGCACACTCAATGTGTAAGTTGACATTGCAAGTTTTACATGAATAGCAGTCCTTCCTTTCATAAGGAACGCGACACAATCTACAAGAAATAGGGCGGTAGTACCTACCAAGCTGCAGAGTAAGAGGGTGGCGGTGGAAAAGATAGTTGAACTGTTGGAAGGAAGGTTCAGCACATAAATAATGAAGGTAATAGTTGCACTTTTCACAGACATAGTAAGCTGAGTGTATGTCGATCTCTCGACAGCATTCATTGGCTTTGCAGTAGTTACCTTTTCTGGACACGTCTACTCCCTTCAACACCAAGGGATGCTCATGATTAGAATTTTGTATCTCCATTTTTCTCTAATATTTTCTCTCTTTTCACAAAAGAAATAAATATAAAAGATGATTCAATATACTTGACACACACATAGAGACAGAAGCTTAGATATATATATATATATATGTATATATATGAGCAACAATATAAGGGCACTTGCTGAAATTAATGTTATATAAATCATATATATATATATATATATATATGCGCTAATTAAGTTTGCTTGCCTCACACACATTCCTTTTGATTATTTTACCTGGATATAGAGATAATTAAGGTAAGGATGAATAAAGGCATATCGGATTATGGTAGGAATGAGGCAAAAACAAAATCCAAAAAAGGGAATAATTTTAGTTTCTTTTCGTGGGTGTATGTATATATTCAATACTTTACTTGGACATAACCAAATGAGATGTTAATAGAATAAATAACACCGTCCCACCAACGCAAATCATATGTTGCTTAACGAATTTAGCAAAAACTAATTAAAATTCTAGAAAATTCCTAACCTTTACTTTACAAATAAGTAACTTCATATCTCATTCTGTTGCTGTAACACCCCGTCCCAAATCACACCGGAATCCGTGCACGTTGACCGAGGTTGACCGTTGACCGATCAGGTCAAAAGTTGACTTTTTGCTCCAGTTGGAATTTCGAGTTGACCAGAGTACCGTAGCGAAGTGCATGATGCTCCGAGTTCGTAGACTGGTAGCACGTCGAAAACGGAGCTACGGTTTGAAAGTTATGGGCAAAACAAGTTGCGGTCCAAACTGTCCAAGGGGCGCCGAAGTTGACTTTTTATTTATGGGGAAATGAGCTTTGACTTGTGCATGGTTGTGAAGTGGTCGTCAATACGAGTTCACAGACTAGCGGCACGCTTAAAACGGACATCCGGTTAAAAAGTTATGGACGTTTGAAGTTTACCGGATACCGTAATATTTTAATGTTTTTGAGTCGGTAAACAGTGAAATGCCATGTGTCAGCTTCTGATTGGTCCACGTTGTATGAACAGTATCACACAGGGGTTTTTATTTGATAAAATTCTCGGGAAAGAGAGAGAAAGAGAGAGAGGAGAGAGAAAGAGAGAGAGAGTCCGCCGGCCACCGCGCTGACCAGAAAGTTTCCCCTCCCCATTTCCGGCAAAACCTCCAAATTTCACGGCGATCGACCGCCGGACGCGCCCGGATCGGACGTCCGAATATCAGCGGCGAGTTTTTCCCTCCACCGCCGATTTGCCCATTTCCGGCCATTTTCCGGCCACACGCACCTTACACCCTTGATCCTCTCCTCAAGTCCGGCCGACCCACCAAGTTTCACGGCCATCGGACCACCGATACGCCGGGATCGGAGCTTTTTCCGGCGAGGGGCCGGAAATCTTCAAACCGTGATTTTTCCGCCGTCCGGCCTCCATTTTGCTCACTGCCGGTCCCGTTGGATTGCTCTACCCACGATCTACAAGTCTGCAAAAAATCACAGCCAATGGCCACCGCACGCGCCGCCGCCGACGACGGTTGCCGATGACCGCGGCGGCTAGCCGGAAAGTACTGTTCCGGCGAGTACCCAGTTTTCCGGCCGGCTCCAGTCCACTGTGTTCGACCTCCTGAACCCGAATCCGGCATCTGTTTCCGCCAATTCGCGACGGTTTGGGAGAATTGCGGAGCCGAAATCCGAAAAGCTTTCCGGCGAGATACCGACCCCGTTGGGTCCAATCACCAGAAAGTAAGACCGAATCCGTGATCCTCATCACGTGAGCTTCGATTCGGTATATAACTCGTAACCTTTTAGATATCGTTTGGTGTTCGCTCCCCGGGTACCCATTTGGGAATTATCCGAATAAAATATTAATATTTTTGGTCGGTGCACTGTGGTTGTTTAGGTGCGCGTACGAGTGGTGGAGTTGATCCCGAGGAGGATCTTAGTTGATTTACGCGCTCAAGGTGAGTGACCCACCTTCAAAAATTATTTTGGGCAATTTATTATGTTTAATTGGTATTCAAATTGGTATTTAAATTATGCTCATGTGGTGTGATTTAATTGTGGTTTAATTTATTTATTATGCATGAGCAAAGTGTATTTCAGTGGTATTTGTACGTGATTTTCAGTATTAATTTTTCGGGCATAATTGGGATAAATATTTTACGAAAATATTTGGTTAAATTTTACAAGTTATGCCCGCTGTATTTTTATGGTTGCATCTCATATTTCGAGAAAATTGTGGTTTGTTGTTATCGCTGTTTCGTACCGGGTTGTTAAATAAAAATATGTGGGATGGTATTTTGTGAAAGTTCGGTATATTTCCCACGGTAGTTTTTGGAAAAACGGTACGGTTGGTTAATAATGTTTATTTTTAGACGCACTCATACAGTATTGGTGTTCTGGTGTATGGTGTATGGACACATGGTTTAGCACGCAGTTATTATGTGGTTTAGCGCGCGGTTATTACTTCACCGTGAGTTGCCATTGGACGGTGGGCAGGCAAGGTTATTGTTGTGCACAGCCGCCCCCCTCCTTGGCCGGGTTGATGGTTTTAGCAGCGGTACTGTCGGGACGCCGAAGTGCCGGTTGCAGGTTTCTCTCTTTAACCCCCCGCCAGTCGGTGCTCAGGACGCTGGGTATCGGAGGGCATCACCGGTATATGGTGTGGTGCGTCGGTGTAAATTGCAAATAATGTTTTAAACTCCAAAGGTGTTCAAAATTATTTACTATAATTTATTACATTTTAATTATATATTGGGGTATGTATTTATTTAATTATTGTTTATCGAATGGTTTAATCCCTTGGTTTTCGGGAGGTATGTACATTGGGTTTTGCGAAAAGGTTTTAAAAAGGGAACATTTCAAACGGAGCGATTGGTGAGAGTTTTGAGGGAAATTATTATTTTCCAACAGTTATTATTATTTATTTATTTATTGTTGGTATTTGTCCTATTCCTTAATTGTTATTAATATTATTTTATTATCATTAAAAGTGTTTAGTAGTTAGGGTCACTCACTGAGATGATTAGCATCTCACACTCTTAAATTCCGTTCCCTTAGGTGCAAGTGGTGGTAGACGTTCTCCGAAGCGAACCAAGTTTTCCACTGCTGTTGTGTTTCGAGAAGTACTTCTGTACTCTTTCATTTCAGTGTATTATTTCTTTCATCCTTGTTGTATTTCTGTTGTTTAGCACTTCTTAAAGCTCTGTATACTATTGGGATACTTATGTTTTATTTATGCACTGGACTGTTGTTGTTTTTGAGAAGTGCTGAAAATTGTGGAATAATTTGTAGTTTGCGGGAGGAATAAGGAGATGAGTATAGAAGTGTGTTTTTCAGTGCAGGTAATTTGTGGTAAGTAAATCCCTTAGGGGAGGCTGTGCCGGATTTTCCATTGGAGAGTCCGATAGGGTTTCCCTGGGATCAGGGTTGTCTAGGGTTCCGGGGAAGGAATTCTGGACGGGTCCTGACAGTTGCACCTGTACAGTACCTTGCAAATAACCCCCCCACGCCCCCCCCCCCCCCCCACAAAAAGTTTTGAAGGTTCATAAAAGAAGGCTCACTATTACTTTCCGTACTAGGGATGTCAACGGGACAAGGCGGGACCGGTTTTTAAAATCTCGTCTCCGTCTCCGCGGGAAATTTTACATCCCATCCCCACAATTTTTTCCGTTTCTTTAGGTGCAGGGTGGGATCGGAGATTTTGCGGGGCGGAGAAGGGACGGGACGGTTTTCCCCATTTTGTTTTTTAATTGATATTTTTTTAAAAAATTTATATAAAAAAATTATTTTATGATTAAAATATAGCAATAAAAATATAATAAAATACATTTATAATAAAATACATATTTAGAAAAATAAATAAAAAAAGAAGAAAATGATTTTACATAAATAAAATTTTATAAAAAAAAAATAAATATATATATATATCTATATATATATATATATATCGGGGCGGATTTGGAACGGGGTTATTATTCCCCGTCCCTGATTCGGTTTTTAGGCATTTGCTCCGAGCCCGTTCCGCATCCCCAAATTTTCGGAGAAAAACCGCCCCGTTAGGGGCGGTGCACCGCGGTTTTGGGGATAGGCGGGACAAATTGACATTCCTATTCCGTACATGATGGCCAAGCAAAGAGATAACGCTTCCTGGAAATTTTTTTTGTTGATTGAATTTACCACTGTTTCTAAAATCTTAGACTATAGTTTATTTATTTATTCTTTTGTCATCAAAAGTATAAACTATATTTTGAAAGTGGGTCCATAGGTACATGTTCGCGCTTTCACATCAATTAAATGTTTACTCAAGGAAAAAAAGAAAAGAAAAAAAATTACATTAAAGGTGTAAATGGGCATATAGAGATTTCTTTTTAGAGCAATCGATCAAACACAATGCAAGCCAGATCCACTAAACTGCTTTTGCGGGCTCATTATACTTTAAGAATAAGAATACCACAAAGAAGGAAGCAAATATGCATGTTGGAAAGACTCGCACATAGTATGAATAACTTCGATAATACTGTCAATGGTCCGTCACCACTAAATGAAAATAAGGTAAAATGTACAGCATACAATAAAATTAAATAAAGAGAGATGAGAAGCGTATCTAATAACCAGAATACATGGTCGCAAAGCAATTATGCCTACAACAAAGCTGCCTTTTTCCATTTCAATTCCGAGGCCTCATTCAAACACTCTTTCATTAATTATTTTGGAATTCTCATGCCTAAAAAAACTCTCACGCATAAGGTTATGTTTGTTTCTTTGGTCTTAAATCTTTAAGGACAAGTGTATTTAGATCTAAATAACCTTAAAGGTTATGTTTGAATTTTTTTTTTTTTTTTTTCAAGAGAGGTCATTTAACAATGAAATTTTATGAAAAAAAAAATTATTTTTTATTAATAAATATTTAATATCAAAAAAATTAATAAACATTTTAATATTTACAAAAGAGGGCTGGACTTGGGATCATCCAAATTGGTTCCGGACCCAAAATCACCCAATTGGATTTGGGACATCTAGATTGGATCCGGAATCCAAGATTGGGCGAGAGATTTGCAATATGAGACCAGATCCAAAACACTGTAAATGGGTCGTAGGCCTGGATCCGTTAGAATGGGCCAGACTCTGTTTCACAATGAGGGAGTAGCCGAGGACCTTTCAACAAAATCCTGGACGGCAACCCTCTGGTGGATCTGGAGACTTCTTCATATCTTCATATATGTTCATTTGCATCTGCAGGAGAACCAGAGCACAAAAAAGCCCCTCATAAGCTCAGTATGTGTGTGAGAATCAGGAAAGAAATCCTACTTCCTCATGTTCACCCGTATACATAGTTACATTAACTTCACCCATTTTTTAACATCTTGCTAGTAAAATAGTTAAATCCTTTATATAGAAAGGCATCCGGTTTGTACCGATCTTGCTTTTGAAACACACAACTAAAATTGTGACAAATTGATTAATGCAAGTTTAACAGACTATCAAGGAAATGCAATCCAAAAGCAATTGCATGTATTTTATGTAGGAACTTTTTCTGGAACTCTAAAAAATATGTCTGAATGAATTATGAAGCAAGTGAGAGCCAGAATGTTACTTTGTAGATGCCCATGTGGGATGAATGACAAGTAATTAAGAACAAGGTTTAGCCATTAAACTAAAGGCATGATTTTCTTCTGAGCAAAATCAAAATAGAATTTGATGAGAATGTCTTTCCTTTATGTAAAGAAAAATTCCCCATCAACTGCTGGTGTAGTTGAGTATTAATTCCTTTATGATAATGAACCTGTTTCCTTCTGATCCTCCATTTTCTTTCTCTAGGTATAAATCAACCCCAAACAAAAAAAAAAACTCAAGAAAAACACATTCCAAGACAAACCCACGTTAAACAAGCAGATAAATATTGCTGAAAAAGAAGGAAAACAGAGCAAGAAACAGAGCTCGTGAAAATCACAGTGCATGATTGCATCACATGTCTCTCAAATTTGCACTTTCAAATTAAAATTTTCTGCTGAATGTATCGTTATGTCTACAATCTAAAATTTTCTGCCAATAAAGAAACCAAAGTAAAATACCAACAAAAAATAAAAAAGTATGCCCCATCAAAACATCTTTGCACTTTCAAATTAAATTAAAAAAAAAAAATTCATAAATTGATAGAATGAGATTATTTAGGCTAGACCTGGCAATTCGTGTTCATAGGTCGTGTTCGTGTCAAACCGTTTAATAATCGTGTCAAAAATGTCTAATCTGAGCACGACCCATTTATTAATCATGTTAGGTACCTAAAACACTAACCCAACATGTTTATTAATAGATCAATACGACACGATCCGTTTAACACGATTACTTTAATGGGTCATGTTGACCTATTAATTTGTTAACCTGAAATTGATCCGTTAATCCAAAAATTAACCTATTAACTTGAAAATTAACCTATTTATTTTTGTTTTATTAAAGATTTATTTTTTATCTTTAAAAAATTAATAATAGAAAATTATTTTTATAAAGTTTTTAATTTATAATATTTTTTAGTTATTAAATTTTATATTATAGATAAAATTATAATTTAAATGGGTTGTAATAGGTATATAATCGTGTCGGGTTGAAATTGACACGTTTAATAAATAGGTCATAACGGATCAATTTCGAGTTAAATGGGTCAATCAGAAAATGATACGATTAATAATCATGTTAAACGAGTTGGTCCGATTATAACCCAAACATATTTATTACGTATCGTTTTTTAGTCGTGTTATCGTGTCATGACCTAGATTGACACTTCTAATTTAAGCTGCCATACATGCAAAGAATAAAAAGAAATACAGAATCGTTTGTTTAACTCACATAACTTACTGCAAAAGTAAATAAAGTATGCAACAGGCAATAATATATGTCGATCTATAATATGGGCAATGGATTGAAATGTTAGTATACCTTAAAAAAAATATATATATATATATATATTTATATATATTCATACAACCGTGGAAGGCAAGGTCCTAATATGGTGCAGAATCAGTCCGATGTTCAAAAATTCTAAGAAGGTCTGCAAACATACAAAGAGTAATTACTCATTGATGCACCACCACCAATTCCATCAACTAGCACCACTATTTGCATTTGGATCATCCTCTCCTGCCCGTGTCATTCTTGACCACATAATTCTTTGATCATCTAATTACGATGACAATATGAGATCAGAACATTGTATTCCTAATAATCAACCAATCGAAAAGACTCACTATGGGATAAGATCCTGAGATTTGTGTACTTTGAGACTGGGAATTGATGTCTTGCCCACAATAGCATATAGAAATGAACTTAGATGGCATGGTTCCAATCTTTCTTCTTGAAGAAGAGCATCAGTCCTGTCCTTGGTGGGTTTGCTACGACATGCGCCTTTGCTACTGATAGCTATATTGTCACAGAAAAAATTTGCAAAGTTTGAGGATACTTGAACGTACCACCAGTCTCTTGTAGACAATAAATACACTATGCCAAAATTATATATTTGTATATACATATATATATATATATATAAACAGTCTTGATTTGTTAGGACCATAGTTAACTGATACTAAGATTCACTTTTATATATAGAATTTCAGTCTTCAAGAAATAAAAAAGAAATTAATTACAACCAATATGTCCACCATAATAACTTGACAAATATATTTACTCAATAAATAAACGACAAATGATTTGAAACCATCAGTTACGAAAAATATCAATAGTATTTGTTTTAAAGTTTATAAAAAGAAATAAAATACATGTTTAAGTGGATTCAGATGATATCCAAGCCTACTAAACATTAAAATGAAAGAATATTCATATATATCTATAAATATATATATATATATATATATTTACTGGCAGTGAGTCTAGAATAGGGACCGACCGCACAGAAATCATGCAGACCAAAAACATGCTTATTTTGCTGGCGGTTGCATTGAAATTGATGGTCCAGATTAGATTGCCATTTCCCTCCCATTCCTTTCCTTTCCCACCCATCTCCGGCTGTGTTCGACGCCCATTTCCCACCGTGTTCAAGCAAGCAGCCATCCCATTTCCTTCCTTTCCCTCCTATCTCCCATCTTTCCAGCCAGAAGTAGGGACCGTTCGATAGCCAGAGCCACCGCCGTTCAGCCCATATCGACATCCAAAACCCACGACCAGAAAGAGCCACCGTTCAAGCCAATGTTCGTCCGAAACCCACTGCCCAGGCTACCGCTCAGAGAGACCATCTTTCTCTTTTTGATCTTTTTCCTCAACGAACAGCAGCGATTATGTTAAGGCTAGGGTTTTTAAATACATTATTCAAATTTTTCATTCAATTTTTTATTTTTTATTATTTTTTGGGTTTTGATCGATCTTATTCTTTTTCTATATATTGATTTATTTATTTTTGAGATTCTCTATCATGAATATAGGTTTTTGAATTTGTATGTAAGATGCACCATCAGAGACACCATCGACAAGGTTCTCGTCCTCTGATTGTTTGTCTCCTTCTCGACGATGTCGTATGCCCCCCCCCCCCCCCCCCTTCTTTTTCTTTGGGTTTCCTTTTTGCTATTTTGCTTGATTCTGTGTAATTTGTGAATTTTTGGTACTATACTGCTATCTGAACCAGCACCCCAGCTTTCTAAGTTCGCAACCATCGTACTTGTTGACATGGATTCGGAGGACGTTCAACCAGGAACCTAGAATTCTGCTACTCTCTCTGTATGTTTATTCCAATTTATATACAGTATCAGAGGAAACAGTGCTGAATACCAGAGGGAGATTTCTTTTGGAGAGGATGTTGTGATTGTGGCGTAGGTTATTGATTTCGTAATTTCAGATAATTTAATAGCAACTCTCTTTTCTTTTCATTTTTTTTTTTTTAATGGAAGCTTTTGTCTTTCATTATCTCCCATAATTCGCTACAAAAATCATGGCAAAGATAGTGCATACCGCACTGCCATTTCCAAATCGAATTAGGGTGGTTTCAAGGACACACTTCCTGATGATTTGCTTGCTGCTATTTCGAAGGTTGGATACCTTTGATCAACTTTATTTAAAATTTTCTACAATTTTCAATAATAAATGTTTAGAACGAAGATTGGTTCTGCTGCTTGGAGATTATGCTTTTCTGGAAGTTTGGTTAGTGTGAAGCTATAGTTTTTATAATTTTGCACTTATATATTGAAGCTTATCAATGCAGGCAGTGATAGAGAAAAACAAATTTGAATACAGGTGAAGTAGGAGACGTAGTTATTGGCACAGTTTCAGCACCTGGTTTGCAGAGAGCAACTGAATGTAGGAAGGCGGCATTTTATGTTGGATTCCCCGGTAACTTTTCTTTATTTTTCCTTTTAAATTTATGTTTTATCAAATTAATGTGCAGTTCTTCACTACATTGTTTTGAACTTGATAAATTCTACTTCATGGTATAAGACTACACAACTTGTATTTTAGGGTGTTCATTACCTGTATTTGGAACCCATATTGTAAACTAGGATTGGATCAATAATGAGTAATCGAATATTACAAGTTACTCTTCAAGTTTTCAATATTATAATCTTTCTTGGACATTTGGTGCCCTGATGTAAGATTCTATTTAGCTTATATTTCCACTTTACTGTTTAAAACAGAAACAATGCTCATAAGAACCATCAACAGAAAATGTTCATGAGGCCTTTAGGCTCAACTTTTGGTTCTGACCATTTTTGTATTCAGTGCAGGAATTGGAACAGTATTGGAGTCCATGACAATAAATAAAATGAATAGGGTTACTAAAGTTAACCCAAAAGTATATTTCAAAGGCTACATTTTTGTTCTTCATTTCTTTTTCTTCTTCGAAAAATGATTGAAGTTGAATAACTTGTTTGGTGTATGATACGGTGTCAAGAGGTGGAGATCTTTACACATGCCCGTGATTTTCTTCTTCCTGATGGTATTACATCTGAAAATGTCGTACAACGTTATAGTGTGACACGTGAAGAGTAGGATATGACTACTATAAGGTCTATAGATTTAAATTGTATCTTTATAATTAATTATATCTCAATTAATTAAATTAACAGAATGTCAAAATGCAATCTCCAAAAGAAATTGCGTTTTAATGTGAACTTTTTCGGAACTATCTTTGAATGATCTATGAAGAGAGTTTGAGTCATATAGTAAAGTTGAAATCTCATCCTAAATAGTAACTGAACAAAATGCCAAAAAGGAAGGGTAGAAAAAATAGAAATGACGAGACCATCGCGATGTCATGTCACTCCAAATTGATCATGACATAAACATCTTTCACACTTTCAAATCACGTTAAGGAAGTCCACGTGTTTAGATTTGTTCAAAGTAATTTAATCAGACACATTGGGAGCCAGATTGATTTAACTGATTTTTCACACTATGCAATTGTATTTTTAAGAAAGTATAAAGAACAGGTGGCTTATATAGAATGTTATGGAACTAGTGAAGTGAAATATAATAAACTAACCCGAATTAATTAATGCATCGGACAAACAGAATTTAGCAAGCATGGATCCTTATGAATTTGGAGTCTATATCAACATTTTAATATAGTAATACAATATAAATTATTTACATTAAATTGATAGATAATATGATAATATGTTTGAAAAATAAATATAAACTTATACTATTATATAATTGAGAATATTAAATAAATTTTATATAAGTTTCTTTTTCATATAAAACTATATCATTAGTATATTTAAAAAAAAAAAAGCATATCACAATTTATCCAAAATTAAGAAAGTCAAAAAAACTAATATAATATTAATATATTGAAATCTTATGAAGTATTTGTTTGGTTACTCCTTAAATTTTATAATAATTCTTTTTACATGGAAAAGTTTCTAACCAAATTTGATTGAACGTATTAAGATTCCTAGTTTGAATTCAACAATGAAAAAAAGAAAAAAAACAAAAAGTGCGTATAGGAAAAGAAAAAGAAAAAAATTGTTATTTATTAAAATATTAAGAAATCACCCATAACAATTTAAATGATTATTTTAAAAGTTCACTTTTAGTATAAAAAAATATGGATAATTACAAAAACTTTAACTTTCCTTCTAATTATAAATTTTTTTATAATCATCCTTGTGTTTTGTTTTTTTTCATATACTTCGTTTCTAGTTTCATTTTCTTTTAAGATTATCCCTTCCCAACATAAAAAGATAATTTTATCCAAAATTAATTAGTTAAAAGATCATAACACCCATCTAATTGACATAGATTATGCATTAAAATCAAACCATTAATGACTTTTAAATACTTGTATTGAAATACTAATCATAACTCAAAATTTATCCTCAATCAATTTCTGATGGTTATGCCTTCTACATGTAA
The DNA here is from genome assembly GCF_031755915.1 of Ziziphus jujuba. Lineage (NCBI taxonomy): Eukaryota > Viridiplantae > Streptophyta > Magnoliopsida > Rosales > Rhamnaceae > Ziziphus > Ziziphus jujuba. The sequence goes on from NC_083387.1 coordinate 26,557,395, forward strand.
TGTTTGTTGTGCTTTCTTAAATTGCATACCTATACAAGGATTTAAGTTTCGATCGATATTTGCAATCAAATATGAAAATTGCATCATTTTTATTCTGATTTCAATTCTAATATCAACATTGACTTGGAATATCGAGGTTGTAGCTAAAATATATAATATGAGATAGAAAAAAATACATATAAATATAATTTAAGCATAGGTAAATCTTACAAACCATAATTACATTTAAGAAACGGTACATATATGCTAAATAATTACATTTAAGAAACGGTACATATATGCTAAACTTTATTTGAAAATAAGAATAAAGAATCAAAATAGAGAAATAGTGAGCGATTTTACCTAGAATGCTTGGCCAAATTGGATATTCCTAAATAATATAATATACTGAAATCCATCTATCATAAGAGGAAACATAAAAAAGAAAATAGGTAAATGATTCAAATTTTTTTTTTTTAAAAAATTTTAAGTAATAGGTAGATGATATCTAATGAACAACTGATGTTGTGTTCCAATGTTTTAGTAAATTTTATCCTTGAAGATAAATTTTAAGGCTAAGATGATTGTTTGATTATAAGTTTTTAAAGATTAAATGGTAAATAATATGTTTTAATTAGATAGGTATTGTAATTTTATAATTTATTAATTTTAGATGGAAATTATCTATTTTTTGTTGAAAAAAATATACCTTTCTAAAAGGATAGAAAGAAAGATGAATCTAAGAGGGATGTATTCAATTTAGAGTTTGATGGATTTAAAATGAATTATAGACTTTAAAGGATTTGATGGATTGTTATGAAATTCTACAGACTCCATAAAGATTTTGTAAGAATCCAATAAAATTTTTAGATTTAAAGGTGGATTTCATATTGACAATTTTTTTCACAATTTTCCTATTAAAATATTTTCAAATCCATTAAAATCCATCATTTTTTAAAGTCTTTTAAAATCAATGACTTTTTGAATACCATCAGATTTTAAAAAAATTATATAAAGTCCTAATTGAATACATCTAGATTTTAAGAGACTTTTATAAAATCCATAAAAATCTGAATTGAATATCATTAGATTTGTATGAACTCTTTAAAATCTAAATCGAATACCTCAAAACTTTAAAAGATTTTTAAAATCTTTCAAATTTTAAATTGGATACATCCCCTTAAAATGAAAATTTATGAAAAAAAGAAAAATAAAATTCAAGAGTGGTTATAAAAAAAAATTTCAAAGATTTTCTAATTAATTTTTAAATAAAAATAAAATGAAATATTTTGATTAAAATTTATTAATATCATCAATTATAATAAACAGTAAAATTTAAAAAATTAGTACAACTTTCTGAACAAAATTAACTAGGAAATTGTAATTTTGTAAAATTGAGACAGGAATTAAAGTGAAAGGCAAAATTTGTAAAATTTTTAAAATGTTTATGTATTTTGAGTTTCTGACTTTTCCGTATGTTAGAAAAAGATTTGTTTCTTCCTTATCCCATCCGAAATTGGCCACACAAACCAAACCAAACCAAACCAAGTAACAAAGAAACGAAGAAGAAGAAGAAGCAGACCAAACTCACCAACACAAACACCTGAAGAATCAAAACCCCACCAAATCTCCTTTTTGATTACAAAAAAACAATTTCTTTTCTCTCTTCTATTTTTCTCTGAAATTCCCAATCAAAATCCAATAAGTATTCATCCATGGCTTCCGTATCTGCTCCAACCCCTCACAAGCTCGCATTCCCAAACACCAATTTCCCTCTCAAAAGACCATCTTACCCTTCTCACTCCCATTCCTTTCTCTCTAGGGTTCCCGATTCCGCTTCCTGTCGATGCCACAATTCCTCTTCTTCTTCCTCTCCTTCTCCTTCCGACTCCGTCCGCTGGCACTGGCGATGGGACACCGCCTTCTCCGATGTCATCAAGACCGCCATCAAACGCTTCGATTCCTACCTTAACCGCTCCCACGACGGTCCTGGCGTTGTTTCCGATTGCGACGCCCCTGACCCGCCGGAGCCGGACGAGCCCGTTTGGGATTGGGATCGATGGCGTATGCATTTCCGTGAGGTCGACGACCAAGAGCGTCTTCTCTCGGTTTTGAAGGTATTGCTGAATAAAACGAACGAAAAATTCCGAATCATTTTTTATTTTTTTATTTTTTTATTTTTGGCTTTGAATGATGTATTTGTTTGTGTGTGTGAAACAGTCACAGTTGGGTCATGCTGTAAATAGAGAGGATTTCAGAGATGCTGCGAAGCTCAAGGTGGCAATTGCAGCTGCGGCTACAAACGACACTGTTGGCAGAGTCATGTCTAAGCTAAATGTGGGATTTTCTTAACTTGCATTTAATTTTTTTGTTTTTTTTTTTGTTTGTATATTCTACAAAGTCTATGCTGCTTTTGATCCATTGTTTCTTTCATTTACAGAGAGCTATAGAGGAAGAGAGGTACAAGGATGCTGCCTTTGTAAGAGATAATGGGGGTGCTGGATTGGTGAGTCAAAACTGAAATAAATTTCTCAATAAACAATAATGGTGTGCAAATTTGTGTTGTTGGAGGAAATTTATTGCTATGTTGATGATAAAAATCATAAATCTTGTTATTTGATTTTGTATTTTGGAGTTTTTTCCTTCATATTTTCATCTGGTTGTGCCTGTTTCTCATAGTTCAATCGATTAAATAGAGTAAATAGCTTTCTTTATCAGAAATATTGGGTTACTTTTACTTTTAAAAAATATAAAAGGATTATGGAGCCAATGTTTGATTCTGGTTCATGGCAGACGTTAGACTGGGCTCTGCTGCGGCTTGTTTATATGTTTTTCTTTACGATAAGCAAAAACTATTTTCCTTTTTGTGCTTTGTTGCCTATCAGGATTTTCAACTTGTTAAGAAATTCAGATGCAGTTTTGTTTAAGGAGTTACTGAGTTAGTGAACAATATTCCTTAGGGCAGAGGTTCCATTTTGTCATGCGAATTTAATTTTGTTTGTCTGATTCTCTTTTTCCATTAAAATGGATTTATTTTTCTTCTGTTAGATAAATCATGAACTAATGGGCTTGATTTAATATTTTATTTGCTTAGTATTTTTATTTTTTCTTTTGGTACAGAATATTGACTAGGCATTACTAAATCATTGTACCGTCTTTTCCAAAGAGATTTTGTTGTTAATACTTAATACCATTTAAGGTTCCTTGTTGTATAACATGTTCTGTTTTAATGTAATTTGGATTTTCTTCTGGCTTTCAGGTTGGATGGTGGACTGGCATTTCAAAAATTAATAATGATTCTCATGGTATGATAATTCGAATAACTGCAGAGCATGGAAGATATGTTGCAAGAAGTTACAGTCCAAGGTATGTTCTTTTAGTTGCTGGTAGAAGAGTCCTATTTCGACTTTTATTTATTATTTTTTATTATTTTTTTTTCCCCCTAAAATTGAAAAACCGAAAGAATCATTAGCAGTGCTAGCTTCTTAGCCAGAAGCAAGCCCCAGCTTCTGTGTTTTACTCTTTGTCTTTTAACATTATATGCCAATCTAGTTGGATGGAATGATTGGAAGTTTGGAGGAACCAGAACAAATATGAAGAAGTATGGTAAGATAAGAAAGCAAACAGTGGAGGCATATTAACATTGAAAGTTTATGGACTATAATGAGTATAATTAATTCTGGGATCTGATGATAAGGTAGCAAAAGTTGGTAAATGCCTTGTAGGGTGGATAGGACGTACATTGAAAATCTGTGCTCCTTTGGAACTGTCAGCAAAATTAAAAAATTCAATATACAAACAGTTTCCTTTACCCTTCAAAATAAGAGATCTTAACATCATTATTGTGCTTTATTTTGAATGTAGTTTTGATTATATTAGATATAGCTATATCTTGTTTAATTTTTATACTTTGAGCTGCAACAATTTTTGTTTCTGTCATTCAACTCCTCTCACCGGTTAAAACTTAAAACCATTTAATTCAACAATTTAGTCACATGACTGACATGCTATAAGATTCTTTAGATGGTTCTCATAACTTTGACTCTAGACAATATTATATATATATATATATATATATATATGAAATTCACCGAAAATACACACACACACACACACACACACACACACACACACACACACACACACACACATATCAGTTAGGCTTTAATGAGGGATCCCTAATTTAGTTAGATAATGAGGGAAGCTTATGTTACTGATGCTTAGTCTTTAGATGTATTGACAATTGTTATGCTATCAATTTCATTCTAGTCATGGTGCTGTAATACATGCTGCTTATGCAGTTACGTTTCTTTAAAAGATCCATTATGATGAATTTTAAAGGGCTTATGTTGCTCCACCTTACATTTGTAGCTTCATTTTGTTTTTGTTTTTTCTTTCTTCTCAGGCAGCTTGCTACTGCTGCAGCTGGCGTTCCCTTGTTTGAGATTTTCCTGACAGTGAGTAAGAAGGGTGAATACAGACAGCAGGTATCTTCTTTTTCCGCTTAATTAAATGTTGCTTTGGTATCTATTTTAGGCTCAACCAAAATTAATATGATGCATCAATGGAACTTGCTGAATTTTTACATATAAATTAATTGAGAGGTGTTTGATGTCCAATAAATTCGGATATCTTTAGTTCTGCAGTCCTGTATTGCAATCCACATGCAAGCTAGAGCGATTAAAAGAAATGAGGAAGGAAAGTTGGACCATGTAATTTGTTTTCATACTTGAGGTTTACTCTGCAATTTTTTTTTTTTCTACTGAAGTGTATTAAGTGCTTTGAATCCCAAACATTTGGTTAATTTTCTCTTTCTTTATGCTAAGAACATGAAGTGCCTCATCTTCCTACCCTAGCATGTCTATTCTCTACATGTATAAAAGAGAATAAAAGTAAAGTTTTATGGACACTTCTAACGGTTGGACTTTGGTTTTCGATCCATTTTTTATGTAGTTACTGAAGGTCACTTGTTATTGGTCCTGCTTAATAAAAATCTCAGCTAAAATTTCCCTGAGACCTTAGTGGGGGTTGAGCAAGAGAAAAAATATTTGGCCAACGCACTTTCTCCGTACCCATCAAATGATGCTCATTCCCTCCTTAACCATGCCTGTTTGCTGAACGCTGGATTCTCTTTAATCTCTTTGCTTGGGATGCTGGGATTTATAGAGGGTCTTCTAGTAATGGTGACCAAACATCCATTGGTATTCTCTATTCTGCCTGACCAATATCATTATAAATCTCTCCACCACTCACTTTAAATACCATTTTAGCAACTTGCTGCTCAATCCCAATTATGCAGATAAGTTAAGCTAGTATGAAAAGTTGTTGGAGTCTCTTATTCTTTGTTGCTTGGATGTTGATGGAGGCTTATCCTTTCACTTCAGCAGCCAGGTATGCAAGGATTCTTGTGTGTCTGCCTGCTTATATCAATAAATAATTGCAGATGTACATGTGTGTGCATGTAGGCCTCCATTTGACAGGTTTTACCTCCTTTTTTTTTTTTTTTTTTTTTTTTTTTTGGGTCCCTGTTTTTGAATTATGTTTTAATTGTTTGTAGATTCTAGAATGTGTTATATTATCCTAGAGTAATTTCTTTATGTGCAGGCTGTATATCTAAAGAGGGGAGGTGTTGTTCAAGATTCTTCAGTTTTCTCATCAGATTCCGCCAGCACCTTTAATCCATTGGATTCAACTGGAGATAAAAGCGATTTACTTGTTGCTGTTAATGAAGATACTGGAAGCGAAGATGATGATGACAAGGATGATTCTGATCAAGCTGAAGGATTTTCTGGCTTTCAGAATATCTTGAAAGATATGATCCCTGTTGTGAAGGTCAAGGTTTTCAAAGTCACAGCACCAGGGAAGGTGGACAGGGATCTGATATCTAAAGTGATTGAGCAGATAATTGAGGAAGATGATGAAGATAAGGACAATGAGACAGAAAGTTTAGAGACAGAGGAGGAAATCAAGGGTGAAATTGATCAAGAAAGTGACATGATTGAATTGGATGCTGGCACTGGAATTGGTGAAAGTGAAGAGCGAAATGAAATTTCAGTTAAGGTTGTAGTTGATGGTCTTGTGCAGAAAATGTCAAATGCCGTGCCAGCAAAAGATTTGCTTCGGGTGCCTGCTAAGCTGGAGAAGAAGGGAAGGTCATCATTTTCTTTTTCAATAGAGAAAGATGTTAATCAACAAGACTCCCATGACAAGGAGCAGGCTTCAGTAGATAAAAAAAGTAGACGTAGAAGTCGTCGTAGCATTGATCATCTTATGTTAGATCTCACTAAGTTTATTGATAGAGAGAAAATACCAATGAAGGTGAAATCAGATTCCTGCTTGCCATATCTTGTATTCATTTTGTATAAGACGTACTGGCTTATTATTTTATTTAAGTTTTGATATCTTTGTGGAGAAAATATCTAATGATTTCCTCGTATATAATCATGTGTTTTCAATATCAGGTGCTCAAAGATGTCAGTGAATTGATAAATCTCACTTTTAGTCAGGCTCAGGACCATCAACCACTGTCTGGATCAACAACCTTCAATCGTATTGAGTTACCAGCTTCCTCAGATCCTTTAAATGGTAATTTATCTTTTATTTTCATCTCTGTGTTAATTTATGATACTCTTAAGTTAGATTAGAGCCGTTTTTTGAGATATGCTGGATTGGAGCCATTGTTTGAGATATGCTGTTTATAGTATATTTTCATGTTTTTATTCTCCAACCTTTGCTATGCTATATTCTGTTTAAGATCCTTAAGTGTGCCTTGTATAATATACATTGAAAATGAATTCATCTTATTAGGTCTATACATTGGTGCACATGGGCTCTACACTTCTGAAGTCATTCACCTGAAACGAAAATTTGGTCAATGGAAGGAGGATAGTGGAACTAATGATCCTTCGAATCTTGAGTTCTATGAGTATGTAGAGGCCTTAAAAATCACTGGGGATCCTTATGTACCTGCTGGCCAGGTAACTTCTTAAAACTGGATTAATCTGTCACTTATTTGGAATTTTAGGTTTGGTGTGTAGCTTATGACTTAAACTTATTTCTTAGTACTGCCTGCTGCTCTGCTGTACTAGTCTTTCTAAACGTCCTTGATTACTTTTGCTCCATTCCTAAGAACTTGGATTATGTTTTGAGAGATTTAGCTACTAGGAAATTCTCCAAGACTCGGCTTCTTTGCTTGGGTGGCAGTTTTGGAGAGATTTTCACAGTTGCCAACTTAATGGAAAAGAGATTTTGCCTGTGGGTAATAGAAGTTTCCTTCAAGAAGTGTAGCATCCTATTATTGAGATTGAGGACTACTTTATGATGGTGTTTTCATGGATATCTGCCCATCCCACATTTTCCCTTTTTCCTACCATTGATTTTTTATTTAATTTGGTTTTGCTGTTCTATTAAGTTTTACTGATTAAAGAGGAAAAGATAATATACCTTGATTCTGATGTAGAAATTGGTCTGTGCAGGTAGCATTTCGCGCAAAGGTTGGGAAAAGGTACCAACTTCCTCATAAAGGGATCATTCCAGAAGAATTTGGAGTGGTATGCTGTCAGCTTATCAAATCAAATTTCATAATTTTTTATACTTTCCCCTCTCCTCCTTTTGGTTTTAGTTTTGTTGAAGAGCACTTCATAATCTTATTTGACAACTCAGATTGCTCGGTATAAAGGACAAGGGAGACTTGCTGCACCAGGCTTTCGGAATCCTCGATGGGTTGATGGTGAACTTGTTATACTTGATGGGAAGGTTAAATTTCATTTTCATCTTATGTAGTGTTTTACCATATACATTATGTTGTTATCAGAAAATATAGTTTGTATTGCCATTTATAGGATACTAACTGTTGATGGTTTTTTTTTTTTTTTTTTTTTTTTTTCAATTTGCAGTACATAAAAGGGGGGCCTGTTGTGGGATTTGTATATTGGGCCCCGGAGTCTCATTTCTTGGTGTTCTTTAATCGATTGAGGCTCCAAGAGTAAATTTTCATTGTACATATTATTCAAGATTCTTGATTTTTCATTCAGTTTTGCAGGGTAAGTTCCCATGCTTTAGAAAGATCTGAAGTATATATATTTTGAAGTGGTGCTGATGTATTTATTTTAATACTGGAGTGATAACAATATTTTAAATTCTCTAATATTATATTATGTCCATTCTCATACATTTCTAGTTTGAAACGGTAATCCAAGGGTAGTTGTTGTAAGACTTGCTTGTGTAAAATGTACACTATTTTCTTAAAACATAATGTGAGCCCTTTAGCATTAGGGACTATATTATATTTTGGAACCACAATTACATTATTTAGTGGCCAGGAAAAAGGTGTACCCTATAATTGTCTATATGGTATCTGTTGCAGGATTTAGCAATATCTCATCTAGTTGATATATTGTGCACAATACTTTGGGTAACTTTTCAGAAGGTGATTTAGTTTGTGGTGAATCCTTTATTAGTGGCCTATCCATTCGGGCAAAAACAAAGTGTAAAACTTAGACTACAAAGTCTTTCCATTCCACTTTTTCTACATTAAATGCATGCTATTAAGTCACACATTTTTGTTATTAATGTGGTATACGAATTTAAACTTTAAATTCTAGATAGAACTACTTTTCATGTTGAGATCATTATTGGAAGGTTTTTCTTTGTCACTTACATTGCTAAAATGTATTCAATTACAAGATGGTATAAGGCTCTGATATAGGTTTTTTATTATCTTTGTTTTGTAGCTCTGAAGATATTGCTAAAATTCCTAAGTTAAGCATGCAGAAATTTTGAGATCTTTGATGTGTATTCAATGCTTACTCAACTGAATGGTGCACTTCACTGACCAAGCAGAAGTAATCACTGAGGTTTTGGAACACAATATTGGCCTTTCTGTTGCTCCTCGTTTTGGAAATCATATACCCATCAATGTATGTATTTAAATTTTTTATTTGCGTCCCAGCTCTTAGGTCCTTTTTATACTTTTTGAAGTTGATACCCCATAAATTTTGACTCTTATTGCTCGTATCACTTTGATAGTTCCAATTGATAGGTGGTATAAGAACTTAGGAATTGCCTGAGGTAGAGAAGTGATAACTTGAAGCCTGTAAATTGCCTATTATGTAACTTTAAATTTCAAAGTAAGCCTTATGAAATCAATTACATTATTATCTTGTATTCCTTTCTGCATTTTTAATGGAAGGGCCACGTTTACTATAATCTCTGTTGAATGCTATTTCATTATTTATTTATTTATTTATTACTTTGGACTTAAATTTTGTAGCATATGAAAATAGCGTGTTTTCCTTGGTGAAAAATGAAGTGTGTTTAAAAGTATATTTGTAACGACTATATAGGGGTCTTATTAATGAGAATAGTACTATTCTGTGGTTGTATAGTTGTGGGGATGTTACTCAGATGGCGGTTTAAGAGAATAACTATGGCATGTTGCATCAGATTAGCTGGAGCACGTCTTATTATAAAATGAAGTACAGTATGGAGTACATCTTGTTTTCTAAATAGTTTTGCATTGCTTATTACCCCAAAAAAAGGAAAAAAAAAATAGTTTGCATTGCATATGGTATTCATTATTTTTTATTTTTTATTTTTTTATTTTTGATTTTCAGAATTGTCATGACTAATGATGTCAGAATGATACCTTTGCCTTGCTAAAGCTTAAATTTTTTGTCATTGTGGGTGATTACAGTATGTTTAGAAAGCTTATATTCACGAAAAGAAGAATCAAATTGAAAGTAAGTTCACTGTTAGTTGTGAGTCCATACGATGCAGTTTTATGGTTCAACAGAGAAAGAACACATTCTTGCATTTTTTATGTCTTGCCTTTCTCTGTGAAGGGCAAAAATCCTTTTTAACTGCAGGCAGCATTGACCCATAATGTCAGGTTTGTTCTGTATTACCTTGTCTTCTTTTTCTGTTCTATGAATAGGTCAATTGTAAAGATAACTTATAATAAATATTTTTGTTCATATTATATGCTATGCAGTCCTGTATCTGGGTAGCTTTCTATAAAGAAAATTCATTTCTGCGCCTCTTCTGACCTGCTTTCCGTTTTTAGTATGTAATACATCTTTCTGATGCAAATGTTTATGTTAAAATGACATGAGCTTCTGTTATGATTTTCCCTGCTGGAAAGTGCATGGCATAGGAGAGGTGTGAGGTTATTATGTAAAAATATTTCCTCTTAGATAGGATATTATTTGAAGGTGTCATAGCTTATTATGGAGAACATTATGTGACAAACTCAACCGAGTCCCTAAGGGTTTGGGCAACGTTCGTCTGGTGTGATTAACCCCCAGACTATTGTAACCTTTTGTTTTGATTAATGATGAGAAACTGTTTGATTCAAGTCTCCCCATCTTTCAATGTCGTTGACCGTAGAAATTTTACGTAACGGTTGAGCTCAACAACGGTTAAAGAATGAAAAGCACTGTGCATTCTTAAGCCTCCCTGTTAACATAACCATGTGTAGTGGTGAATACTTGTTTATTCTGCATGGTTCATTCATCATACGCAAGGTTACAAGCAAAGTGCACAATTTTATATATGTTTCCATCAGCAAATTCTATCTATATATCTCTTACATAGCTTTTTCCATATATATTGGATCACCCAGAATTGGACTCAAGCTATGCCCACCGTTTATTTAAATTTATAGAGCTATCCTTTAAAAGGTAGATGATGGGTTTCATGGTTTTTCAGCTGTGATGAAGGACACACTGTTTGCTATTTTGGCACCTCTTTCTTTGGCCATGTACAAGCCTACATGGTGCATGAACTCCTGCCAAATTAAACATGAGCTAAACTTAATTTGGATTTCTACTTTTCGGCGCAATATTTTATCAAAAAGCATAGACAGACTTGGAGAAATCTCTATGGAGTACCGTGATTAGTATCTTTTAGTAGTATCGTTATTACCTGGGGATGAGCTAAAGCTCCTTTAGTATTTCTCGCAACTTGAAGCGAAACATCAAAGGTAGCACAGGCTCGTGAATAGACCACTACATCCTTTAGAGGCTTAAGCAAACCAAGGTTTCTTGCTGATAATGTTGAGCATACGAAGTCCAGCACACATATGTCTGTGCATATCCCTACAACCAGTAACTTCACCAGCAAAAAAACACTCAAAATTATATTACAAATATGCGGTCTCTTAAGAGATCGATTTTGATAAGTTTAAATTAAGGACTAATTAGTCTTTTAAAAACAAATCCGAAGAGTTATTATATAGCACACTGAGATGTTAAGAGACTAGATGAACACAAATAATAAAGCTTACAGTTTTGATCTGATTTTTGGTCACCCAATCAACAAAAACGTTTGAACCATCTGCCTCAATCGAACCCAGAAATCCATCAAAGCAATCTTTGCGTCTGATGGTGACATTTGATTCATTCTCCAACCATCTTAGAGCTGAATTACAAAACCAGGTTAGTTGAATTCTGAGATATGTGTGCTTTATAAAGTAAATAAATTTAGGATTTTGGAGTTTATTATGTTTTGGTGGGGAGAGAGATGCAGAAACAAATACACACCAGGGACCAAATTGGATTCGTCAGTTCCAGCAATACAGTGAGGAGGATAAGGGTCCTCTGGTTTGTTTGGATGGTGAGAATCTAGGAATGCCATAACTGGCCATTTTTTATTGCAGAAGAGTCTGGCTATTCCTTCTGACTCACTGATCATTCCTGATATCTGCCTATTGGGTTCTCTTGGAGCCTGGAAAACATAAACAAACACCCACACAAAAGGTATAAAAATCCAACCAAACATGGAAATTAGATGGGGAAAAAAAAAATGTTTCAAAAGTTTAAAGTTAACCAGGAGATCATATAGTGGAAGAGGATGGAGATATAAAGAAACCAAAGTGAAAAACCAAAACCAGCCGATCCGTCCCCCCCCCCCCCCCCCAAAAAAAAAAAAAAAAAAACTAAAAAAAAATAAATTATAATTTGAGAGTTACTTACCAGATTTCCAGCACCGACAGTACAGAAGCCATTGATTATATCCACAAGAACAAGGCCAGTCACAGCATCTTCGGGCAAATTTACGGATTCCTGCTCAAGTGGAATCTCATTTCTTAGAATATCAATTGTCTGAAACACCATTTTGTTTTTCTCCACTGCTCGAAAATTTGACTACTTTACAGAGCAAGCAAAGTGGAACTGAAATTATTACGAGAAATGATTGTCGCATTTTATATAGGCTCTGATGTGGAATTAGGACTTTCCATGTGAGTCTAAATGCTAAAGTCCAAACCAACCTAGATTTTTTTATTCTCCTTTAGTAGACAAGTCAAAAATGGATAAGATCAAATCCTCAATGCAATTACGTTTCCAACTGGATTGGAATATTGTATAGTAAAATAGTTTTCAGGATGAGGCATTGCTGTTTTTATATTAAAATACAGACTCTTATGAGTCTATATGGAATATATAAATGAAAAATTATTGTAGTGCAGCAAACCATAGCCATAAAAGGACTCAAAAAGTGAACAAAGTGGCATGACTTAGCTAATATAAGTTGGTTTATTTCCTTGACGGACCCAACTAACGGAGTTGGTTTTATGCTGTTTTTTAATTTTGTTGCAGGTTGTTCTCGTAGTCAAATCCGTTTTTAGTTATATTTGTTTAGAATCTGCATAGAACAGCCTAATAGCAAAACTATTATTTTCTATAGCAAAGATTCAGAATTCAAATATTCAATTTTTAGGATAAAAAAACAAGAACAAAAGAACAAAAACAAGACTTAACTTCAACTATTTAACCAGCATATACACTGGTCATGGGTCTTTTTATTGCACCAAACAGTATTATAAAACTTTCAGTACACATATTAACATTTTGATTGTTCTCATTTATTTTTTGTTTAACAAACATGATACTATCAATTCATTTGCTAAAAGAAAATTTATATTTCCTAAAATAAATTAACATTGTGGGATATAATTGGATTAGCATGTTTCATGACAAACAACCTTCAAATTGGGTCAGGTTTGGTGATTAATAATGATGGTAGCCAAATTTTTGTTCCACCACAACAAAATTCAACAATGCAAGAATATAATTCACCAAAAAAAAAATACAAAATGTAACAATATAAATATGCAGACACCCCTTTTTTAAGCCGGAAACTGACTTTTCATGACATTGACTAGTAGTGGAAATTTGGGTCTTGCAAAGTATATTTTTAAGTGCAGTCCAATTTTGGCTAACGTCACAACAAAATAATTGCACTTCTTGTCGATTATTTATTGATCTTATCATCTTGTTGTTAGCGAAAAATAAAATTAAAAAAAAAAAAAAAAACTATCTCATCGTCTGTTGTAGTTGGAAAATGATAGCATAATTTTTTTTCTTAGAAAAAAGAAAAGTTAATTAATACATCACAATTACAAATCTTTTTCCATATATAGTCATTCATTTTCCCAATTAAATCTTTGTCCATATATAGTCACGCTGAATTGACAGTCCATTAAGTATAAATTATATATTCCACAAAAAACTATAAATTATGTAAAATATATATATATATTTTTGGGATGATAATCTTAGGATTTTCATAAATATGATTTGAATATATTTTTCAGCTGTACAAAATAACAGAAATTAAATGCTATAGTTTTTCAAAACAAAAAATATATTTACATTGCTGAACAAACTTTATACACGCTCCCACAAAATTTTTTTTTTTTTTAAAAAAAAAAAAAAAAGGAAAAAAGTATGGTGTATAGAGTTTGTTTTCAATTGCAAAAAGAAATTTTATGTGATTGACATTCCCACCATGGTTCTCTCACGCCCAACTTCAATAGCCCACCGCTGTTTACAGTTATCTCAAGTCCTAACCAGTCAACCAAGAACCCCTTATCTGGATTCCCGACCACCATTAACAAAAACTCACGGAACTCAAATCATCGTCAACTATGATTCAGTCTTAATCAACCTCCATAAGCTTTCTCTCTCTGTCTATCTCTATACATAGATATATAATATGCAATCACCCCCAAATATAACAGCACAAGTTTCCCCAGCTCCACTTCTCCAGCCAAAGTTACTCCATTCCCCTTCAAAACTGCTGCATAGTTTCTCATCACCAAGAAATCTGTTTCTTGGGAGAACCTCATTTCAGGGACCAAAAATGGCATCTCTTTCTGGGTTTGGTTTTGGGTCACAAGCAAAATGCTCTGCCAGTGCTAGTGGTAGTGATAATGGGTTCTCTACTCTCATTGATTATGTGGGCAAAGGAGGAATTGATGTGGGAGATGATCTGGTGGTGTTGCTCTCTCATATTCAGTTTGCTTGCAAGAGAATTGCAGCTCTTGTGGCTTCTCCTTTCAATTCCAGCCTTGGGAAGCAGACGGGTCGGGTCGATGGCAGCAGTGTGGCTGGTGGGTCGGATAGGGATGCACCTAAGCCATTGGATATTGTCTCAGTAAGTTGGATTACTTTTGAATAAATCCCAGAAAATCTCATTTTCACTTTTGTATATGTTTGTTTTTCTTTTCTTTTATCTGATTGTTTTTCTTTTCTTTTATCTAATGTGGAGTTTATATGGAATCAATAGTATGAATGTTATGAAATTTTTTGTATTATAGGGGTTCTTCAAGTTCTGGGAGTTTTGCTCTTTTTATCTAGTGTGAACGATTAGAGATTTTAACTTTGATTGTAGAAGCTTCAGTTTACAATTTCAAATTTGATATCAAGGATGCTAGTTGGACTAAATGCTGTAAATGTAAATGGTTGAGACTCCAGTCTGAGAATTAAGCCTTCTATGAGAACTGGTTTTGTGGAGCAATTGCAACCTTATCTGTATGTATATGAATAAGAGCGTGACCCAATCTTGGGTTGCTTTTTTCAGGTGACCTAAAGGCTGTAGATTGATATGTGCCAGAAAATTTATGTCAAATGGTCTTAAGATAAGCCTATGACATGGTGTTTTAGTATCAGTCAAATCAACTAGGCTTTCTTTACAACCAAAATGATGACAAGAACAAACATTTCTGACTAACTGATTTAGTTTCCTTTTTACAGAATGAGATAATTTTATCTTCTCTTAGAAATTCCGGAAAAGTTGCTGTCATGGCTTCAGAAGAAGATAATAATCCAATTTGGATAACAGATGATGGACCATTTGTGGTGGTAACAGATCCTCTAGATGGTTCTCGGAATATTGATGCATCTATTCCCACTGGAACGATTTTTGGGATTTATAGACGCCTTGTGGAATTGGATCATCTACCCAGGGAGGAAAAGGCTCAGCTGAATTCACTTCAGAGTGGAACTAGGCTAATAGCTGCTGGCTATGTTCTCTATTCGTCAGCCACATTATTCTGCACCAGTTTTGGTTCAGGAACACATGCATTTACCCTGGATCATTCAACTGGAGATTTCATTCTCACGCATGCAAACATTAAAATTCCAACACGAGGTAACACCATTGAAATTCTACCGCTCAATATAGCACATATGATGATTTCTACAAAATATACACTTCCAGTAAAACAGGTGTAAATGCCATAAACAAAATTAAACTAGACTACATCAAAACAATAATGGCTATCCAAAGAAAAAATTAAGAAAGGAACCTATATACACTGGCTAGTACCTATTATGTGAGCATGGATTGTTTATCCATTCATTTTCTAGAGCTACGAGTTAACAAGATTACAGTGACTAAATTTTGTTGTCATCCGGCTATCAGGATTTAATAGTAGAATGTGCATTGATAGTTGAGTCTCAATCTGCTATTAAATTTTATCATCTCTTGCTCCTTTTCCTCGAGATCTATAATTAGGACTATATATTGTTGTCAAATTTAATGATGAATCATATCGAAAGATGATGGCATAGGGTCTCATGATGGGTTACTATGTTAATTTGAAAAACTTTGATTACATAAATTTCAAGATAAATAACAAAAATCTTCAATTCCTCAATAACTCATTTGGTTTGCTGTCGTGTAATCATTTGAGTTGTTAAGTGATGGACCACATATTAACTGAAAAAATGGACCACACATTAACTGAAAAATGGGTCATACGAACACAACCACATCATTATGACTCCTATATTCGGAGAGGATTTGAATAATTCTGTTCTTTAAATCTCATTCCAAGATAAGTAAATTCATTGGTGAACTACAGTAGTCTTTTTCCTTTCAATTGCAATATCATTTTGATTTCATGTGACCTTTAAACAATGCAAGAATAAGCTTTTGTATCCCTTTATAACGGGTTTGTGTTCTTCAGGACAAATCTATTCTGTAAACGATGCACGATATTTTGACTGGCCTGAAGGGTTAAGAAAATATATAGACAATGTGAGGCAAGGGAAAGGTAGATATCCGAAAAAGTATTCGGCTCGTTATATCTGTTCTCTGGTAGCTGATCTTCATAGGACTTTATTGTACGGTGGAGTTGCAATGAATCCAAGGGACCATCTTCGTCTAGTATACGAAGCAAACCCTCTTAGCTTTCTTGTGGAACAAGCTGGAGGAAAAGGTTCTGATGGTAAAAATAGGATTCTTTCAATTCAACCAGTCAAGCTGCATCAGAGGCTGCCTCTGTTTTTGGGGAGTTCAGAGGACATAGACGAGTTAGAGAGTTATGGAGATGTACAGCAGAAAGTGAACCCTGGATATGAAGTTTAATGCTATGCTTATAAGCCAGAAATTCCAGTGAAGATGTTATGAATGAACATGGGATTGTTTTATGCTTAAGGTTCTCATTGTGGTCCTCAAATTCCTTAATGCATTTACATTCCCGCTTGTAGGGGTTTTAACTGTCCAAATTATCTTCCTTCTTTTTTGTGTTTTTTTTTTTTTGTTTTTGTTTTTGTTTTTTTTGTTTGGGTCCCCATCTCATCTCAGGCTCGTCAGCAATCTACATTGGAATGAAGAGTTTTGGAATGGAAAAATCATGTGATGTATCATATCTTGTTTCTTTTCTTTTTTATATTCTGTACTTTTACGTGTAAATTGCACTCAATGTCAATAAATGTGCTATTTTATATTTTTTGTATTTTTATGTGGGGTGGAAGACTTGTAATTAGAATCATTGATTGAAGAAACAATTGCTTTGTCACTAGTTTGTTCCTGTAACATAAATGATATACCACCTCAATAAAGATACACGGTTAATGCCAAAAAGAGTAAGTGTTCAATTTATATATTATTCTCTTCATGTATAATGTTTTAAAAAACAATCTTTTTGTCATTTATTTTTACAAACTTCTTTACTCAAAACAAACTTTTATAAGAATTTTTCATATTTATGTAGAATTTAAACCAATTTTTAATTCTTATATGCCTAAATCATTTAAAAAAATTTTAAATTATTAACAAATTTTAATTATAAATTTTTTTAGGCTGGAATATTAACTAAAAGTTACGAATATGTAAGAAAACTAAATTATATATATATATATATATATTTGGTCGCATACTAAATGTATAGTTTTTTAATGCTATATATATAGTTATTTGTTTCTACTTATTTATTTATTTATTTTTATCTCACTTTAAAGTTGAGCCAATGGTTCCGTGTTTTTGGTACTAATTAAACTTTCATTTTTTTTTCTTTTTATTTATTTATTTTTTATATTAGATATATGAGGGGTCTCATTCAGAATTATTATACGAAAAAACTTGTTTAAAGCAATGGGTAAAAATATATGTATAATTACTATGATAGTTAATTATTAAACTTGGACAACTAGACGATTTATTCATGTAGAAAATGATACATGGCACTGAACCATTTATAACATCGAAAGGGAAAACGTGTTATGGAAAATTATGTGAGATTATTTTGAAAGATATATTCGACTAATTCATTTAAGGATCATCTAACTAGGTATTATTAATAACATGCAGAATGTTTTGGTTGGCCATGGAGGGGCTTTTGTCATTAAATGCTTCAGAGCCTTTTGTTCATAATCCATGGGAAGTTTTACTTCCTCTCACCTAATCACAACATGACAGGGACTATCAAAACTCAAAAGGTACATCTTCTATTGATCTAGGAATAGAATTAATATCAGAAATAAGTATAGCCCCTGTAACCTTTGCTCGCATAATTTGTCCTTTTGAGTGAGAATATAACCCCAGTTACATAATTCCTGAACTTCCAATGATTAACCCAAAAAAAAAAAAAAAAAAGAATGGTTATTGAGTCTCATTAGAAAATACTTGCTTTTATTTTCATTTTGGAATTAAAAGACTTTTAAAAAAAATTAAAAACATTCTAATTAACAATAAATCTTTTTTTGGAAGAAATGATCCATAGACATGCAAAACAAAAGATAATGCATTTACGTAAGTACTACCTCATTTATAACCTTATCAACTCTTGATGTTATTTTTACTCCAAAAAAAAAAAAAAAAAATGAAACTCTTAATGTCTTTAGGTCAATCTTATCTATGTAAAAACACATATATATATATATATATTTTTTTTTTTAATTTGTTTTTCCCATCTTTTAACTACTTTTAACGTTTTTAATTTTCAAAAAGCAAAGTTTGCTGACTGTGGTTGGACTTGGACTGGCTAATATTGACCGTAACTACAATTTTTTTTTTTTCTTGTTTATTTTACTTTTCCCCATATATATTTTTGACTAAATGGTACGTAGGACTGATTCAGAAAACTTTTGTTAATGTTTATTAATAAATCTAGCCCCGGCAAACCTACCTGGATATACATTGTTGACAACTTATAGATTTTTTTAATATATATTTTACTATATTATTTTCAACATCGTAGAAAATTTTCTTGCTATAATTAATCTTTTTGGAGGAGAAACTATGCGTACCATCCTTGGTTACAACCTCTAAAGGTTCCCAACGGTTTAGACTGTAGGATGAGAAAAAGAAATCCAGCTTTGGCATAACACGGCATATGGCTCGTGGCTCCTTTAGGTTTTTCTGATTCCATAAGGGGCATTAATGTACACACATTTCTATATGTAACATTTTTATGTTTTTTACTTTTTATTATCAAAATCTTGATTTGAGTAGTTATAATGATTAAAAAGAAAAAGAAAAAAAAAGTATTTAGTACTGGCTAGTAATTAATAATGGTATAGTTATCAAAATAGTTGAATTTGTTGATTCTCGGATATGAAGATATCAAATGGGCTACATCAAACTGGCATGCCCAGTAACCCATGTAGGATATTTGAAACATTTTCGTAGTTATTATTAAATTTATTTATCAATTGATATGTATTAAAATATTATTAGTTAATATATTTATATAATCTAAATATATAAAGATGAAATTTTAAATAAATAAGATAATTAAAAAATAAATCAATTAAATGTTACCATGTTATTTGATAAATAAATTTAATAAATTTAACATTATTAAATTAATAATTTTATTTATTTATTTATTTTTATGAATTAGTACTAACATGAGTATTGTCTCAAACGTCATAATAGCAATTTTTTTTTTTAAGTAACAATTATTTCATGAAAAAAGCACATAACGAGGGACACAAAGTAGATACGGATATGGCCTCATCAAATTCTTTTTTTTTTTTTTTTTTTAAATGAATCAAATTCGTTCAATAAAAGAATTTTTTATTTTTTTGTTATTTACAATTTCAAAATTTTGTTGTGCCCTCCTTTTAATTAAAAAAGAGAAAAGTTTTATATTTGTCTCTTCCTCTCACTTACCTTAATTTTGCCCCAGTTCTAGAAAGATTAAATTGTGTATTTCTTTCTCACTTATATATAAATATATACATATATATATAATTTTTATATAATAATAACACCACGAGGATTTTATGATACAAATATTCTATGTGTTTCATGATAAAAAAGAAAAAACAAAGTTATATTATTTATGTTGGTTGCCATATAAAAAAATAAATTATCAATGAAATTTTATAAAATTCAATTAACCTTTTATAATAATTGTTAATTGGGAATCCATACAAAACTAACACGGTTATTACTACTCTTTTTAGATTGTATTTACAAAACTACTCTTTTTAGATTTTATTTACAAAATCAAAATATATTTAAATGATGTAACAATATTTAATTGATCTAACTCATCATATAAAATATATTTATTATATAAAATTTTTACTGTGTCCTTCTTATATTAGAGCTGTATATGTGTATATATATATTTGATTTTTTTAAACTTTTCTTTTTCTTTTTGCTCGAATCCTTCCTTAAAAAGTTATATATATATATATATATATATATATGTTGGGGTGAAAAGGTTATGACCAAGAGCAAGCTAGCTTGAAGTATTAGCAACAATTAAGTTTTTGGTGATGCTTTTGGGAATGGTTGTGTGAGTTGTGTTTTTAGGGTTCCTAGAGTGTTTTAAGATATTGAAGAAGAGATGAGAAGAAGGGAACCACTTGGTTTTTGAAATGAGGCTTGGATGTATACCCATCTCATTAATTCAACAATATAAGTATGAAATTACAACTAATTGACACATGTCAAGCATGTGAGCTTACAAAATGAGTAAAGTATTTGAAATTTAAAAATAAAATGGTCAACACCTAACTTTTCATACACAAAAGAGGTAAAAAATCAGCTACAACATGTCTATTTCAAATATAGCAAAAAGCGACACATGGTTTGAACTAAGTTTCTATTGCTTAATTAGTTTGGGTAAACAAACAAACTAGCTTCACCTACTTAGTTCCCTTTTGTATCTGCTTATAAAACTTGGTTTGAGGCATCCTTGGTCATCAATAAATATTGCTTCAAGAGCTAGGAAGGTTCTGGAACCGGATCATGGGCCAAACAGCTCCAAAACTGACACATACTCTGCATACTGGGCCCATCAGATACAGCAATATGCTTGGAATAAAAAATGGAATTTCCCATGTTATTTTGACCTGAAATTTGAATCATAGTCTTCTATATATGTCTATAGACATCCATCAAAATTTCAGCTCAAAACTCCATTTGCAATCTGAGATATAAGATAAACAGTGGACCTATGTTGCTGGAAATTATGAATCCAGCACTATAGGCATTTCAAGCATAATGTTCCTACTCTTTTGTGCATAGTTTTGCATATACTTTTGCATACATAACTTAGACACAAAACATTATCAAAATATACCTCGCATCAATTAAAAACATATAAAAAAATATAAACTCATAAAAGAAAAGAAGATAATACCAAGGTGTGCATGCTAGCCGGTGAGTGCACCATCAAGTGGCAAAATTGCCACACTTCAACAATATATACATATATATATATATATATTGTAAATACTTTTAACAAATTATATGTATATACTTTTTAATTCTATATTTAGATTTATGGAATAAGAGGAATAGGAAGTAAACGATTATATACCTTGTATGGATAATAAAAATGATGTGAAAAAGAAAGGACAATGAAAAAAATGGAATGAATTGATTTTTCATTTTTATCAGATCTTGTATTCCTTTCAAAATTGACGGAAAACGCATGAAAGTGAAAAGTATTTAATAATTTTTTTAATATTCCAAATTTTCCTTATTATTATTGCATGAAAATAATTTTTACCTTTCATATCATTTCAATTCCTTCTCATTTGTTATATCTAAATAACAATTTTTAACAAATATTTTCCTTTCCTTTGCTCATAAATTTATCATTTCTTTCGCTTTCCTCCCTTAATTCCAAATATAGTGTAAAGTATGCATCTTCTCAACTTCCAAGTCTATCTTAATTTGCTTTCCAAAAAAAAAAAAAAAAAAAAAAATTCTATCTTAATTTGAGAAAAAAAAATTAGGGAGATTTTTCAACTTTAACTGAACTAAATGGAAACAAAATTTTCGTTGTTAAATAATATTAAGTTGAATAAAATATTACTCACTTTTTTATTTAATAAGTAATTATTTTTGTATTTATAGTTTAAATTCTTTTTTAAAACTATTTTATTAAATAAAATAATCATTTCTTAATTGCATTAAACAATTTTTTCCTTATTTACAAAACGACTATCCTTTTGCTAAAAAGAAAAACAAAACAGCTATCAAATACGTATAAAGAAAAAAAATTACTCACCTCCCCCAATCTTTTGTCAATATTACAAAAAATTTCTCTCGACTTAAAATATTTTTCATTGACACACTTTTAGAATATATATATATATATATGTATATATATATATATATATATTTTCCTCCCTTTCATCTGTGACTTTGACGTAATATTCACTTTCTAAGCTTTTTAAGTTTCCAAAAATTCAAAATATTTTTTTTAAATCTTTAAAAGGATCACTTCAAATCAGTTTTATTTAGCCAATAGTTATATTTCCAGAATAAAATTTCATAATTTTAAAAATATATATATATATATATATATTTTATTTATGAAATAAATTTCCATATAAAACAATAAATAATATAAAAATAAAAATCTAAATTAGTAGAAACATAGAAATTTGGCATGGGACGGTGTAAAAGGAGAAGATAAGAGGAAAGCTCTGCAAATTGCAAAAGAAGCAACGGCAGATTAAGTATCGGAATTAAAAAGCAAATGTATGTGCAGAAGCAACTTCTAGGGCCTGGAACGGGTCCCAAACCCGTACCCAGTCAGAAGGTCACCGTTCACTGCACTACTTATGGTTATAACTTCTTGAAGGACCTCTTCATCTATACCGGCTATTGCTTGTGCAAAATTAGTACCTTTATAATGGTTTTTTTGATTGAATAATGTTATGCTTGCATAATCCATGGGAAACTTCCTTTAAGTTATACTCACAACACGGGGACAATTAATTTTTTTTTTTTGGGTTATATCATTAAAGCAATTTTTAAAGGTGATAGAGGTATTGATACGAACTTAGGACGACCTGCTCCTAAACCCGTATAATATTAGCCCGGATCTTTAATTAAGTTCAAGTTCTAATGGAATGGACCTCAACCCCTAACCAACCTGTGGTTAGAAACCTTGGTATAATGTAGACGCCACAATAGGGGATGGAAAACCTATTGATAAGTCAAGCTAAAACAACCAATTCTCTAATGGTGTTTTAGGTGTTCTCAAAGAACAAAGAGATAATTAATCTCACAAGTATTTTCTCAATCAAATCAAAGTTGTATTCATATTGAAAAATAAGCCTTTAAATAGGCTTTGAAAGAAACAAAGTAAACCCTAAATACCCTAGGTAAAACAAGCCACACAATAAAGAGTTCTATGGTGGCCGAAATTCTCACTCCTTTCCTAATCTAATTTGGATTAATTAATTCCTTTATTTTGAATTAGGAATTAATTAATTTACAATGAAAATAATAAAATAATAACTTTCCTAAACTTATTTTTCCAGAAAATAAATAAATAAAAACTAAAAAGTAATGGTAATTTCCTAAAACAAAAAGTAGAATCAAATTAGGAAACTATAATACTAGCTTTTTGACTAAGTTGACTTTGACCAATCTTTGACCAAATTGAGCTCCAAATCAGCTTCTAGATGCTTTATAGGATTCCAAATAAACTGAATATGAAGGCCCACACGTTGCCCATGCTTGGAAAAATAAGAAAAGGCTAATACAGTACAATACAGTAAAGCCAGCAAGCAATACAGCAAATTCGGCCAAATTGTTGAAGCTGTCCGTACAAGCCCTTTTTGATTGCATTTGAGGCTGCTTTAACTTGATTCCATGACCTCTTAGGCATATTTATTGAACCCATAAAGCATTGGAACCATTTCATGCTTCCCGGACTCCAAAAATGTACCAAAACCGTCACCCGGGTCCGTATCGGCTTCCACCACTTGGATGCTTCAAATAGGCTTTGTATCTTCAAGTATGGACAAGCTCTGTTGAGATTGATTACCCTCTGTATAAATAATCCCAGCTTGCCCTTAAATCTCTTAATTTGAGCTCTTGTGATTGGCCTAGTCTTCATCCGTGTCGAGTCAACACCCCAGCGGGTTATCGGTGAAGCGGGCTCGGGCGGAATCACATCATTCCCCTCCTCTTGAAAAGGATTTGTCCTCAAATCAAGATCATTACCTGCAGCAAAAGGAGTTAAATCAGCAACATTAAATGCAGCACTCATGTTATACTCACCCGGTAAATCAAGCTTGTAGGCATTCTTGTTATTCGGCTCCAAAACTTGAAAAGGTCCATCCATAGGCGGCATGAGCTTTGAATTTCTTTGATTAGGAAACCTTTCCTTTCGTAAGTGCAACAAAACCAATTCTCCTGGGTCAAACACTATTACAACAAAATCTAGAAATACATGCTCATTATGGTAAAAATTACACTTTTTAAAGTTAGCAAACAATATTTCCCAAATTTTCAAATTGCCACTAAGTAAAGCTCTCAACAATGTAGATAAAGTTCTATTCAATAAAGACATCTTTAAATAAGTGTCCTTAAAATTCATGGTCAGCAATGATTTCTTATTCATAATTACTTTATTAACATCACCAAAGCTAAGATAAAAATTTATATTTTTCCTTTCTTGTCTTCCTTTTCCTTTCTCACTCACGGCCATCTCACCTTCCTCACTCTCGGCTTTTGCACCAAATTTTTCACTCTTGGTTTTATTAAAATCTTTCCACACAACCTGAGTATTAGAAGACTTACCTTGGATAGCAAGCTCACCTTTTCCCTCTTGATTGGATGGTAGTCCACTTGGAATTTCATTTAGGAAGACATCTCTAAATTCCTTCAAAAGAGAAATCATTGAACTTGGCAATTCAAGTTCTTCAAAGTTAGTTTGATCATTAAAATAATTTTCTTTATAAATCATGACTAGCAAAGGTTTCTTACACTCAATAACCTTATTAATATCCCCTAAACTCAAATAAAAGTTGCTACTTGACCTTTCTTTTCTTTCTTTTTCTTTTTCCCCCTTGGATTGGTGCAAACCTTCGGATTTCCCTTCCTTCTCCAAGCTCTCAGGTTTGCCACTCTCTTTCCCCTCTCTTTTGATTTTTCCTTGATCTTTCCACTCAATATGAGTCTTAAAAACCTTACCTTGATCAACAACCTCATTCTTACCTTCTTGAAAGGATGGTGAAGCCGTTGGTGCCATACTTGCTTTTTCCTTAAGCTTTTCGGCTTCTCTCCTTTGTTGCATTTGTAATTGGTCTTTGTAAACCTCTTTAGGAGATAATGGTTCCAGCTTGACCTTCTTCCCTTTAAACCTGAAAACAATACTATTTTCTCGACCAAAATGAGTAGCATCTTTATCAAATTGCCATGGCCTACCTAATAGTATATGTCCAGCAATCATGGGTACAATATCACATAAAACTACATCCTCATATCTACCTATATTAAATTTTACTTTGGCTTGTTTATTCACTTTTATTTCACCACCATCATTAAGCCATTGTAATCTATAAGGTTCTGGATGTTTAATAGTTATTAAGCCTAATTTATCAACTACAATGTTACTAATTACATTTGTACAACTTCCACTGTCAATAATCATACTACAAATCTTACCTTGAATTTCACATCGGGTGTGGAAGATGTTCTCTCTTTGAATTTCATCCTCATCTTTGTATGCAGCAAGTACTCTCCTAGAAAGCAAGTTTAATTCAGTATTGGATGCTTGCAAGGTTTCGGGTTCATCCTCCAAGTCCTCCTCCTCTTGCTTGGCTTCATCCTCACTTTCTTCACTTTTCGATTCTAGCTCGTCATTGCCCTTTAACACCATGATTCTTCTATTCGGACATTGGCTATCAATGTGTCCTCCTCCCTGGCACTTAAAACACACAACATCATGAGTTCTAGAAGGTTTAGGATCTAATTTTACCTCATTCTTTGGTGCTTGGACAGATTTGGTTCTAGTCTCCTTCCTTGGCCAGTTTGAACTTTCTTCTTTGACTTTCGGCTTTAGCTTGCTTTCATAGATGGGATTGTTCCTCCAGCCACTTGAATTGGACCTTCCGCTGTTGGAAACACCTCCAAACCATGATCTTACACCCCTCCTCTTGAATTGATGCTCTAATTTAATAGCCACATGCAACAACTCCTCAAATTCCACATATTGTTGCAATTCTAGTTGATTGGCTATTTCACGATTCAAACCACCAAGAAACCTTGCCATGGTTGCTTCCCTATCTTCATTCAAGTTCAGTCTCATCATAAGCATCTCCATCTCCTTGTAATAATCCTCCACGGATCCATGTCCTTGAGATAAAGATTGAAGTCTTTGATGCAGCAACCTATGATAGTGTGATGGTACGAATCGCTTCCGCATGACTCCTTTCATTTGTCGCCATGTAGTAATCAAGTCATCACCAACTCTCCTTCGGGTGTTTTGCTCATTGGTCCACCATTGGAGTGCATAATGGCCAAACTCCATTGCTGCCAATTTCACCTTCTTAGCCTCCGAATAATTATGGTGGTCAAATATCATCTCCATTTTTTCTTCCCACTCCAAATATGCTTCGGGATCACTTTTTCCCATGAATGGTGGGATGTTGATCTTGATATTGCTAAGATTGTCATCTGTTTCTTCCCTCCTATATCTTCCATGGCCAGCTCTATCTTGGACAGCAAAAGTTTTGTTCATACCTTCCTCAAAGTCTCCACCGAATGGCTCCTCATTAAATTCCTCTCTCGGTCTCTCGCGACCTCCTTGTCCTCGGCCTCCTCCTCCATGGAATTCTTGCCTATTTCTTGTTTCGGAATTCCTTGGGAAACTTCTAGCCTTCCCATCCTTTGATTTACATGCTCAACTTGAGCACTAACCCGCTGTATTGACTCTAAAACAACTCTCATGTCCACTTGGTTTCCACTCCTGGTAGCTTGGGCATCGCCATGGAATGCTACGGATTCCTCCTCATTGATCCTAAAGGGTGGATCTCCTCTCCTCATTCTTGATTCTATCATGTTAGTATAATAATGCAATAGAAATAAAATAGGACCTTACAATTTCACTCCCTTACGTGTTTCACTCAAATGAGGACTCGACACTAGTGTTTGCACACTTATTTCGGCTTTTACCCTCTTTTAAAGCTCACACACTTTTGCCTTTTTCCACTCCATGAATTATCTCAAAGTTCTAATTAAAACACCCACAAAACAGCAATTAGATCACTAGTATGTTTTAATTAAACTTATCAACAAACAATAAGCAAAAAATAGGCAATGCCGAAAGAATCCAACAAATCCTAATTTTTCGGCTTTCTAGACAAGAAAACACAAAATAATGGGAAAACGTTGGAATTTTTGAAAACTGCACCAGATGGTAGTAGATTATGAGTTCAAGAATAAAATTCCAGAAAAAGAAATTCAAATACGAACAAGAATCAAAGAGAACAAAATTATAGAAAAGTGTTGGTTGTTGTTCTTGTAATTCAAGTTTTGTATCAATTCCTTTATCTAATTTTAATCCAAATAATTTAAGCACCCAAAATCCAAATATCTAGCAGCAAAAATAATTCTCCAGCAACTCAAATATTGAATAAATAATAAAAAAAATCAGCAGCTCCAACAAATTTCCAGCAAACAAATCAAACTCCAACAAACCGAAATATTTTTTTTTCTTTTTTTTTTTTTTATTCGGCTTTACCTTCTTTTTTTTTTTTTTTTTTCACTCACAGAACATAAACAACTGCAGTAGCAAGAATAATTACCAAAATTGCAATTCCAACTCCAAAACAAACACCAAACCTGTGACCTCCAAATAAACAAAATGTGCAGTTTTTTTTTTTTTTTTTTTAAATGTTGCCGCAAACTTCTTTTTTTTTTTTTCTTGTTTTTTTTTTTTTTGAATATATGAATGCAAATATTTAAGACTAAAACAGCAAAGAAAAATCAACAGAAACCAAATTAACAAGAACAATGATAAAAGACAACCAACAAACTAGTAAACAAAAATACGATAAAACTAGGAAATCCTAATTCAACTAGGAATGAATTTTTTTTTTTTTTTTTTTTTTTAAGATGGTGAACGTGTATAGGATGGATGCAACCTTAACCTAATGCTAAAATTGCAGAATAACACAAAAACAAATAAAGCAAATAAAGATAGATCAAACCTGAACAAAATTTAGCTCTGATACCAAATGATACGAACCTAGGACGACCTGTTCCTAAACCCGTATTATATTAGCCCGGATCTTTAATTAAGTTCAAGTTCTAATGGAATGGACCTCAACCCCTAACCAACCTGTGGTTAGAAACCTTGGTATAATGTAGATGCCACAATAGGGGATGGAAAACCTATTGATAAGTCAAGCTAAAACAACCAATTCTCTAATGGTGTTTTAGGTGTTCTCAAAGAACAAAGAGATAATTAATCTCACAAGTATTTTCTCAATCAAATCAAAGTTGTATTCATATTGAAAAATAAGCCTTTAAATAGGCTTTGAAAGAAACAAAGTAAACCCTAAATACCCTAGGTAAAACAAGCCACACAATAAAGAGTTCTATGGTGACCGAAATTCTCACTCCTTTCCTAATCTAATTTGGATTAATTAATTCCTTTATTTTGAATTAGGAATTAATTAATTTACAATGAAAATAATAAAATAATAACTTTCCTAAACTTATTTTTCCAGAAAATAAATAAATAAAAACTAAAAAGTAATGGTAATTTCCTAAAACAAAAAGTAGAATCAAATTAGGAAACTATAATACTAGCTTTTTGACTAAGTTGACTTTGACCAATCTTTGACCAAATTGAGCTCCAAATCAGCTTCTAGATGCTTTATAGGATTCCAAATAAACTGAATATGAAGGCCCACACGTTGCCCATGCTTGGAAAAATAAGAAAAGGCTAATACAGTACAATACAGTAAAGCCAGCAAGCAATACAGCAAATTCGGCCAAATTGTTGAAGCTGTCCGTACAAGCCCTTTTTGATTGCATTTGAGGCTGCTTTAACTTGATTCCATGACCTCTTAGGCATATGTATTGAACCCATAAAGCATTGGAACCATTTCATGCTTCCCGGACTCCAAAAATGTACCAAAACCGTCACCCGAGTCCGTATCGGCTTCCACCACTTGGATGCTTCAAATAGGCTTTGTATCTTCAAGTATGGACAAGCTCTGTTGAGATTGATTACCCTCTGTATAAATAATCCCAGCTTGCCCTTAAATCTCTTAATTTGAGCTCTTGTGATTGGCCTAGTCTTCATCCGTGTCGAGTCAACACCCCAGCGGGTTATCGGTGGAGCGGGCTCGGGCGGAATCACATGTTTCGAATTTACAACCTCATAGATGTGAAGGCATGCCAACTAAAACGGTGTTGTTAGCTTAACATAATTTGAGTGAAAATACAACCCCTACTGCATATTCACTACTAGAATCGTATTAATAAATGATGCAATAAATGCGTTGCACAATTAAATAACAACGTATCACACGGTGTCGCCTAATGTCTTGTCGCTAAATCTATAAGACAACAAGCGACGCAGTATGAGAATCGCTTATCTTTGAGTTTTTAGCGATGCATATTGACTTTTAGCGACGCATTAATAGAGTCGCCTATTTAGCTACGCATTAATAGAGTTGACTATTAGCGATGCATTAATAGAGTCGCCTATTTAGCGACGCATTAATAGAGTTGAATATTTAGCGACACATTAATAGAGTCGCTAAATATTAATAGAGTCGCCTATTTAGCGTCGGATTAATAGAGTTGACTATTTAGCGACTCATTAATAGAGTCGCCTATTTAGCCATGCATTAATAAAGTGACTATTTAGCGACGCATTAATAGAGTCGCCTATTTAGCGATGCATTAATAGAGTTAACTATTTAGTGAGACATTAGTAGAATCGCCTATTTAACGACGCATTAATAGAATCGCCTATTTAACGACGCATCGACACTTTTAGCGACGTATTATTTGTTAATGCATCGAGTCACCTACTTAACGACGCATCGACACTTTTAGCAATGTATTATTTGTTAATGTGTCGCCCCTTCTTTTTTTTTTTTTTAATTTTTTTAAATTTTGTGAAAAGCGATTAAAATAGTAAAAATATAAAAATAATTAAAATACAAAAAAATGAAAACTAGCTTCATCCAAAATAAATAGAATACAAAAATTTTAAATAAATATTTTGTCATAACAAATTAATTATCAAATAAATTAAATATCATCTCATTGATATATTTTTACATAATTTGTAAGCTATTGTATTTTTCATAACAAATTTAATATTAATTAAACTTCCATGAATGCATATTCATTGAGATGGAAGTTGACATCCTCTTGTTGACGATATTACATCCTCATACTGCACATGGAAAAATTAAAAAAGTTATTAGCACTTATGCAAAATAAATAAAATATTAATCATTATTAAATTTGTAATTTAGTAAATGAAAATTTAAAGAATATTACCGTTGTTCTTAAGATTTGACGAGGCACATTTGTCTCCTCACAGTCATTACAAACATAGTCACTCTCACATTCATCCCCATTATCATTTTCATCGATACTTGGCAACTATATGACAAATGGATTGTGAGCCATCTTTGTATCTCCAAGAACATTTTCTTCAACAAAAGTACAATGTTGTGGTGAAGTTAAAACAATAGACCATATTGAATCAAGTTGATCTTCAACATAAAATACTTGTTGAACTTGGCAAAACAATGTCAAGCAATATCACAAACATAATTTCTACAAAAGCAAGATTAATAAAACCCAATGAACTTAAGCTGCAGTTAAAATGAAAAAAAAAAAAAAAAAAACAACCCACCTCATGTCAAGAAAAAAGAAACTCACCTAAACGATGGAGACAAAGAAAGAAGAAAACCAAAAAATCACGAGGGTGACACAGAGAAATCCAGCTTCTCCGCCGACGACAACGTAGGCAAATGAAAAATGAAACCTGAAATATCTCACTCTTCAAGTCTCTCTTAGATTGCTTCCAAATCTAATATCGATTAGGTAGTGTACTTGATGTAGTTTTAAAAAAGAAAAAATGGATTCAAAGGACCGCGTAAAAATTTTAAAACACGCCAAAAATTTTCAAAAAATGGCAAGAACGCACCTTTCCTCCCAATTGCATTTTTTTTCTTTGATTAATTTTTTATTTTTCAACTACAAATAAAAACTGAAAATATTTCTTAAAAATGCAAAGCAAAATATCGAATATTGCTGTTTATTTTTCTATTTTTCAAGTACACCTTTATTCTTTATAAAATTTGCATGTCTTTCAAAATTTTTATTTTTTTTAATTGAGAGAATAGGCGACGTATTCTCTTCAAGAAGGGTCGCTTGTTCTTGAATTTTGGGATCAAGCGACGTATTATGGTCGAAAAGCGTCGCTTGTTTCATTTTTTTATATTTTCTTTATAATTTTTAAATAATTTTTTAATTGTTCATCTATAAATATATTCATGTAGCAATCCAATGAACATAAATTCCATTGATCTAAAAATTAAAAAATAGTTTTGTCAATACTCTTCTCAGTTATACATATATGTGTACAGACGAGGTACAAAATATGTCAAAACCTAATTTGAGATAGGGTACCGAATATAGAATTCTAATTCAACAAGCATTTATTGACCAATTTATCTAGATAAGTATGTTAAATGAGCTTAACTTTCATGTGTTTGTGGTCATTGATAGTTTACTTGTTTTTAAAAATTGAAAATCTATTAAATTGCTCTTTTTTTAAAAAAATAAAAAATAATTGAAGGAACAGGCGACGCAATTCCATTAAAACATGTCGCCTATTCCATTTTCTTTTTTTAATCTTTAATTAGTTTTGTTGATTGGTCATCTACAAATTAAAAAAAAAAAGCATATTTACAAAACTAAAAAATTACTAAAAATAATTTTCAAATTGAAAAAAAAGTTAAAAATTGGTTGGGTGAAACGGTGACGCAGTTGTTTACAAATGCGTCGCCTTTTATTCTATTTAGCGACTCTTTCTTAAAAGACTGAGTCGCCTAAAACTATACTAGCTAGTTCTTATTGTATTATTACATCCAAGTGATTTGGCTTGATGGTGTGGTGATTTCTTGAGAGTATAGGAGGTCCTAGATTCAGTTCATGTTATGACCCTATTTTGATTTTTTTTTTAAATGTTTAAACAAAAAAATTAAAAAAAAAAGGGCGACGCAAGAAGAATGCGTCGCCTGTTCATCTATTTGGTGACGCATTGTTAAAATAATGTGTCGCCTAACACTATATTAACTATTTTTTGTTGTATTAGTACATACAAGTCATTTGGCTTGGTGGTGTGGTGATTTCTTAAGAGTGTAGGAGGTCTTAGGTTCAATTCTTGTTATCGCCCTATTTTGATTTTATTTTTTTTTAAATGTTTAAACAAAAAAATTGGAAAGAAAAAAAAGAACAGGCGACGTATTTGTTGAATAATGCGTCGCTTGTTCATCTATTTGGCGACGCATTCTTAACATAATACATCGCCTAACAGTATATTAACTAGTTTTTGTTGTATCAGTACATATAAGTTATTTGGTCTGGTGGTGTGGTGATTTCTTGAGAGTGTAGAAAGTCTTGCGTTCAATTCTTTTTATGGCCCTATTTTGATTTTATTTTCTTTTTAAATGTTTGAACAAAAAAATTGAAGAAAAAAAAAAGAATAGGCGACGCATTTGTTGAAGAATGCATCGCCTGTTCATCTATTTGGCGACGCATTCTTAACATAATGCGTCGCCTAACACTATATTAACTAGTTTTTGCTATATTAGTACATATATGTCATTTGGCCTGGTGGTGTGGTGATTTCTTGAGAGTGTAGGAGGTCTTGGGTTCAATTTTTGTTATGGTCCTATTTTGATTTTATTTATTTTTAAATGTTTAAACGAAAAAATTGAAAAAGCATTTGTTGAAGAATGCGTGTTCATCTATTTGGCAATGCATTCTTTAAATAATTCATCGCCTAACACTATATTAACCAGTTTTTATTACATTAGTACATACAAGTCATTTGACTTGGTGGTGTGGTGATTTCTTGAAAGTGTAGGAGGTCCTGGGTTCAATTCTTGTAATGGTCCTATTTTGATTTTATTTATTTTTAAATGTTAAAACAAAAAAATTAAAAAAAAAAAAAAAAAGAACAGGCAACGCAAATTCTAGCGTCGCCTGTTAACTACATAAAAAAAACTAAAAAAACTTAAAAAGAGAACAGGCTACGCACAATCTAAATAGTGCATCGCCATTTAACTATATATATATATATATATAAACAAAAAGCTTAATTTTGGCGCTCTAATAGTTTTACTGGTTATTTGTTGCTGAAATAAAATTTGATTATTAAAAGACAAAAAAAAGATGGAGAGAGAATAGGCGATGCACAATTTTAATAGTGCATCGCCTGTTAACTATATATAACAAAACAAAAAAAAGCTAAGTTTTGACGCACTAATATTTTGACTGGTTATTTATTATTAAAATAAAATTAGATTGATTAAAAAATAAAAAATAAAAAAGTGAAGAGAGAACAGATGACGCATAATCTTATTGGTGTGTCACCTGTTAACTATATATATATATAAAAAAAAAAAAAAACCACAGTTTTGGTGCACTAATATTTTTAATGATTGTTATTATTAAAATAAAATTAGATTGATTAAAAGATCTAAAAAAAAAAAAGTGAAGAGAGAACAGGCGACGCACAATCTTACTGGTGCATTGCTTGTTACACAATATAACAAAAAAAAAACAACCTCAGTTATGTTGCTCTAATATTTTTATGGATTATTTGTTGTTGAATTAAAATTAGATTAATTAAAAGAACTAAAAAAAAAAGGAGGAGAGAACAGGCGACACACAATCTATATAGTACGTCGTATATTTATTAAATTTTTATTGATGCATTAACCTTAAAGTCACGGTTTTGTTTTTTTAGACGTGTTTGTTTCGTAGCGTCGCTAAGTGAGTGTCGCTAGATATCAATTTTCGCGTAGTGATTATGATTTCATAATAACATATAGAGTGGGGCTAGCATCAGGTCGGTCCTGATGGCAATATACACAGACCAAAAACGTGGAAAAGATACTGGCCTTTAGATTAAAAATGGATGGCTCAGATCACACCTTTAATTTCCTTCTAAAAAATGCTCCCTCGTATGCCTTCCCTTCCTCTTCTCCTCCTTTTCCACCTTTTTAGTATTACTGGTTTTATAGCTGACAATGATGATGATAAGGGTGGGTGGTGGCAATGAGATTCTTGAATTAGAGAATGAGAATTTGGGAAGTGTTCTATACATATATATTGGAAGTGTTCCATAATCCAGCAGAAGCTTCGTCACATCGTTTTGAATTGAATCCCAACACCCACAAACGCACAGCTTCGATTCCCAAGAAAATCAATGAGTGAGTTTGGAATCGAAGGAGAGTGAAGGATCTGGAAGATGATGCAACGATCGGCGATGCAGAGCTGAAGGTGGGTATGGGGTTGTCAATCTGGGGGTTGAAATTGGGATGGCACTCAATGTGGAGGCCAACCATGAGGAGGGTAGTGTTGTTGTCATTGTTGGTGTTGTTGTTGTTGTTGTTGTTGTTGTTGTTGTTGTTGTTGCGTGTGGCAGTGGGGTGGTGGTGGTGGAGATGAAGAGAGTGTGAGATCCAGGAATCCACCATGGAAGGAGTGTGGGTGGATTTTGTGGGTGTCCAAAGTGACGTCGTATAGATTGTGGGTGATCTGAGCCATCCGTTTTTAATCTAAAGGTCAGCTTTTTTTCCACGTTTTTGGACCGTGTATATTGTTATCAGGACTGACCTGATGCTAGCCCCACTCATAACATATATATATATATATATATATGTATGTATATATTTAGACGATAATTTTTAGTTTAAATCTCATTAAAAAAAATTCATAGGCAGTGTGAATGGTATATATACCAACTGAAATAATTTTATTTATTTGTTTTTTAATTATTTACAAGAATATCATATTTACATTTACAATAATTCCGACTTCCTTATTTCGATGTTTTGAATTCACTTTTCAAGTGTAGATATGAATGGTTTACTAATTGAGTCCAACTCATTTAACAACTGAGCTAATCACACTTAATCTTAAAAAAAAAAATTATTTACATGCAAAATAAAAGATAATGTATTTATGTAAGTACTGCCTCATAGTTTATCCTCTACTCTTCTATGTCTTTAATTTAGTTCAATCTAAAAACTTATTTTAATGTTGTTTTACATTTTTAATTTACTTTTAGCATTTTTAATTTTCAAAAATCCACTAGTTGTTGTTGCTTTGGCTAAAACTGATCGCAAGTACAATTTGTTTTTTTTATAATTTTCTTTTTCCCCATAACTATATATATGATTAAATTTAAAGTGATCAATTCTTTTAATCAAAATTTTAGTATCCAATGATTTAACACCTTTTTATAATTTTACCTCTCATGAATATTGCAAGGTAGTATCAATTTAACAATAATTTAAAAATTATCACATAATTAGTTACTAAAATTTTGATTAAAAAGATTTGATATCTACAGTATTGCCCTCTATATATATAATATTTGAAAAAATATTATTTATCGTTATTAATGAATAATAAATAACAATTTAAATAGTTATTATTAAAATATTTAATTTTTAAATTTTAATATAAAAAAATAATAAAATTAAATGATCTAATTAATATTTACTACACAAATTTGCCACGCAACTTTGGTGATTGTGCAACTCATAGTTTTTGATGGATCATGGACCCCATAAATATTTTTGACTAAATGGTATGCGGGACCTGTCAAAGAAAACTTTGTTAATGTTAATTAATAAATCTAGCCCTAGAACTGCAAAACCTACCTGGATATATGATGTTGATAACTCGTATATGGAACTTTTTAATAGATCTTTTACTATATATTTTCAACAGCTGA
This sequence comes from Ziziphus jujuba, assembly GCF_031755915.1. Classification (NCBI taxonomy): domain Eukaryota; kingdom Viridiplantae; phylum Streptophyta; class Magnoliopsida; order Rosales; family Rhamnaceae; genus Ziziphus; species Ziziphus jujuba. The sequence continues at coordinate 26,593,162 of NC_083387.1, forward strand.
GAAAATTTTCTTGCTATAATTAATTCCATATATGGGTTAGGCAAGCCGTGGAGGAAACGTTTTTCAAAATTGACGACCATTGTAAAAGCAAGCGAAAATTGCTATATGTCATTAGTAATTATCAATATCATGACAAACTAAGGGAGATGTATTCAATTTAGAATTTGATAGATTTAAAATGAGTTATAAACTTTAAAGAATTTGATGAATTGTTATGGAATTCTACAAACTTTATAAAAATTTTATAAGAATCCAACGAAATCTTTGTGTTTAAAGCTGGATTTCATATTAACAATTTTCTTCACAATTTTACTGTTAAAATCCTTTCAAATCCATTAAAATCCATCATTTTTTAAAGTCTTTTAAAATCAATGATTTTTTAAATACCACCAGATTTTAAAAGAATTCTACAAAATCTTAATTGAATACACTTAGATTTTAATGGACTTTTATAAAATCTATCAAATTTTAAATTGAATATCATTAGACTTGTATGTACTCTTATAAAATCTAAACTGAATACCTCTAAATTTAAAGACTTAAAATCCTTCAAATTCTAAATTGAATACATCTTCCTAATATTATGAAGAATTGATTTTCTATTAAGGACTTGCAAATTGAGAGTTTGGTTATGATCAAACCACCCTCTCACTATGATTAGCCAGAGAATGGGTGGCCTCTTTTTGTAGCATAAGTCGCATGCATGTAGAAAGATAGTTCCTTAGCTTACACATGCTTTACATACGATTTCTTCATAGACATTAATTGTGCTCTACGATTTCCTTACTACGATTTGCAAAGGCAATGAGCAGGGTCGATATTTTTGTCATGGACTACCCTCGAAACTTATTGAGAAGATCAAGGATGTTCAGTATATATGAAAATAATGCGTTGTTTGCGAGTTAACGATATCGGGTCAAGCCTATAGTTTGTAAAATTTGCAAACTTTTCTTTTACAATAACTGATATTTCAACTTCTTGTTTTGTTGTTCTCCATGCAACTTTTATTTATGTGTTTTTCTTGTTTTGTTGTTCTCCATGCAACTTTTATTTATGTGTTTTCTTGTTTTGTTGTTCTCCATGCAACTTTTATTTATGTGTTTTCTTGTTTTGTTGTTCTCCATGCATGCAACTTTTATTTACGTGTTTTCTTGTTTTGTTGTTCTCCATGCAACTTTTATTTGTGTGTAGGTTATTGCACATTTTTTAAGACGTTCTGTCGAAAAAATATCAAGGTCATAATCACCTCATTAATTTATCTCATAGAGGAAAATCCCAACCATCCCCGTGTGTATTGATTGTTGGTTTCTCTCTTTCATATTGCAAGCAAATGGTTGCTGATAATAAACTTTATTTTTCTATATGATAGAATTGTCCCTGATGAACCTTACTTGTGATAAACGTTACATGTTTCGTTTTGTCAATTGTAGATTTAACATGTCCTTTTGCTTTGTGGGCCATTGCCATGTGAAATTAAACATAGTTGTCATATTCATCCTCTTAACACTTTTTAATTCGGTCGTCGAAGTGATCTGGTTGAATATATTTGTATGCTTGAGAAATTGAAAGAGATCGATGCACGAATTTGTGTGTACTACTGTGCAGAGTGCAAGACAAATGTTCACTCACTACAATATAAAAGTTAATATATATATATATATATATAATGTTTGACGTGTCTAATATTACTAATGAAATCATATATTGAAACAACTATACTTGTTAGTTGCTACAATAAATTTCCTCTTTATTAATTTCTTACCATATTTTTTTTTTATTATATGTAATTCTGAATAATATATTTCATAAATTATATATACTTGGCCATCGTGTCTTTAAACCATGACCAAAACATATTGTAATGTAATATCCTTGAGCTAGTTAAGCTAATAGCTTAATCCAATCATGCCCTTAAAGTGTTAAGACGTTTTCCTTCATTTCATGAACCCATATATATATAAACCACCCAAGAACCAAGCATAAGATAATCTTTGTCATTGCTGGGAACAAACCCCATTCATCATTTTATTTCAAATTAAATTTTTATCAAATGGAGCAGAAAAAATTCTTGAGTGCAATATTTTTAGAGTCGGACATATGCCCCTCTAAATTAAATTGATTAATTAGAAAGAAAAGGAATACATGAATATCTATCATTATATGTTTATTGCTGTCATTTGCTATAACATATACAATCTTGCTAGGCTGGCGATATTTCCCATATCATGGTTGGGCAGTTTTATTGCAAATAATTTGCAAGATATATTATCTGAATTATGTATAATCCATCATCAAAGTGACCAACATGGGGTGGATTATGTCGCCCATCATATCAAATTTTATAATTAAAATATGCTTTTATTCATTTTAAAACAAAACTCACCTATATTCTGAAAGTCTCAATTCCTACCCTAAACAGGCAGGATGCTTTCTATTTGTTTTTGTCCATTAAGATGCAACATAGAACTACAACATCATACAAGAAGTTGGGCTAACCAACTAGTTATTTCTTTTAGTAAGTCTCTAACCAGGATATCTTAATAAAAATTTTATGTGAACTCAAACATATCCAATTAAAGATAAGCATATATTTTAAAATAGCTGCATATCTTTAATTGAATAAGTTTATATCCATACTAAAATTTAATTAAGACATCCATTATTTCTTATATACATATATATATATATATATATATATAGCTAGCTATAGATGTAGGGTAGCCCTCCAAGTTTCAATACCGGCCAGCTTAATCCTGTATTCTGAATTGGGAAATCTGGAGGTTTTCAACATTGAGTTTCTTGTAGTTAGTGAGCTTCCTATGAGCGAGGAACTTGCCCCAGCTGAAGGGCTTATACTTTGGAGGATTTTGCTCATCAATCAATTCCTCTAATGGCTTCACTACAGTGTAGTGTGCTGGGTGGAAGAAGAATGGAATGGAAAACCTTTCCTTCTCTGAGTTCACCATCGCTCTGTGTTCCACACTCTGATATCTTTCATTGCTCCAAACCTATTCAAAAAACACATTCATGATTTATCCATGGGATAAGAATGGAAATACAAAAAAATAAATAAATAAATAAATGAAAAATAAGACAGAGAAGAGATCAAGGATCATACGAAAATAGTATACCTGCATGGTATCACCAACATTGATGATATAAGCATTAGGGGTGGGTTTAATACGAACCCACTCTCCATCTGATTTGCGTTTGACTTCCAATCCACCAACTTGGTCTTCAGCGACCACAGTCAAAGCACCACCATCCTTATGGCGACCAACACCAAGAGCAAGCTCAGGGAAAGGGCATGGTGGATAGTGATTGAGTCTTAGAAAGCTGGTTTGGTCATTGAAATGCTCATTGAGCCTCTTTGCAGGCAACCCTAGGCTCAGTGCAATAAGCTCTGTCAATCTAAAACTCAACTTTTCCACTTCCCTACTATATTCTTCACATGCTTCCCTGTTCAATAAATAACACAAATGTTATTATTGCATCTCCACATGAATTATTCCACATAATAATAATCATAGTTAATCATTGATTGATAAGTGATTAATTACCTGAAGTGAGGAGGATTTTGAGGCCATTGGTTGTTCCATTGAATGACTTTCTTGTCATCAGGGTCAGGTGAAGCATAGACAATGGTGGGATCCTGCAGTTGAAAATCAAAAACCTCCTTCCAATCTCTTACGTTCTTTGTGAGCTCGGTGTCGTAGTAACCGCAGCTCAACGACTCATCCCTCTTCACCTTCCTCTTCTCCTCCAAAGACTGAGCGAAGAAATCCGCAGAAGCTGCGAAAGCCTTCTCTCGCTTTTCCAGCGGAATTCCATGGTTGATCACTTGGAAGAAACCCCACTCCTCGCATGCCTTGCCTATCTCTCTGACCACTGCGGCCGCAGCTTTGGTATCACCATCGCCGGAGGAGTTCACCACCGGTGAGAGGTCGATAACCGGAATGCTTTTGGCTTCGGTGATGGAGAGTTTAGGCCTGTGCTCGGGTTCTAGGACGAAAGCTGGATCAACCTCTCCCATGGCTTACTAATAGAAAATGATGTGAAGAGTTTTCTTTTTTTTTCCTTTGGTTTTGGAACAAGAGTGGAAAGAGATATATATAGTCTGCCAATCAGTCCCCAGAAGGTAAAACCTCGTTAGAGTCAGGACTTTTTGGTAATTTTATTTATCTTTTTGGAAACTACAAGGATGCTTCACGACCAAATTGGATACCTCCTAGTTTTATAAGTAAATTACACACGTGATCGGTAGAGTGAGTGGGAAGACAACCGGATGATTAATCACTTTGGGTTCGAGGTTGCTTCTTGTTCCATCTCTTACAAACTTTATTAGTGTCTTGTGCGCAAGCCGTTATGCTCAAATCACAGCTGATGGAAGGATCCACGCAGCTCCTGGGCCAATTATACTTATAAAGAGGCCCTTTTTTTTTAACCCCAAAAAAAAAAAAAAAGACACAGTTAATCAATTAATTTTATAATGAAAACTTAACTTTTTAAGTTTTTATATTGTAACCTAGCTATAGTTAAAATAATAAATTAAGTTGTATTTGAATAAATAATTTTAAAATTTATGAATTTAAAATAAGATCTATGTACATTTAAAATTATAAAATAAATTTAAAATTTTATGAATTTGAAACAGAATTTTATGCATATTTTTACATCATGCTTATTCAAATTTGAAAATATTAATATTTGACCCGATTCAACTCATTTACACCCACAGCAGCCAAAAGCCAGATGATAAAAACCACCTTCATATCCAATTTGGATATCTCTTATTATTCATCAAAAAAGAAAAAAGTTGGATATCTCCTATTTTTTTCAAAAGAGAGAGAGAGAGAGGAAGAAGTGAAGTCCAAGTTTCATTTCTCCTTCTTATGAAATTTTTGGCCACCCAAATTTGTAGACATATTTTCGCATGTGATTATGATTGATTGGAGAGTGTTTTCTCGCAGCTTGGTATTTCTCTGAAGTAAAGAGAAAAGCTTACGTAAGGGTGGCCTACAAGTAAGAATGTTAGTAATAGCCATCTTTTTGAAAGCCGTGGTCTTGGATTTTGAAAGCCGCAATCGAGGAAGGTCTTTTCGCATATACAGGACAAAATATTCTTCTCAATCATACAGTTTCATAAGGCTGCATCTGTAGCAGATTTTGTTGAATATATGCCCATGATCCTTGAATTCTTCCTGCTAGTATTAAATCATTTCTGACTTATACCTAGACTTACATATCGCAATCAATTCTGATATTATTATTTTTTTAGTGTCTACAAAACAAATCTAAATTCCTCCTCGATTGTTCTTTTTTTTTCATTGATTATGATATATTGTGAAAGATTCAACTTTGGCTCAACAATAGGGAATATTTTTATGTTGTTTTTAATTCTATTTCATTTTTGTTTTAACTTTAGTGGATAATAAAAAAAATTATATATATAATATATATTTTACATTACAAGAAAAGAACTTTGATTTTGTAATTGCTATTTATATTACAAATTATTTTCAAAAGAAATGAATCCTTTGTGAATAGTTCTAGTCAAACATGATATAAATTAAGTACCATTTTTAAATACAAAAGAATACTGCATTTTTTCGTTGTAAAGATAAATGTTTAGAAACAACTAAATATTTATGTTAACAAATATTAATAGTCATATTGAACAAAATGAATACAAGTGCCTTATATAAAAGAATTATATATTTCTTCCATTTATAAGGATTTTCTTCTTATTCAGCAATGTCATTTAACACTACTAGGAAAAAAGGAGTGAAATTTATCTACAACAATTTTTTTTTTTCTGTTATCCGAAATTTAATTATATATATATATATTAAAATCAAATATGCTTTAGTTTCAAGAAAATAAATTTGTTATATTGATCTATTATTTATAAGATGTAATGTAACAACATAGTAAATTCAATTTATTTTAATGCTGAGAACAGAAAGTTGACAATAATTTTATCTAATAAAATTCTCTCTGTTTTCTACAATCTATCCATTTAAATTTTCTCACACTTGTGTTTTGCACAGTCTGTGAACTTGTTTAGGTTTCAAAATTTTTGTCTCGTTCTTAGCAAATATTTAATACTTTAATTATATATTTTCATAAATCCATGTGGGTCAAATGCCCAAATTTGTAGGCAAGGACTGAATCAAAGCATTTCTTCCCTGTAGTCGGAAATTAACATCAAGTACATTGCCAATTGGTACAAGCAAATAATAAATTATTAGGCACAAATAGAAGCAAAACTGAACCACTTTTTATTATTATTGTCTGCGTGCATTCATGTTAAATGAGTCGATCAGCTGCTTCTTCTACACCATTGTTTTACTCCAAATCCAATGACCCTGCCTTATGCCAAGAGCCAACGGCTAAATATGGGCATTGTCTCTTTTGTGGCCTCATCTTCAACGATGACATTTTGTTGTAAACATTTTGTCTAGCGAGCAACTTTGTGGTGGATTTTAGAGCCCTTATATTATACATTATCTTTTTGACCGAAAATCGTCATACTTTTCTTCGAGTCTCCCTCAGAAAAAGGTCACATGGATATTATCTTTTATGGCAACAAATAGAGACATATGCCAAGTGTCACCCTCTAATTGTCTTGGCGTCATCTTCAACGATTACATTTTGTTGAATACATTTTTTCTAGCGAGCACTTTTGGTATATTTTAGTGTACATAAATTATATTAGTGTTTGGTCATCATGGTTGAAAAAATATTATCTTTGACAGAAAATCATTTGGAAAAGTCATCATACTTATCTTCGACAAGAGGAAACTTGAACATTATTTTTTATATTGTTTATGCAGGTTCCTCATTCTGTATGTTATATATTAACATTTTTATATTTGATGGTGAGAATTTCTATTTGACTTGATGATTTGGGAGTCCAAGTTTCCTCAAAATCTAATTTATCAGCATTTTATTTTTTATTATTTTTTTATATGAATTTAAAGTTTGTGGGTAGACATCAGATGTAAAAAAAAGTATATATCAAAGTCATATATCATATAAATAAGATATGGATAATACATATTTACAAATACATATTCAACTATGTTTTTGATCAAATAATTGCAATTGTGTATAAAACACATCACAATTATACACTCTACATTTATTAATCTCAATCTTCTTTATATTGATATAATTACATAGCTACAAAAAGAAAGATATGCCTTGTAACACAGAGAACATATATAAGTTTTAATTTGCACAGAAAGAAGAAGGTAAAAAAAAAAAGACTTCCAACTGTGCTTCAAGAAGAAAGTAAATTTCCTATCGCTTCTGGAAATTCAAAATCTTAATGCACAAGGCAAATACAAATGCGAAAAGGATTGTGAACCCAACAGTTACAGCAGCAACAACTCCCAAGAATTCATGATCATAACCGTAGTAGTCCCTTAAAAACTCTTTCACTGTTTGTCCTGTCTCCATAAACTCCTCCACATCACCATACTGTGATGCAACCAAACCATACAAGCTCCAAGCCATGGGATTTCCCCAGTAATACCATCTCCACCATATAGGAATTCTCTGTTTGGCAAATGCAAAAATCACAGGAAATTAAATAAATAAGAAAAAAAAAACAAACGATGAATAAAGCAGATGCTTCCATTAAACATTATTTACAAATTACAAAACTTACATTTCTTGGGATTACGTATCCCGAAAAGAGGTTCCACACCGCATAAAATGCAGAGGAATATATAGCAGCAATGTGCAGGTTTGGTGACAAGGCCACAGACATCATCCCATAGTAAGTGTAGTATAGAAATGTGAAGAACATGAAAAATATATACCAAAGGAACTTGGCTAAAGTCCATTGGAACCCAAGCATAGCATAAACAATTGCCCCATATGCCAAAGCTTGAACAAAGACGCAAGGAACCTCAATCATGACCTACATAAACAAGTGAAATTCCCACTTCATCAGAGAAATGTTTGGAATAATTTTTGATAATGGAAGTTTCGAATAAGAGTATGGAATTTAGTCACTCACCTGTGCAAAGGCATATGGGAAGGCTGAATACATTCCGGCCGCTCGTTCTCTATAAAAGACTGCTCGTTCCACAGAAACCACCGACTGAACTACCGATGAATTTTTAATACCAAGAAAGAGACCCGCACAATACATGGAACCTATGGCGTTGAAAAGATCTTGTTTCACTGTCCTGGGGATTCAACATTGACAACAAATTATTATATATAGAATCAAAAATACTAGCAAAAGTTTCAACTTCTGTGTTCATGTGGTACTATTTGAACTAACCATTTGGAACCAAGATTCATGAACATTGTCCCAAACACTAGAGCCATAAAAGTTGTGAAAAGGAATCTTATGGCTGTGTAGTGTGGATTGCGCCAATAAGACAAATACTGTTTCCATAAGCAAGCCAAGCATTGTGTGAAAAGTGATTGTGAGAATTCATAAGGGAAATGGAGGTCCTTTGAACCAGGAGCAGGCCTGCTTAACTCCTCAATAAGTGCTTTGTTTCTCCTAAACCAATATGAGATAACACATTAGTAATTAACAGATGTTGCATAAACAGGACAAGCTTTTAGCAACAATTTTATCTTTGTGTTGGAATATTCAATCCAGAGTAGTTTTTTTTTCTTTTTTTATTCAGTGCAACTATATAAGTAATATATGAGAAGACTTACATGTAAAGTTCTGAATTTCTGTATACATCAGCGAAATCAATTCCCAAATCTTTTTCTGTCCCTGGAGTTGTAACTTCTAACATCCAAGTTGCTGGATTATAACCATCTTTAATTTTACTAACTCCTTGAACTCCCTTGATAAGAAAAACAAATGTTTTTAGTATCAGTAAACTTAATTCTTAAAAATATGACAATTCAATTTAACCGCAATTAGTTGCTGGTTTTGGCAGCATCATACCTCAAAGTACTTGATTAAATGGCAAGAGTGCTGACCCAATGGACCCACATATACCGCTTTACCTCCTTGCTTCATTAGGAATACCTGCAATGTCATGTCAAATATATAATATATGGAGGAAAACAACAAATAAAGTTCAAATATTTCGCACTGTTAGCGTTTCTTACCTCATCAAAAGCTTCAAATATGTCGATACTTGGCTGATGGATTGTGCATACAACTGTTCTTCCAGTGTCCACTGTGTTTCTAACTGTTCTCATAACAATGGCAGCAGCTCTTGCATCAAGCCCTGAGGTTGGTTCATCCATGAATATTATGGAAGGGTTAGCTACTAGCTCAACTGCAATTGTTAGCCTCTTGCGCTGCTCAGTTGAAAGACCAGTTTCACCAGGTAACCCCACCATTGCATCTTTTAATGTGTTCAGCTCTACAAGTTCCATCACTTCCTCAATGAACATCTAAAACCAGAAACCAGTGTCAAAAAAATTAGCATTACTTAAGGCTTGTAAAGATTCAAGTCTTCTTGTGCAATACAAAAATAATTTCATTGTAAATTATTTTTAATGTACATTGTGCAATACAAAACCAGAATCCAGTGTCAAAAAAATTAGCATTACTTAAAGCTTGTAAAGATTCAAGTCTCCTCGTGCAATACGAAAATAATTTCAATGTAAATTGTTGACTTGCTGCTCAAGGTATCAAGTATTGAAAATATTTTGAGCTATTGCTTTCCTTTTGCACATATAATAAGTTTATTATATAAACTATCTGATTTATTAAAAAACATAGCTATATCAAAGTCAACAATACATGTTAACTTTCTGCGACTTGTCTTTGTCATCCATGACAAGGGAAAGCTCTATTTGTGACTAAATTCTCAAAAGTGATGTTTCAACGAACAAAATTTGACTCTGGCTTCAGTTGAAGTTAAAGCCAAAGCTTAATGTTGCTCAACAAAATATCTAGTTTTGAATTAATTGGTTATGATTATGAAAAGCAAAAGCCTGCAAAGAATTTAGATTTAAAATACCAACCTTCCTAGTTTTAGAATTGACTTCTGGTGACAAACGCAGCCACGTTGAGTAGAGCAAGGACTCATAGACAGTAACATGAGGAGAGTGGATGTCGTTTTGCTCGCAGTACCCAGATATACGAGCAAATGTGTGTTGGACCTTTGGGAAACCAGAGACTTTGATACTGCCCTCAATATATCCGCCGGTTTTCCTACCAGCCAGTACATCCAAAAGCGTTGTTTTTCCAGCACCACTTACACCCATCAAAGCTGTGAGAACACCTGGCCTGAAAGCTCCACTCAAACCGTTGAGAATCACTAGTTTATCATCAAGGATACCCCGGTTTTTCATTTCCTGAAAGTGGAACTTAGATAAATAATCTTATATTTTGGCACTAGACAAATCTGAAAGTCGAACAAGCTTTATTTCTTTTATGCTACCTGTGGCATGTCAACAGAGTAGGTGATATCCTCGAAAGTGATAAAATGCGGCTCAAATGGAAGAATCATTCCAGTTTTCCTTGTATAATTGATATCAGCAACAGCTTCAATCCTAGCAGATGAGGACCTGGAGGGATTACTTCCAGTCTTAATTTCTCGATCTCCACTCTCTGCATGTCAAATAGAATTCAATTACCATCTTAACAAAATTGCACAAATGATGAATAATGTGGCAGGGCCAATACAAATATATCACCTCCGTCAGCTTGTCGACTAAAACTACTATCTCTTGTCTTGCTGACATTCTGATTACTTTCAGATACTTCTGATTTAGCAGCATACTGCTTCACATAAGCTGCACAACAATTTATAGATTTCAATATTCAATATGTAGGCTCCAATTTTTAAATCTTAACGTTGATTATGTAAAGATACCCACGGCTGATATATGTAAGGGCCAGACTAATACAGAGGTTGATCAGTAGCACATATATCAACAATCCCCCTATGCCTATCCAATACCAATATGCTTGAGTGTAAAATCCATGGGACCTCAAAACCTCAACTCCAAGAGGTTCCACTGAGTTAGGAAGAACCTTTAATAGAAAAAGAAAATTCAAGTCATATTGGCATTAAGAGAAAAACAGACATGGATGACTAATAAACAGTTGGGTTAGAAATTACCTTATTCCAACTTTTACCAAGAAACTCATTAACTACTATTGCATTTTGTCCGTACATCAAAGGTGATAACCAGTAACCCCAAATCCACCATTTCTTTATATTCTCTGGCATCAAGTTAAAAGAGGAAAGAAGAATTACACAACAAGTTGGAAGACTTCTTTTTTCATTTAGTAAGCTTGTAGCTTCAGATATACATACCTCTTGACAAAATGTAACCACCCAAAGAAGAAAGTGTAATTAGAGCAAATGAGTAAATGGTAGACGCAACAATCATGCTCCTACCAATTGCACCTATTAATCGGCTCATTGAAGAAGCCATCTGACTAACAAGGACGATCAGAAAGAATTGCCTAAACAACCTGCATGCCGTACATAAACAAGGAAATGTTATTAGAATGGAAAAAACTGACCCCAAAAAAAAAAAAGTAAAAAAAATAAATTACGAAGTCTGATATACAATTGAAACTTTCATCTTTTACCTTCCTACATTTGGATCAAATCCAATGACATAGTACGTAATAAACACCCAAGCACCCACTTCTGCAAATGTGATAGGGATCTTCAGGATCCATAAGGGAAGTGTATATGCCCATGGAGGAAAGAAGTTGAGGTCTCTTTGTTTGTAGAAAACGGGAAGCTTTGAAACCATCAAGGAAAGGTCAGATACCCCATTGAATGTAACAATGATCAGACTGTAGAACAAAGCTCCCATATAAATTCCTCCATCAGTTGCTGAATTGCGGTGCATCTCAGTTCGTGGGAACACTGACATTGTCAGCAGCCCTATTGCTGCAAGCTAAACGGAGAAAAGAAAAATAAATCTTGCAAACAAGAAATTTAAAGAACATAAAAAAATAAAAATAAAAAATTTACTTAGAAGCAAAATTTAGAACCTACCCGAAAGAACATGAAAAGGTAGACAGTTGAATTTCTTTTCATAAGCAAAAATTCTCTTGAGAAGCAAGCTTTAAGAAGTTCTTTCTTTGTAACACCATATTTTTGAGTTGTCAAAGCATCTGGATGGCCCTTGGATTTGTCAAATGGAGTTGCAAGTTCATCATTGAGCATCTGTCCCGCATGGAATGATTTGAATGCATCAGCAAATTTCTCGACCGAGATAAAACTATAAGGCTCATCTTTCCTTGCCCAATACTGCTCCTGGTCTTTCCTTGATGTCACCTATTAAAATTGGTTGTAAATTTTAAGTGACTATATAATAACTAGCATAAATTCAAGAAAGAAAACGCCAAACAAATATCTGTATGCTAGCTTACTTCTTGGAGGAAATCTGCCACGCCTTTCCTTGTGGGACAAGTAAAGCCCATGGATTCAAAGAACTCAAGAACTTGTTCCCGAGGACCTTGATACACAATTTGGCCATCCGTGAGAAGAATAATGTCGTCGAAAAGATCATAAGTCTCAGGAGCTGGTTGCAAGAGCGAGATGAATGCAGTCTCTTTGAGAATGTGAACATTTTGCTTGATCGAGTTCACTATTTGAAAAGTTGTTGAGCTGTCCAAGCCAGTAGATATTTCATCCATAAACAATGCCTTAGCAGGTCCAACCAGCATCTCCCCTATGATAAATTAATTGAAAAGAATTCATCGTTAATTTACAGAAATTTCATGGTTTAAATTTCAAATGAGACAACATTTAGTCAGCTTCATCTTTACGAACATAGTAATTCCCCTGTTTCTCCTGCTCTGTTTTACTATGCTGTAAGCCAACATTACCTGTTGTAACACGCTTCTTTTGACCTCCAGAGATACCCCTTAACAATTGATCTCCTACCAATATATCTGCACAGGCATCCAATCCCAAAACCTGAAAAATAAATATCAATGATCGAACGTCTTAATATTGAATCAGAGGAAATGATCAACTGGGTCATGTCTAATTAAGTTTAATATATTTTCATTTTTGAAGCAGTTTATGTTACCTTCAAAACATAATCTGTTACAATGCTTTCTTCCTGGCCTTTTGCTGCTATTGCCTGTTGTAAAAATTTAACTTATTGATCATTTAAAAATAAAATAAATAAATAAATAAACAATTTTGGTTTTAACCATCTATAAATTTCTTAAAGAAACAATGTACAGGTCGAAGTGTTTGTTAGTATCTAGCTTTTGTCACCTTCATATAGATGTCTATATCTGGTTCGGGCTTGATATTTGCTTCTTTCTCTCTTCTGAGCAACTCTGCTAGCATCTCTGTAAAAACAAATTTACCCAGTAGTCATACTTTCATTTGTATAGTTAAATCCTGAATATAGATAAAGGAAGCTTGAGGAAAATAAAATAAAAAGAAAAGAAATTAAAGTCATATGTAAATAAACCAATTACCATAACGTGGTCCAACCCCTTGGCATCTTGCAGAGAAGGCCAAGGTTTCTCTGACTGTCATTTCTCCAATATGGAGATCATGCTGAGCCACGTAAGCAGCAGCTCTCTGAGGTACAAACTCATGCATGTCATGCCCATTGTAAGTCACTCTTCCAGATAACTAAAACCACAAATACAAACAATTTTATTTATTTTCTAACAAACCAGTCACAAATTGTTATATATATATATATATATATATATATACAGTCCGTCTATAGTGTGGATGGTCCTTATGCGGACCATAGTATTGGTGACGGTTTTTCATAATATTGATGACGATTTTTTAAAAAACCGTCGTTAATACTATGAAAAACCATCATTAATACTGCGGTCCTCATGCGGACCGTTCTCACCATAGAATTTCCATATATATATACACATATAAATATGTAAAGATATAAATATGTAAAGACAAATAACCTTAAGATTAGGGTCAAGCTTTCCAGCCAAAGCCAACATGAGTGTCGTTTTCCCAGAACTCGGAGGACCCAAAAGCAATGTCATTCTTCCAGGCTTGATGATCCCACTAACATCTTTGAGAATTGAAAACTGCTTCTTTCTTGTGGGAATTATATGGAGGAAGTTGAGGAAGCCCTTTTGAAACACCAATACAAACAATACTTTTGTAAAAAAAGTGATTCAGTTGGTTGATTAACTATTTATATATAAATTTAATATGTATCATATGTAAGGGTAAATTGCACAAAACTCTCCTTCTAGTTTCAAACTTTTTCATAAACACCCTTTCATCTTTTAATATTGCATGTACCCTCATAAACTGATGGATCAGCACCCCTCTTAATTTTTAAATTGCACTTTGGTACCTTTTAGTTTCAAGATGTTGCGATTTAGGCCTTTTGTTTTCAAACCTCCCACATTAGGCTTTTTATTTTTGATTTGATGCAAATTAATCCAATTGACATGATATCAAAAATATATTTGACATAATTTAATGATCTAATGTGAAATATTAAATTTTGTATTTTATAACCTATGAGTTATGTTTGTTGTTATTAATATGAAAAAAAAAAAAAAAGAAGGTGAAGTTAATTACTAAAATAGTGAGTTTTTATTTATTTATTTTATAAAACTAAAATGGTGAGTTAGATGAGATCTAACTGGATCAATATAAAATGAAAAATAGAGGGTAATATGAAAAAAGAAGTTGAAGTTAATTACTAAAATGTCGAGTTTTTATTTATTTATTTATTTTATAAAACTAAAATGGTGAGTTAGATGAGATCTAATTAGATCAATATAAAATAAAAAATAGAGGGTCAAATATGGTGAGTTCTAAAATAGAGAGTCTATTTTAAAACTCGCGGGAAGAAAAGTTCAATTAACTTTTTTTTAATATATGTTATATTTTTTTAAATATTTATTTAGAATAATAAATAGTACCCCTCTCAAAATAGCCCCATTATAGAATAGTGCCCTTTTCAATTTTTAATTTTAAATTACATGAAATTTTGTATCCTTTATATAAAAAAGTTCTTTAAGAAAATGTTATTATTTCCCCTTTAATATAGCTGTTTATTCTATGGAAATTATGTAAAATTGTTTTCTAACATCATTCAACTTAAATTTTTCATTATTATGTAATTATTGGTGTCTATATGGTCAAAATTCCTATTTTAATTTTGAATGGAATTTACCATAATTCCTCTATATAGTTAGTTACCTTACTAATTTTGCATAGAAATTTCAAGCAAATAAAGCTCATTTAAATTTGGTTCCCCAATAAATAAAATTCCTAGATCTCCTTCTACATTCAATTTTCTTTGATAAACTCCCTTTCCTTTAGTCAAATTTTGAAATTCGGTGGTCATCAAGCTTTAATTTTTTTTTTCCTTAATAATGACCAAACTCAATATAAAATATTAAAGTATCTTTAATTTTTTTTTTTAATAATGACCAAACTCAGTATAAAATATTAAAGTAAAAAAACTCAATAGGATTTATATTCTTTGCTTCTAAATTAACAATACCAAAATAAACAAATTTTAAAAATAAATAAATTTAAATTTTATTTTGTCAAAAAGTGCCACTTTATAGTTTATTTTAATTTTTTAACGAACAAATTTATTTATAAAATAACTTTGAGAACAGTTATTTTTTTTATTTTCATATTTTACATTTGGGGTGTTTTTGTCATTATAAATATTAAATCATATTAACCAATATTTTAAAGTTGAACCAAGGAAAAGGGAGCATGTGAATAAAGGTGGCAATTTATCATGTGGTTCCAACCCTTAATGGGGAGGATTTTCCCCGATTAATATAGGCCGCAGGGTGAATATGAGCTACATTTTTTTGCACTATATCAAGGTCGGAGTGAGGATGGGAATATAATTCTCGCCCTATATATATATATATATATATATAATAAAAATGATTGTTTTTTATTTTTTACCTTTAATAATAAGTTTTATATTTCTTTGTTTACTTTTATCTTTTTTCTAAATTGTAAAATAATAACATTTTTAAATATTATTTAAAAGAAATTAATTTTTCAATATTTTTTAATAAATTAACAATTTTAAAAATAAAAAAATAAAACAAAATAAAAAAAAGAAGAAGAAAATAAGGTGGGGAGTTGGGAAACCCGCCCTGACCAAGGAAATCCCTATCCTACCCCGCCTCCCTTATAATCGGGAAATAGGGTGGGGATGGAGATGGAAAATCCCTGTGGAGCAAGGACAACTCGTTGCTATCCGTACATGTAAAAGAAAAATGAAACTAAAAAGCCAGTAAATGCAATTTTTTTAGAAATAGAAGGTGCATATGAAAAAACATGATATATGTACTGTTTGTTAGTATAATTAATTACCTCGAGTAAATTGGCGCAGAAGTTTAAGAATGTAGGCAAAGCTCTGCTTCCAACATAAGCTTCAGCTTCAACGTTTAACTGCTCGAATCTGACTTCTATTGTAGGTATACAAATTCCCACCCTGCAGAGATAAATAATCAAGAAAAACTTATCGCTACATATTTTGTACCAACAAATTAAACAACTTTAAAGAATATATATATATATATATATAAGAAAATCTTCTCTCTTCATTATATAGGCATAGATAATATTGTATTTTCATATAGATTAGAGATAATGAAAAAACATAATATATATATATATAACAATTTAATCATTATAGTATTCTTATAAAAGTTTTGTAAGACCCGAACATATCTAATTAAGGATATGTATGTATTTTAAAATAATTGTGAATTTTTATTTTGAAATATTTTAAATTTACATAAAAATTTTATCCTAAAATTTAGATAGCAAAATGACTATATATATATATATGTATATGTTTTTTTTTAAGCGCAAACCTATCAAGGCGGTTCTTGATCTTGAACAAGAAGTCAGAGTGATCCTCTTCATTATCTCCCACTAATCTTTGGATCAACTCCTTCCGCTCTTGAAGTCCGAGGTTTCTTACATCAATTTCATGTGCCTCATCGCCTCCGGGCGTTATCAAAAAACCTTTCTTCAACCTGTTATAAGTAGGGAGTCTATGGAGGGCTTCCCATTTAACATCACTTTTTTCTTCATTAATGTCATATGTAGAACCCGCAGGGAAAGCTCCCATTTCCATTGAATAACTTGTTCTGGATTTCTCATGAAAATCACTGCTGGCATTACTCGCCATTTTGCAACCAAAAAAAAAAAAAAATTGCCAATGATCCTGAGCCAACTTACATTTAACCCCCCCAAAAAAGCTAAACTTGTTTTTTTGTATACAATTAGCTGTTCTTTATTGCAATAAAAAGCTTCTTAGAGCACTAATACACACACACACACACACACACACACACACACATGGTATATATCACCATGCAAAAGAAGCGTAATGTTGAATGATTTTATGTATCCGTGTAGCTCCCTGTGTGAAAGGAAGGTGGTATAAGTCCATGGGTCCAAGATTGCAAGCGGAAGAATCGAATAGAGTTCGACGACCCGTCGGTCAACTTTAAGAGTTTGCTTCCATGTGGTAACAAAGACTTTTGACAATAAATAAAACGTAGACCGAAAGAAAAATGTATGGCACTCAAATAAGTCAATAACCAAGAAATAACGTCTCATTTTCTATGGGTTGATGTAATTACAAACAAGTACGAGTCAGTCATCTCGCCCATGCTATAAATTATGTGAATTATTAAAAATAATTATATGTGATATTGAAAGTAACATAGATTTAGAAATTAATTAAGATATATTATAAAATAATGTTTTTTGATTTTTTATTCTTAGACATAAATGTGAATAGATGAGTAATTGAATCAATTTTATCTTATAATTTTAAAATATCATCGATAGAGTGTAAAAAAAAAAAAAAAAAAAATACTAAACTGATTGACGTTGTCAACTTCTATAATTGCATAATGATAAAATGCGATGCTATATTAAATTATTAATTTGGCATTTTCATTTTAATTTAGTATTTGAGATCAAGAGGTGCCCATATCAAAATTTGAGAATTGTTCAATGCCATTATACATAGCTATTATAGCATTTACTTTGACATGCTCTATTATGATTGCTCACGAGCTGTCAAAATGCGAAGAAGCACAAAAAGAAAAGGAGAAATTGATCAAAACATCGAACCCTGAATTATTTTCACATGGCTTTTCCTTCTTTTTTTATTTTTTAAAAAAAAAAATAATAATACATGGCCATTCTTATTTTTAGAGAAAGTTTTTAATTTTGCATAATATGCCAGTCGACAAAACTACATTCATGGTCAAAACTTTGATTTTTTAACTTGTACTAAAACAATAATCGCCTGGGGACCAGTGTTCAATGGCATCAAGCTTCAATCGTATAGAATCATATGCCTTGGCCGAATGATCGAACAAATAAAAGGAGAATCAGATACCGGGTCAAATGGTGCCATTCCAAGTCAATTTGTGACAAATGCTAAAAAATAACTTTGCCACATTAACATCTTCCCAATTTATTAATTCTTCTTCTTCTTCATTTTTTTTTTTTTTTAAGTTTCTGAAAAATGCAAAACCAAGAGAAAAATGCATGGTTATGGCTTCTTCTTCCTCTCTTTCCACTGTGACCAAGGTTTTCAAAGGGAGAAAGCATGAGAACACGGCAAAGTTAAGTGTCAAGTTTTATAAGTCTAGCTAGGTGTGCTTAGGTAAAACATAAATGTAAAAATATTTTTTTAAAAATTTTTATTATTATTTTAATTATTCTGAAACCATTAAATCAAAAAATAATAGATACTTTAAAAGTCAAAATTTATTCTAAAATCATTAAATCAAAAAAATAATACATATTTTAAACATTAAAATCTCTACAAGTTTATATCACCCTAGTGCATCCAATTAAAATAAGTTCGTAAACAATTAATCATAATGATTCATAGAAAATCATAATTTTTAAATTTTCAACAAAAATATAAATCTTTCAGTAATCTATAATTAGACAATTTAGCTATCACTATAATTTATCTCTCTTATTTATTTTATTTTATTCCAATTCATTATCTTGTTCATCTAATTTATATTTTACATCAGTTGATACAAAATCGTTTTCTTTGTAGCACCAAAACTTTTCATTTGTTGTTAAATGTGCGAGTTTCTAATATCTTATTAAATTATTTTTTATTAACTCTTTTTAAAAATAATAATAATAATAAATTAACTTTAAATAAATTTATTTTATTTTATTTTTTGGGAAAAGGAATAACCCCTTTTCACGCCTAGGCTTGCCTTTTGGCGATCAAAGCACCATTGACAGTCTTTTTCACTCCTAGTTCATATGGGAAGCTTTTTTTTCACGTTCCATGCCTATATCGCTTAAACCCCTCCTTCTTACACCTTTTGGAATATTGTTTGTGACCAAAAATATAATAATTAAAACAAAATAAATAAAATCATTCGAAACTCTTTTTTTGTATTTTTTTTCTTTCTTTTTTTTTTTTTTTTTTTTTTTTGGGTTAAAACCACTATTCAAAACCTCTTGGCAGACCACTTATGCAAAATCTCATGTTATAGCGCTCATATGCATCCTTTGTCCACCCATCTCAAACCCAGGTTTTGAATGAGCCAAGATTGAAGGAGTCGATGGATGGTTCTATAATTAAAAAAAAAAAAAAAAAAAAAAAAAAAAAAAAAAAGAAAAAAATTAGAGCTCCAGTGAGCCATAATTGCTGAGGAAGAAAAAGATGGCTAGTTTACCCCAGAAGATCAAAAAGTCTAAGAGAGAAGAACCAGTCTTGAAAAAAATTTACGTTCTCAAAAATAAAAATAATATAAATAAAATAATGAATTAGAACGGTGAAATTGACTTGGCACCGTCACAAAAGTCAACTACGTCATTGATTGTTTTTTTTTTTTTTTTTTTTTGGGTTATTTGGATCCTAATTAGAAATTATTCATTGCATGATTGGAATTTTGGACTCAGTTTGTGGTTGTCCCTTGCGAAAGACTGCACTTTTCTCCGGTCTGCAGTTTGTATATCAACATCCACCAAACGGTGATGCAGTCAAGTCAAGCCATAACAGGTTCCAGCTGCAGGACATGTCGCAAACAACCATATCACCTCATTGAAATTGAATGTCAAATGAGACAAATTTGTCAAATTTCTCAGCAGGCCCGGCTTTGAGGGTGTTGAAAATGTACCACAACCGTAATACCATACCACAAATATGTAATAAATTATACATGTATTGTTTTTATTATTTACAAATTAAGATTTCTGAAAGAGATTTATTTTGGAAAAAATTAAATTGTAAAAAAAAAAAAACAAAAGGATTCAAAAAATATATAAATATTATATGAATATATATATAGATATACACTTTTGGGGAAAAAAAAAAAAGCATATTCATTAACAAGATATTTTTTTTATTATTTTGGAACCCATAATCTCTATGTTTTTAAGTTTTTGAAATCCCAAATTTCTCTGCTTAACTCAGGACTGCCGCTCTCCCTCTTCGTCTTCGAAGGCATATTTTTCTTTTTAATTATATTAAAGTCGAAACTGCAAATAAAGATTACTATAAGGGAAGAGAAGAAGATCAATTAAACTAGGCATGGGTTTGATATGGTGGAAAAAGAAGGGAATGGTTGTCCGATCGGATCAATATAGAAAGCTTAAATCAAATATTAGCGTATTGGTTGGTAGCAATGGCTTCCTTTACATAACAGATTAAAAAGGTGAACCTGTTGGGATCTTTTAGGTCAAATCATACGAATGCTAGAAATTCATCTTCCTCAATCTGTAGATTAATTTATGGTTCCCCAACTTATAAAGACCAAAAATCTGATGTACTTATTGTAATATCCCGTTCCAAGGTTCAACAAAAATTTTCAAACTTGACCGAGGTTGATTATTGACCTTTGACTTTGACCATTGATCGAAAGGGATCAAAAGTTGACTTTTTGATTTGGATGGAATTCTGGGTTGACTGTGGTACCGTTACGAAGTACACGTTGGCACGAGTTCGTAGACTAGTAGCACGTTGAAAACGGAGCTACAGTTTGAAAGTTATGAGCAAAACAAGTCAAGATTCAAACTGTCCAAGTGGTACCGGAGTTGATTTTTTATTCATGCATAGTTGAGCTTTGACTCATGCATGGTTGTGAAGTACTAGTCGATACGAGTTCATAGACTAGAAGCACACTTAAATTGGACATCTGGTTAAAAAGTTATGGACGTGTGAAGTTTTCCAAATACCGTAATATTTTAATATTTTTGAATCGATAAATAGTAAAACACCACATGTCGACATTTGAGAGGTCCACGTGGGTGAATAGTATCACCCACGGTGGCTTTTATTTTGGCAAAACGGCAGGGGAGGAGAGAGAAAGAGAGAGAGGAGAGAGAAAGAGGGAGAGAGAAAGACCACCGGCCACCGCCACTTAGCCGTTTTCCCGCCGAATCTTGTCACACGCGCCGGCCAGGCAGGAGCGCCTCTCCATTTTCGACCAGCCACCCAAATTTCAAGGCCAACCGACCGGCAACGCGCCGGATCGAAGCGTTTTTCGGCGACGACGATTTTTTCCCTCCACCACCGGCCACCGCCGATTTGCCTAGTTTCCGGCCATCCCAAGCTACACGCGCCTAACCGATCTCTCACCCATGGGAATTCCGGCCTACCTACCAAATTTCATGGCCACCGGACCTCCAACGCGCCGGGATCGGAGTATTTACCGGCGAGGGGCCGAAAATCTTCAAACCCAGATTTCTTCGCCATCCGGCTTCCGTTTGCCTCACCGCCGGTCCCATTGGAACCCGCTCCCCTCGATCTACAAAAACACCAAAAATCTCAGCCATCGGCCACCGCACGCGCCTCCGCCGGTGACGATTGCCGGTGACCACGGCAGCTCGTCAGAAATCACTGTTCCGGCAAGTAGCCAGTTGCACCGCCGGTCCCTCTCCACTAATTCTGACCACCTGAATCCAAATCCGGGATCCTTTTCCTCCAATTCGCGACGGTTTGAGAGAATCGAAGAGTTGAATCCTAAAAGCTTTCCGACGAGATTCCAGCCACCTCGGGTCCGATCTCCGGGAAGTGAGACCGGATTTGTAATCCTCGTCACTCAAGCTTCGATTCGGTATATTACTCGTCAATTTTGGTTAACGTTTGTGTTAGACCCCCCGGCACCGGGTATTATTTACCCGAATAAAATATTAATTTATTTGAGTTGTGTAATATTGTTGTTTTAGGAGCACGGATGCGTTGTGGAATCGATCCTATGGAGGATCTTAGGTTAATTGCATGTTCTAGGTGAGTGACCCACCTTGAAAACTATTTTGGGATGATTAATTATGTTTATGTTGTGTTAAATTGATATCTGGATTTATGCTCATGTGGTGGAATTTAATTATAATTGTGGAAAAATATTATTTTATAAGTACATATATGTTTATTGGTGTTAAACGGAATTTTGGGTTATTAAGAAATTCCCGATTTTTATTATTGTAATTTAATTGTATTTATTACGCATGAGTAAGGTATTTTCAATAATAAATCGTATCTGGATTTTAATATTATTTTTGGGCATAATTGGTTTAAATATTTTAAGGAAATTATTTGTTTAAATTGGTAGTTTAAATTTTATAATTATGCCCGTGGAATATTATTTGTTGGACCTCGTGTTATGAGAAAAATTATTTTTATATTGTTATCGATATTTTCGTACCGGGTATGTTAAAGGAAAATGTGGGATGGTGAAATTGAAAACTGGTATATTTCCCACGGTGATTTTTGGAAAATCGGTACGGTAATAATTAAATTAATAATTATTTTAGACGCACTCATACAGTATTGGTGTTCCGGTGTATATATGGTTAGCGCGCAAATTATTATATCTCCCGTGAGTTGCCATTGGACCGAGAGCAGGCAAGTTTTATATAGTGCACATAGCGCCCCCCTCCTTGGCTGGGATGATGGTTTCAGTAGCGGTACTGTCGGGACGCCGAAATGCCGTATGCAAGTTTCTCTCTTTAATCTCCCGCCAGTCAGTGCTCGGGACGCTGGATATCGAAGGGCATCATTAGTAAATGGTGTGGTGCGTCAAGTATAAATTTTCGGATAGAAATTTCAAACCCCAAAGTGTTCAAAAATTATTTATTATATTTTATTACATTTTATTTATATTTGGGGTATTTATCTGGTGTTACTAAATTAATTGATCCCTTGGTTTTCGGGAAATGCGAATAATGGGTTTTGTGAAAATGTTTTAAAAATGGAACATTTCCAACGGAGTGAATAGTGAGGGTTTTGAGAGAAAGTATTACTTTCAAATGTTTATTATTTATTATTTATCTAATTATTGGTATTAATTAAATTCCTTTATTTGTTATATTATTAATGTTAAAAGTGTTCAGTAGTTAGGGTCATTCACTGAGATGATTAGCATCTCATATTTTTAAATTCCAGTCCCCTAGATCCAGGTTGGGAGACATTGATCATTCAGGGTGAGCCCAACGTCTCAGTTCGTTGCCGAAAGTCCAAGAAGTATTTCTTCCCTTTTTTCCTCTCCATCTTGTATTACTTTTTTCCTCTCCATCTTGTATTACTTCTTTATCTGTCATTGTATTTATTCCACATTTATTTGTATAATGCTCTGTATACTGTATTGGACTTATTTTATTAAATACTGCATTGATTCCCTATTATTCTTTTGAAGTGCTGAAAATTTGTGGAATTATATTGTAGTAACGTAGGAGGAATAAGGGGATGCTTATAGAAGTGTGTTTTCAGTGCAGGAAATTTTTGGTTAGTCCTACCCTTAGAGGAGGTGCTGCTGGATTTTTCGTTGGAAGGTTCGGTGGTATTTCCTTGGGATCAGGACTTGTCTAGGATTCCGGTGAAAAATTTTGGACACTTATGGCTTGATTGAATCTGTTAATCTGCCTTCACTATTCTTGAGCTCTAGTTATGCAAATGAGAAATTTCTCACCAACTGGAAACCCACTCATCAACTTCCTGCCAATCACTTAGTGTGTTTTTTTTTTTTTTTTTTTCCCCCAATTGACTTGATTTTTCTTGCTTATATCAGCAAATATTGATGTGAGATGGAAAAATAAAAAGCAAGTTTTATCAAAAATGCTTTTGAAAGTAGGGGCAAAAGTGCAAGAATAGATAAATTATCGTGGAAGACCAAATTGTCCGTGACAATAACACCAGCCCCATAAAATAGCATATTAGTTGATGTTTTGCATTTCATGTACTTTCTTTTATTTTACAGAGACTAGCATATCACCAAATTTAGCGCTTTCCATTGATGAGTTTGCTTTTTTTTTTTTTTTTTTTTAATAAAAAAAAGATGATGGATTTGCATATGATTTGCCTTCTAAACCTACCTTTAATGTTGAAGTTTCTATGTAACTTTTTTTTTTTTTTTTTCCTTGGACTTGTATTGGTTTAACTTATGGGAAAGCATGAGGTTTTGTGAAAGTAATAATAATAATAGAAGAAAAACATCGAAACTTATCGTTGAAATAAAAAAGGAGTTTTCTTCTCACTGGGTTGGAAATGACCATGTTAATCTAAAAGGCTTCAACTTTTTATCCCAACAGCTTTTCTCTGTTTTCTATTGTTTCAGATAAATTACCAAACTTCAACAAAAGAAAGAAAAAAAAAAAAAATTCAGATGCATTTGCTAAGTTGAGTTTTAGCCATCCAGGCACTTTTGCTGCCTAGTATGCTATACAAATTTAAAAACTTTCTGTAAAAAGAACTGCCATGCATGATTAAAAACCAAAAAAGGAAAAAGATCAACTGCATTTTGACAGCTCGGGAGCAATTATAATTGCATGTCAAGTAAATGCCGCTGGAGATCATAATACACGACGATCAACTACTGGATATGTGTTCAACCTTGTTTCAGGAACAACTTCTTGGTGCAGTAAAAGACAACCAACCATGTCTTTGTCAACTAAAGAAGCAGAGTACAGTGCAGCCGGTACGTGGTTGAGACTACTACTTGAAGAGATCTACATCAACAAATTAACTATGCCATATCATTTCATTGTGACAACCAATCAGCAATATAATTCACAGAAACTCCAATATACCATGCAAGAACAAAATATATATAGGTACATTATCATTTTATCGGAGAAAAAGTATAGCTAGAAGAAATTAAAATACAATATATCAAAACAGAGGATTAAGTGGCAGGCTTATTTATTGAAGGACTCAATATCGCCAAGCTCGCAAAGTTCAAAGAAATGCTCAACATGGTGATCAGAGAATCAATCAAGAGTCAACAATGAGACGGAGCATTGATAATTATAAATGCCAATTCTAACTAGTTTTTTATAGAATAATTACTCCCTAGAATAATCTACAGCTATATTGAATAGTCTTTATTTAAGTGGGCAGCAAAAAGAATCTAGAAATTGATGAAAAAAATTTGTTGTAAAAAATCTATATTAACGGCCTATCTGGAACCATCCATCCAAGTCGGTGAAGTAAACAGACTCCTATTTAGTATAAAGAGGTTACACGTGCTAGTCATATATATATGACAATCTGAGAGAGTGAATGATTATGTGGGTGTGCTGTCTCCAAGTGTCGGTGAGTGAATGTGATTATGTGGGTCTCCAATTTAGTGAGAAAAGTGTTAGCGCGTGTCAGTGAGTGAATGGTGTCTCATTAAAAGTCAAGCGATTCTGTGTTAGTGTGGATTGAAAAGTGTGCAAGAGCGTACTAATTTCTATTAATTAATAGAAATCAGTTCTTTGTTTACTTTGTAGTCCTCTGTCTCCAACAAAAGTTGGAATAAGGTACTTTCTAAGCAGATTGTTAATTAGTCATCCATTTCTGTTTTTTCTCTCAATAACCATCTGAATTTTAATTTCTATTAAAGGTTCTTCCAGACTCAGTGGAACCTCTGGGAATATTAATTTCTATTGAAGGTTCTTCTAGACTAAATGGAACCTCTGGGAATACTGGTTTTGAGGTCCCATGGATTTTTCACTCAAGTGTATTGGTATTGGAGAGGCATAGGGGGATTACTGTTATATATGGTATTGATCAACTTCTGTTTCAGTCTGGCCCTTACATACCTCAGCCGTGGGTATCTTTACATAATCAATATGAAGATTTAAAAGGCTAAGCCTATATATGTAATATTGAGATTCATAAATTGTTGTGCAGCTTATGTGAAGCAGAATGCTGTTAAATCAGAAGTATCTCAAAGCAATCAGAATGTCAGCAAGACAAAAGAAGCCATTAGGTCAAAAAGCAGAGATGGTAGTTTTAGTCAACAAGCAACAGAGATGATATATTTGTATTGGCTCTGCCAGACTATTCATCATTTGTGCGATTTGGTTAAGATGGTTGAATTCTAATTGATGTGTAGAGTGTGGAGATCAAGATATTAAGACTGGAAGTAATCCATCCAGATCCTCATCTGTTGCTAAAATCAATAACAGGAAAGCGGGAGTGTCTTCCATTTGAACCGCATTGCATCACTTTCGAGAAGATCACCTACTCTGCTGACGTGCCATAGATAGCACTAAAGTGATAAAGCTTGTTCATCTTTCAGATTTGATTAGTGCCAAAATATATCTATTTGTCTGAATTCCACTTTCAGGAAATGAAAAACCACCTTGGGAAGAAACTAGTGATTCTCAAGGGTTTGAGTGGTCCTCTCAGGCCAGGTGTGCTTACAGCTTTGATGGCTGTAAGTGGTGCTGCAAAACAACTCTTTTGGATGCTCTGGCTGGTAGGAAAACTGGAGGATATAGTAAGGGTGGTATCAACGTTTTGGTTTCCCAAAGATCCAAAACATATTTGATAGTATATCTGGGCACTGCAAGGAAAGTGACATCCACTCTCCTAATGTTACTGTCTGTGAGTCCTTGCTCTGCCCAACATGACTGCGTTTGTCACCAGAAGTCAATTCTGAAACTAGGAAGGTTGGTATTTTAAATCTAAATCCTTTGCAGGCTTTTGCTTTTCATAACCATGACCGATTAATTCAGGATTGAGATATTTTGTTGAGCTACATATTGAGCTTCGACTTTAACTTAAACTGATGCCAAAGTCAAAACTTTTTTTGTTGAAATATCACTTTCGAGATTAGTCACAAATAGGCCTTTCCCTTCTCAAGGATGACAAAGGCGAGTCACAGAAAGTTAGCATGTATTGTTTGCTTTTTGCATGGCTAAGTTTTCTAATTAGTCAAATTGTTCATATATTAAACTAATTGTATGTGCAAAAAGAAAGCAAAAGCTCATAATACTTCCAATACTTGATAAGCTACAAGTAAAAAATTGTTTTTATTTTGCACAAGTAGCCTTGATCCTTTACCAGCTTTTAAGTAATGCTATTTTTTTTGAAACTGGATTCTGGTCATAGATGTTCACTGAGGAAGTGATGGAACTTGTAAAGCTGAAAACATTGAAACGTGCAACGGTGGGGTTACCTGGTGTAACTGGTCTTTCAACTGAGCAGCGCAAGAGGCTAACAATTGCAGTTGAGTTAGTGGCTAACCCTTCCGTAATGTTCTTGGATGAACCAACTTGAGGGCTGGATGCGAGAGCTGCTATCATTGTTATGAGAGCAGTTAGGATTTAGGAACACTGTGGACACTGGAAGAACAGTTGTGTGCACTATCCATCAGCCAAGCATCGACATATTTGAAGCTTTTGGTGAGGTAGGAAACGCTAATAATGCGAAAAATTTGGGCTTATTTGTTTGCTTTCCTCCATATATCATATATTTTGCCCGACATTGCAGGTATTCCTAATGAAGCGAGGAGGAAAAGCGGTATATGTGGGTCCATTGGTTCGGCACTTTTGCTATTTAATCAAGTCCTTTGAGCTATGATGCTGCTAAAAACCAGCAACTAAATGTGGTTAAAATGAATTATAATATTTTAAAATGTTTACAGATACTTAAAACATTTTTTGTTCTTATAGAGGGAATTCAAGGGAGTTACTAAATTTAAAGATGGTTATAATCTAGCAAGTTGGATGCTGGAAGTTACAGCTCCAGGGAAAGAAAAAGAGCTGAGAGTTGATTTTGCTGATGTATACAGAAATTCAGGACTTTACATGTAAGTCTGCTCATTACTACTTTATGTAGTTACACTGAATAAATAATAATAATAGTAATAAATATATAAACTACTCCGGATTGAATATCCCAACATAAAGATAAAATTGTTGTTAAAAGCCTGTCCTGTTTATACAGCATATTTTAATTGCGAATGTTTTATTTCATATGGTTTAGTAGAAACTAAGCACTTATTGAGGAGTTAAGCAGTCCTGTTCCGGTTCAAAGGGCCTCCATTTCCCTTTTGAATTCTCTCAGTCACTTTTCTCACAATGTTTGGCTTGCTTTTGGAAGCAATATTTGTCTTACTGGCACAATCCACGCATAAAATTCTTTTTTACAACCTTTATGGCTCTAGTATCTGGGACAATATTCCTGAACCTTGGTTCCAAAGATTGTAAAAATATGCAGAATTCATGAATAGGAGGAAAGGGTATAGGTATAAAAAAACAAAAGAAAAATAATATAATAAATAATATAAAGTAATATTATAAATATATAATAAATAATAGGTTAGGCCTAAATCGGTATGCCGGAATAGGAAATAGAACATGAAATAAGGGTCGATGAGATAGAAAAAAGGGATAATAAATATAATAGAGTTCATATTCGAATTTCATAGATAATATGAACGGATGAGATAGAAAAAAGGAATCATAAAAAGAATAAAATTCAGTTGGAATTTCATAGATGATATGGCTTGTGTTGTCTATAATGATAGGCAAATGAAAGGCTTTCTGAAAATTTTTATTCATCTACTTTATATTTTGAAAATGGATTTTGGTTGAACTTGAAAGTTCATTTATTAAAATTGAATGAGTAAACAAGTGGATTGTATTCGGTTGAACGCCCCAACAAAGTGAGTGCTAGCATCCATTTTCTATTTCTTGCTAAAATAGAAACACAATAAACATAGAAGTTGAAATTTTGTAAGTATTTTTGCCTATATATAATAATACGCTGGCATTGTTGAATCCTCAGGACGATGAAATGGGATCCTTTCAACGCAATTGGTTCCATGTACTGTGCAGCTCTCTTTCTTGGTATTAAAAAATCATCACTAATGCAGTCGGTGGCTTCTGTGGAGTGAACAGTTTTTTGTAGAGAATGAGCAGTCGGAATGTATTCAACCTTTCCATATGCCTTTGCACAGGTGAGTGACTAAATTCCATACTCTTTATTAGAAACTTCCATTGTCAAAAATAATTCCAAACATTTCTATGATGAAGTGGGAATTTCATTTGTTTATGTAGGTTATGATTGAGGTTCCTTGTGTCTTAGCTCAAGCCCTAGCATATGGGGCAATTGTTTATGTTATGCTTGTTAAATAAATAAATATTTATGGATTTAGTATAATTAGTTACTCATTTATAGGGTTTATGTAACACATCGTCCCAAAGTACAACGGAAATTTTCCAACTTTGACCGAGGTTGACCATTGACCGTTGATTTTGACCTTTGACCGAAGGGGTCAAAAGTTGACTTTTTGACTCGGATGGAATTCTAGGTTGACTAAGGTACCGTTACGAATTACACGTTGGCACGAGTTCGTAGACTAGTAGCACGTTGAAAACGGAGCTACGATTTGAAAGTTATGAGCAAAACAAGTTGAGGTCCACATTGTCCAAGGGGTGCTGGAGTTGACTTTTATTCATGCAAAGTTGAGCTTTGACTCATGCATGGTTCTGAAGTACTCATCGTTACGAGTCCGTAGACTAGCGGCACGTCCGATCTGGACATGTGGTTTGAAAGTTATGGACATGCGAAGTTTTTCAAATACCATAATATTTTAATATTTTTGAATCGGTGAACAGTGAAACACCACATGTCGCGATCTCAGTCGTTCTTGTGAGTGCACAGTGGCACCCACGTGGTTTTTCTTAGGTGAGGTGGGAGAGAAGAGAGGGGGGGAGGGAGAGAGGAGAGAGAAGGAGGAGAGAGAAAGAGAGGGGGAGAAACACCGGCCACCACCGGTTGGCCATCGTCCGGTCACCAGAGGGCCACACGCGCCACCCCACTACCTCCGCCTCCTCAATTCCGATCGGCCACCCAAATCTCACAGCCAACCGGCCGGTAATGCGTCAGGATCGGAGCGTTTTCCAACGACGGCCATTTTTCCCCTCCACCACCGGCTACCGCCGTTTGACCCATTTCCGGCCATTTTCAGGCCACACGCACCAGCCACCCTCACCACCTCCTCATTTGCGGCCAGCCCACCAAATTTCACGGCTACAGGACCTTTGACGCTCCGGGATCGGAGTATTTTTCGGCGAGGGGCTGAAAATCTTCAAATCCAGATTTTTTCCAATTCCGGCCTCCGTTTACCTCACCGCCGGTCCCGTTAGAACCCTCTCCCCTCGATCTACAAAATCTCCAAAAATCTCGGCCACCAGCCACCGGCGGTGACGATTTCTGGTGGGATTCGGCGGCTAGCCGGAAAATCCAGTTCCGGCAAGTACCCAGTTGCACCGCCGGTCTCTCCCCACTAATTCCGACCTCCTGAACTTAGATCCGGGGTCCTTTTCCTCCAATTCGCGACAAAATGGGAGAATCGAGGCTCTAAAGGCTGAGAGCTATTCGGCGAGATTCCGACCACCACCGATCCGATTTCCAGGAAGTAAGACCGGATTCGTAATCTTCGTCACTCAAGCTTCGATTCAGTATATTACTCGTCAATTTTGGTTAATGTTTGTGTTTAACCCCCCGGGTACCAGGTATTATTTATCTGAATAAAATATTATTTTAGTTGACTGTGTGTGAATTGTTGTTCTAGGAGCACGTATGCGTTATGGAATTGATCCCATAGAGGATCTTAGGTTAATTGCGTGCTCCAGGTGAGTGACCCACCTTCAAAATTATTTTGGGATGTTAAGATATATATATTTTGTATAAATTGGTTGTTTGAAAAATATGTTTGATGTGTTGAATATTTAGTAAATTTATATTTGAAATTTTGGTGTCAAAATTGAATGGAATTAAATATTTGTGCATTATAAAATATTTTGGTTTTAAGAAATTTGAGATTTTGGTAATTATTATCAAATTTCATTGTTGGAATATTTCATAATTAAATATTTGGTAAATATGTTTTATGTATTTGATATTAAGAGAATTTCCATATAAATTGTATTGCTAAATTATAATGTTTTAATAAATGTTTTGGTGCCAAAAGAATATATTTGGGAATTTAAAGAAATTGTGGATTGATTTATTTTAATTATTGCTATGTTTATTATTCAATTATTGTGCACAATTATATGAATTAATTATATATGAAATTTATGTGATTTAAGGATTTGTTGATTTAAATGGATTTTGAAGATTGGAGAAAAATATTGTTTTAAAGAATTATGTTTCAAAAATATTTATGCTATTGGAAAATTGTATATTTGAGTTGATGGAAATGAAAGTTGATGGATTTGAAAATTAAATAATTGTATTGACGGATTTTGTGATATGAGAAAATTATATATATTATCGAAGTATTCATGCTGGTGATATTAAAGAAAAAAATGTGGAATGGTGAATTTGAAAAGTGGTATAATTCCTACAGTGAATTTGAAAAATTTGATATTTTAATAATAAATTTAATAATTGGTTTTAGACGCACTCATACAGTACTGGTGTTCTGTACTATATATGTGGTTGAGCGTGCAAGTTATAATGTCTCCCGTGAGTTGCCACTGGACCGAGAGTAGGCAAGTTTTATATAGTATACATAAGCCGTCCCCCTCCATGGCCAGGATAACGGTTTAAGCAGCGGCGCTGTCGGGACGCCGAAGCGACCGTATGCAAGTTTCTCTCTTTAACCTTCCGCCAGACGATGCTCGGGACGCTGGGTATCGGAGGGCATCACTGGTATATGGTGTGGTGCGTTAAGTAATTATTTTTTTCTGAGATAAATTTCAAATCCTAAAATTTTAAAGTAGTAATTAAATGAGAATGTATTTAACGTTGTTTTTATTATTTATTTCAATTGGAAAACTTAATACAAATTTTATGGAATTTTATTATGTTTTTGATTACTTATTTATATTAGTGTTTTAACAATGCATTTCATCTTGATTTTACTAATTATATTGATTTGGTGATTTTAAAGAGATCTTACTATATTTTTACCATTTATCTTAAATTGAGGTTTAATTTGGTTTAATTATTCCTTTATTTAATTGTTTAATTAATTAATTCATTCTAATTATTTTAATTATTTCCTGAATTGTTTTAATGTAAGTTTCATTAATATTCTTATATGATTTGTTTATGACATTATCAATCGTTTAGTAATTATTAAGAAATTATTTTTATTATATTCCTATTTTATTTTCATTATAAATTTTGGATCCTTGATCTAGTATACTTTATTTGATATTTAGTTGATCAATTGTTTTTCTTGGTTTTCAAGGCATATAAATAGCGGGTTTTGGAAAATGTTTTAAAAGGGAAACTTTTCCAATCGAGTGAATGGTGAGAGTTTTGAGAGAAATATTACTTTCAATTAATTATTATTTATTAATTTTTTTATTGTTTGGTATCGATTAATTAAGTTTCTTTTATTGTTATATTATTAATATTATAATTGTACAGTAGATAGGATCACTCACCGAGATGATTAACATCTCATATTTTTAAATTCCATTCCCCAAGGTCCAGATTGGGAGACGTTGATCGTCCGGGGTGAACTCAACGTCTCAGTTCATTGCCGAAAGTCCAAGAAGCATTTCTTCCTTTTTTCCTTTTCATCTTGTATTGCTTTATCTGTCATTGTATTAATTCCATATTTATTTGTATAATGCTCTGTATACTGTATTGGACATTTAGTTATTAATTATGCACTGATTTACTGTTATTTATTTTGAAGTGCTGCAATTTGTGGAATTAAATTGTAGTAATGTGGGAGGAATAAGGGGATGTATATAGAAGTGTGTTTTCAGTGCAGGAAATTTATGGTAAGTCCAACCCTTAGGGGAGATTCTGCAGGATATTCCATTGGAGGGTCCGGTAGGGTTTCCCTGGGATCAGGGCTTGTTTAGGTTTCCGGTGAGGAATTTTGGACGGGTCCTGACAGTTTATTTATGCCATTAAGGGATCGATTTGTTTATTATTTTGTAGTAGGTTTTTTGGTTACATATTCTCTGTAATACTCCAGCTAATCTATTGGATTTGGGGCCGACAATTTAGATCAAGATACAGCGATACGATTCGAAAATGACATGGAATAAATGAGTTTGGGCATATCATAAATAGGTTTGGGTTATAATTGGGTCAATCCATTTATTATGGTTATTAATCGTGTCATTTTCGAATTGACCTGTTTAATTCGAAATTGATCCATTATAATTCATTTATTAAACGTGTTCGTTTCAATCCGGTACAATTATATACCTATTATAATCTATTTAAATTTAATTTTAAATTATAATTTTACTTATAATATATTATTTAATAAATAAACAATATTATAAATTAAAAAATTTTATAAAAGTAATTTTTTTATAAAAGCACATGTATTGAGATTTATGTATTGTAGATTAGGATTTACAAATATAATTTGAAGGTATATTATTATGAAATTTAAATATTGTATTTTAATTTTTTAATGCATAAATTATTTTTATGTTGTTTTTTTAATTATTATTTTTAAATCATTTTCAAATAGGGAGTTTGATTTCAAGTTAGTAGAATGGATATATTAATAAACAAGTTAATTTTTAATATATAGATTAATTTTGAATTAATAAGATAATTTTTAATAAATAAATTAATTTTTAAGTTAATAGATCAATATTTAAGTTTGTAGGTTAACAAATTAACACGATCTATCAAAGTAATTATGTTAAACAAGTCATGTCGTGTCGGGTCGATCTGTTTATAAACGGTTGGATTAGTGTTTTAAATATCTGGCACGATCGAATTGGGTTGGGGTTGAACATTTTTGACACGATTATTAAACGGAGCGAACGAACCTGACATGTGCCACCTCTAATTTGATTGGAGGACTAACTCTCTTTATAAGTTTATTGATTTATCCATATTTTTATTATTATTATATTATTAAATTATTATTATTTTGTGTGTGTGAAAAACTAATGGATAAATCTGATTTGCAGAGACTATAAATAAAGTTTAGAGCAAGTAAATAAGGATAAGTAAACAAATACATTCTATATTTGTGATTAGGTTTTTTAGAGATCAGTTTGAGAGTGGTTTGAGAGTAGTATGTCCATAGGCACTATTATTATGTATGTTTTAGATCCGTAAATTCCTAACAGTGCTTGGTTCCCAATGGACTTTAGCCAAGTTCTTCTGATATATATTTTTCAAGTTCTTCACCTTTCTATACTACATTTACTGTAGGATGATGTTTGTGGCTTGACACCAAACCTGCACATTGCTGCTATATGTGCCTCTGCATGTTATGCAATGTGGAATCTCTTGTCGGGATTCGTAATCCCAAGAAATGTAAGCTTTGTAAATAATCCCAAGATAAGTAAACAAATACATACTATATTTGTGATTAGGTTTTTTAGAGATCAGTTTGAGAGTGGTTTGAGAGTAGTATGTTCATATGCACTATTATTATGTATGTTTTAGATCCGTAAATTCCTAACAGTGCTTGGTTCCCAATGGACTTTAGCCAAGTTCTTCTGATATATATTTTTCAAGTTCTTCACCTTTCTATACTACACTTACTGTGGGATGATGTTTGTGGCTTGACACCAAACCTGCACATTGCTGCTATATGTGCCTCTGCATTTTATGCAATGTGGAATCTCTTGTCGGGATTCGTAATCCCAAGAAATGTAAGCTTTGTAAATAATAATGCAAGCATTTGCTTTGTGAATTGTTTGTTTGTTTCTTATGTAATTTTTGCGTTTGCCAAATAAAGAATTCCTATATGGTAGAGATGGTATTGTTGGGGAAATCCTATGGCTTGGAGCTTATATGGTTTGGATGCATCACAATATGGTGATGTGAAAAAGGAGGTTATGGAGACAGGACAAGCAATGAAAGATTTTTTGAGGGACTACTACGGTTAAGATCATGAATTCTTAGGAGTTGTTGCTGCTGTGGTTGTTGGGTTTACTTTCCTTTTGGCATTTGCATCTGCCTTGTCCATTAAGATATTGAATTTCTAGAAGCGATAGGATATTTACCTCTTCTTGAAGCTAAGTGGGATTTTCTTTTATTTTTTTCCCCTTTTTTCTTTTTTGCTGAAACAAGGTTATAAATATCCTGCAAAATTATGACTTACGTTCTGAGTGTTACAAGGCATATCTGCTGTATGAGGTTAATAGAATGTATGGTTTATATTTTTAGTATCTATCTTATATCAATATAAAGAAGATTGAGATTAATATTTAGTGTATAATGGTGATGTGTTATATACAAAATTGCAATTATTTGATTTAAAAAAAAAATAACCAACAAACATAGTTGCATACGTATTTTCATAACAAGTTAGCTAAACACTTTTGAGGGGCTTGTGAGGCTCAAGGTTTGAGGTAACAAATGAAGTGTTTTTAGTCAATTATTTACAAGTTTCAGCACCATATTTTCTATAGGTGGCAATTTAGGTCATGATATGGTGATACGATTTGAAAATGATATAAAGTTAGCGGATTTAGGTTTATTATAAATGAGTTTGGATCAAATTCGGATCAATCCATATAACACGATTAATAAACGTGTCAGTTTTGGATTGCTCCGTTTAATCCGAAATTGATCCGAATTGATCCCTTTAATTAAATGTGTTAAATAACGTGTCAATTTAACCCGACACTATTATAACCCATTTAAATTATAACTTTAATATATTAAAGTTACTATTAATAAAATTTTAACTAATATTTTTTATTACTAAATATCAAACTTATTTAAGGTTGTATTATTAATTTTTTTATTAATAAAAAGTAAAAATTATTAAAATAATATTTATTTACTTAAAAATAATAATTAAAATGCCTAAGAGTATTGTATTTATAGAAAATTAAAGACATAATTATTAATAAAGTTTTTTAATATTATTTTTAGGGAAGTAGTATTTGATTTATTATGTATATATATATCTATCTATATTTAACTATTATATGAGATTTTTATATTATCATATTATATGTTATATTATTGTAAATTTATAACTTTAATTATATGGTTTTACATATATATTTTAATTTTGGATTAATTAATGATTAAATTATTTTTATGTTATATGAAATAACTAATTTAAACAATATAATTTATTTAATTGAATAAATTTTGTGTAAACGGATTAATTTCGTGTAAATAGATTGTGTTAATGCAAATTGATTCATTGAATAAATGGGTTATATGGATCGTGTCAGATTGCTTGTTTACTAAACGGGTCAGGTTAGAATTGAAAATTTCTGACATGATTAATAAACGGATAAAATTAAGATTAAACAATTTTAACACGATTGATAAATGAATTGACATAAATATAACACATTAACATAAATTGCCATCCCTATTACCTAGGATGGAAAACAAGCCGTTATTTTGGCTTTTCCCACTGTATCACTTGGTAAAATACCTATCAAATTGAGCTAGTCCCCGACAGCAGCATAAAAAGCGTGTACAATCTTCTCCGTCAACTATTATATTACAAGACAAAATAGCTTTCATTAAGGTTTTCCTTTGCACAAAGCTAGATTACTGCATTAGATCACGCATATTCCATTGTTATTAGAGTTCTAGATTAAGTAATACAACTGCTATTATGCACAAAAAAGAAACGAAAAAAAAGATTTTAGTTTGAGAAAACAACAGCCTCAGTTCTATACGATCCCTCTCGATACTTTTCGTGGAAGTTCTGAATGGCATTATTCTGAAAGTTTCACCTATCTAGACAGATCTGTTACAAGATTATGCCAATTTGACCACCCTATTTTATAGATAAAGTTTCATTCACCATCATGTTTTATTGCGTTTTGCAGTTGGAGCTCCATTGACTGAAATAGAGCCATGTGATCGCAGCATGTAATGGGATGTTCTACATGAAAATTAAGGTCTCTGCCCTCTTAGGTAGCTTGTTAAAAACCAACCATTAGTACTGATACCAACACTGTTTGACAAATTTAATGAATAATTTTGACAATTGGAATTCAACCTATTTGCAACTGAAAATGGAATAGAGAAATTCATTTGTTCAATCATAACAAAAAAAATAAAAAATAAAAAATAAAAAATTGGATTTGATAATTATGTAACTTTAAGATGTATATATATGATAATAGTTTCTACTAACTGAATTATGAAATATTTTTATTATTAATAATTTATTTGTGATCATTATTATTTATTAATAATTAATTACTTAAAAATAATACAATAATTATTTAATATTTTAATAATTTTTATAATTAATCTAATAATTAATTAATTAAATAAATTAATAAAAAAATTTCATAAAAAAATTTTATTATTATTTTATAAAATTTCATTGCTATTCAATATTTTTTAATATTTTTATATAGAAATTTCTACATTTTTAACTCTCAATATTATTATCTCATTTTTAATCTTTAAAGTTGATTAAAAAAAAATGTCAACTCCGCTCATGACCATTTCGCT
Source organism: Ziziphus jujuba (assembly GCF_031755915.1). NCBI lineage: Eukaryota > Viridiplantae > Streptophyta > Magnoliopsida > Rosales > Rhamnaceae > Ziziphus > Ziziphus jujuba. Next base: position 26,630,743 of record NC_083387.1, read on the forward strand.
GACACACGACGAATATTTCTCAAAGAGTAAAAACAACATATGGTCAAATATCTTACGTCAGCAAAAAATGCATCGTATCCGTACGATGATTCACAACGACATTTCCATAGCGTGCACACGCACACACCCAATCCAGCCCGTGCATAGTGCGCACTCTATCGTCAACCCCCTCGGCGCACTTTAGCAACCAAAATCCTCTCTCTTTCTCTGCGACACACCCCATGTCTCCGCCCCCTTTGGGACAAAGAATGAGCCAGAGAATGAGCGAGGAAAAGAAATTCATATAAATTCTAGAGAGAGAAAGTGTATATAAATATATATATATATAGAGAGAGAGAGAGAGAGAGATTTCTAGATTTTGAGGTCCGTAGAGATATATTATGGGAAGCAGCTTTGTCTCTCTACCAGCGAAGCGTTCCCTATATTCAATATTGTATAGCTCAGAAGAAACCCGAATGTCCGACCCGAACCCGTACATCGAGAACGGGTCCTCCAACTCCTACTCCAAGCGCCCCAAGCAGCCATCGACTCCGCCTCTCAACGTACCTCCCGGCCATGTGGCGTTCCGGCTGCTCTGCCACGCGTCGCGCATAGGCGGTGTGATCGGAAAGGCCGGGAGCGTGATCAAGCAACTGCAGCAGACCACCGGGGCTAAGATCCGGATCGAGGATGCCCTACCCGATTCGCCAGACCGGGTCGTCGTGGTCGTTGCGCAGAGCGCTTTGGCGGCTAGGGTTTCCTTGAGGAGCCCAATAGGGAATGTCAATGGCGGCGGCGGAGATAATGATGGAGACGGGGGAGATATGGAGGTTTCGAAGGCGCAGGAGGCGCTATTAAGGGTTTTCGATAGGATTCTGGAGGTTGCGGCGGAGAGCGGGGCCGTCGGAATCGGAATTGGGGTTGGGGTGGTATCGTGCCGGTTGCTGGCTGAGGCCCAACAGGTTGGTTCGGTGATTGGGAAGGGAGGGAAGGTGGTGGAGAAGATTAGGAAGGACAGTGGCTGCAAAATTAGGGTTTTGACGGACAAGTTGCCGGCTTGCGCTGCCTCCACGGACGAGATGATCGAGGTAAGTCTTCCTTTTTTTTTTTTTTTTTTTTCTTGTTTTTTGTTTGGGGGGATTGATAAAGGTTGGAAGTTTACTGGGTCTTTGCTTCAATGGCTGCAAGTTGTTTGGAAGTACTGGCATTGAATCATGGAGTTTGGTTGTAAAATGTTCATGGGTTAAATACATATATATATATATATACATAGTGTGTGTGTGTGTGTGTGTGTGTGTGTGTGTATTTGTGTGTTTGTTCTAAAGCACTGGATATTATTGGATGATAGTTGCTTTGAAGTTTTTGATTTTGGAAATCTTAATCGTTTTTATTTTTTTTATTTCTTTGGAGTAAAAAATGACAGTCCTTAAAAGCAAGCATAAAATGTAGCAGGATAGATGAACAAAGAATTGGAGACGGGCACAGTGTGTTTTAGTGAACAATAAATTGATTTTAACTAGGAACTAAACTAAGAAACCACGGAAATAGAATTCTCTAAGATTGCTATGGAATAAAATTCTTCTTTGTTTTTGGACAGAATTTTGTGTTTCACTCAACCTTTTACTACAAGGTTTCCATGTCAGAGATACAATATGCTTCATCTGTCATTCAAAGCGAAGAGGAAACCTTGGTTTTGCATAAAACTTGGTTTCACTAAATCAATTTCCAGAAACAATATTTTCGTACAAATTTAAGAATACTTGTTGGTTTAGGTAGTAGCTTTCATGTGTACATTGAGTGGTTTGATTTATACGCTTTTCCTGTAACTTAGCAATAAGTTTCAGTTTAAGTATTATTTAAACTGTATTGCTTATGCGCCTGGGTCAGATTACTGTACCAAATAGGAGGAAGAAACTGGCTAGTTAAAGAAAATTGTTAGTTTACACCATAGAGATCAAAGTTCAATAAGAATTGTTTCTGTTATTATGGTAAAGCTTCATGGCTAACTGTCGTATATGTCAGCCTTATCGTGCTTCATTTTTCTTTGTTCTAGTGAGATTTTGTTTCTTGTCCCCTGTTGACATGCTTATATTTTATCGCAGATAGAAGGAGATGTTTTGGCTGTTAAGAAGGCACTTGTTGCTGTCTCTCGCTGTCTACAAGATTCCGCACCAGTTGATAAGACGAGAATGGTTGGTAGCAGACCTCTTGAGGCAGTCTCCCGTGAGACTTTACCTGATTTGCATGTAGAACAACTTTCACAAAAGAATTCACTGCTACCCACTTTTCCAAGCAGCTCCATCCCTATGCCGAGCAGCTCCATTAGTTACATATCAGGGGTTCGTCCATTGTCATTAGAGTCTGAGAGAGTTTCCACACTTGATGCAAAAAATCAACAGCAGGAAGTTGTTTTTAAGATTCTTTGTCCGAATGATAGGGTTGGGGGTGTAATTGGAAAGGGGGGCGCAATTGTTAGGGCTCTTCAGAATGAGACTGGAGCTATCATAAGTGTTGGAGCAACTTCGGCAGAGTCTGAGGAACGATTAATTACTATTACTGCATCAGAGGTATGTCATCTCCAAATTTCTAATTTTTCCCAACATCCATTCTTTATGCAGGTGTGTTTGTTTGTAATGTGTTTTCCCTTATCTCCATCATTGTGTAGAGCCCTGAATCACGGTACTCCCCTGCACAAAAAGCTGCGGTTCTTGTCTATTCTAGGTCTGTAGAGGCAGGCATAGAAAAGGGTCAAGAATCTGGTTCAAATAGAGGATTATCTGTTACTGCACGTGTTGTAGTCCCATCAAACCAAGTTGGATGTTTGTTGGGAAAAGGAGGTGCAATAATTTCGGAGATGAGGAAGGCAACGGGTGCTAGCATAAGAATAATAGGGGGTGACCAGGCATCGAAATGTATCTCAGAGAATGAGGATGTGGTACAGGTGTGATGGTCTCTCTTTCTTTCATTGAATTTTATCCAGTTTTCTGGGTTGGCACAATTGAGCGTATTTTTCTGATGGATTCATGTGAGATTTAGTAGTATGTCGAACATAGTTTCAAAGTTGGAAAGTAGAAAATAGAAAAAAAATTTCCTCTTAACAGCTTTTTAATTTTTGAGCTGAATTATGTAGATTATAAATGTGATATCATTTTTCATACTCCTTATGGGAGTAGATCCGTCTTGTTTTATTGTAAAAAATTCGTGATGCTATCTCAGTTTTGAGTCCTAAACCTATTAGATGACTGCTTTGTTATACATATTCCTTATATTTTACAATCAATATTATAAGGGCTCAGCATTTTTCTCCTATTCTGCATCATAAATTTGCACTTCACACTTCCTTATGTTGCAAATTATTCAATCTTATATGGTGATCTACTTTCTTTTATTTTCTAAAGTCATCTTTTTGTATTACCTAGTCTTTTATTTGTTATCCAACATCATATTTTGTTGAAAAATTCCATCAACTCGGTGGTATATGTAGTCAAATGGATAACCAATGCTAATTTCTGTGGTTGGTGGCAATTGTTCCTATCAATGTTTTCATTGCTTCGTGGATTGTTAATTAACTGGATCAGTAGTTCATTGTAGTACAGATTATTGTATTTGTACATATCGTTGTTAAAACTGTCAAATTGCTTGGCCTATTATTTATTTAGTGAGTAATGTTTGTGATAGCTCTTGTTTTTTGGCCCAAATGTTTAAGGGGAGAATTGGGGGTTGAATCTCTACCAAACAAAGTAGAACAGAAGGCAAACTTGATTCTTTGTTCATACATTTTCTTAGACTTTAGAAACTAGATGATCTCTGAGTATTCACACTATGCCATAGATATTGCTAGTTTTCTGTTTTTCAAGTGCTTGTGTAATGTCTTTTCAGTGCTGTTCATAAATGTGGGTTTTGTTTTTCCAACGAACCCAAGTTTAGGAATCCTATTTGTATTAAATATTTTCTGACAGAAGGTCGGGTCTTTCCATGATTGTGCATGTAATTAAAAAGATTAATAAGTGTGATTATTCATCCTTTTCTTTTTAATACCGTATGCATGCTTCATCGTATTGAGACTTTTTGAAGGGATCTGATGATGGATATATCTATCAATGTGGAATAACAAAATATTAAGGCCTTCTGCATATTGTTTATGTATATATATGTACTAATTGGATACTAACATTGAGACTTCCCAAATGTGTATCCAATAATTTATAAATGTTAGGAACCAACGTTTTAAATTTTATCTTACGTACTTATTGTGACATGCATTTTGTAGGTTCGCCTAAACTGGAATGAGATACCTAATATGCTCCTGCATCATTTTTCTTTATTTATACTTGGATTTCTATATTGAACTTATTTTTTAATACAAATTGTAAATTGTATATGGAGAATAATTGCATTAGCATGCTAACATGTGAATTGCATGTATCTTCAGTTTTAAGATTTTGGATCAGTTTTGTTTTTTTGCCTCATTGAGCATGCTTATCAAGTTATTCTTCTGTAATTGGACAATGAAGACAGTTTCTTCTTAGACTTTAGATCAACTTTGGTTTTATGTCTTACTGTTATGCATTTGTTTCATCTTATATTTGTTTCATTGGGGTTCAAATTATTACTTCTGGTTCTGTATGAATAATTACAAGGAGGGTAATAAAAATTACCTTTTTCTCCTTTCTTTGAAACCTTTGCTTTAATGAATAGTCCCTAGAAGAGAAGGAGGATAATAAAGTAAAACATGGAAAATTCTGTATTTAGTTTTCATGTACTCCACATGCAGCTGCTCCATCATTTTCCTTGAGAATTGTGCTAGCATTAATTTACTTGTTAATTTTTAGGGTTTTTAGTCTAGCAGGGTTTTAATACGTTTCTATTCATTCATTTTCTTGACAGATTTCAGGAGATTTTTCAAGTGTGCAAGACGCTGTGTACAATGTTACTGGTAGGTTGCGAGATAACCTTTTCTCTAGCACACAAAACAGCACTGGAACAATGAACTCTTCATCTTTACTACCTACAAGTCCCTATGGAAGAATGAGGGATTCAGCCCCTCTTGGAATTCAGACATCTCCACCAGTTGGTGTTACTCATGGTGTTCGTCGACATACTCCTCTGACTCAAGGCATGGATCATCTTGGACTTTCCCACACTTATGATCGTCCTCCGTCACCACCAAGATCATGGACACCACAGGCAGCATCACAGGCAAAATCTGCCTCTGTCTCTATATCTGTCTCTCTCTGTCTCTCTCTCGCATGTTCCTAAAATAGTTTACTTGTGGATTTGATCGCAGATGATAAGCGGAGTAAGTACAAGGGGCATCACTGATTCTAGCAGGGGATTAATGGGCATCACTGATTCTAGCAGGGGATTAACTAATCTAAGAGGTGGCTTAGAACTTGGCAGGTAGGTTATGAAGCACAATGCATGGTTATATATTTATTTATTTATTATTATTATTTTGACTTAGGGTGGGTGGTTTCAAATAGTTGCTTTGACACTAAGCTGTCCCTATGGAATGGGTATCATGACACTCAAAACTGCTTAGTTTAAACAATAAAACAAAATCGAAGCCTTTTGTTTCACCTGAAAATGATGCTTTCTGATGTTGCCACTATTTAATTCGGGTTATGGATGTAATCTGAATCTAATTCTGTTAGTTAAATATATTGGTGCAGTTTAACTGGTAATTAAATCAGATGGTGTTCTTTACTATCTGGATTTAGTATGCTTTCCGGAGTACTCATAGTTAAATATAAAATTTATTGTGTTTTGATTTAGGAATTAAGTCCCCGATAACTTATATGCACATGTTTCTGTCCCTAAGATCTTTCTCGCTCAAATGGTAGTCAGTTGTTCAAGTCAATTACAGTAAACTGAAAGTCATGGCTACAATCATGATAGAAAATTAGTTGCTTTCCTAACTCATTCATTTTATCTTATGTTTTCAAAAAGTTATTTAAGTAAAGCATCTACTCGTGTGGTTTCTAATGCAATGTTAAAGTTGCATGATGTATTAAAGAAACAAAAACATTCAGGACGTCTGAGTCTGATTAAAGTATTAATTATTTATTTTGATTCTTTCTTCTGGCATTAACAGTGGAAGCAAGTCAGCCATTGTAACAAATACAACTGTAGAGATTATAGTCCCTGAAAATGTTATTGGCTCTGTATACGGAGAGAATGGTAACAATTTGGCTCGACTAAGACAGGTAATTCTGTTTGACGATAGTTTGTTCAAATATGCTGCATTTTAGTGGTAGCTAGATCAATGGGCATGAAATTTGACTTTTGGAAGAAGAAAGTTTTAAGTATTTATTTCTGTAATAGTTGATGGAATTGAAGTTACTAGATAAAAGTTTTTTTGGGTATTTAGCTACATGATTGATATATGCTATCAATTTGTTCTTTATGATGACTGTCCATGGCTACTGAAATATTCTACTGAACTTTTTTGAAAGTTGCTAGTTTACAATGGTAAACTGTTGTTCTCAATGAATTGTGTGGTTTGAACATGGGCTTGCCTCTTTATTTTACTTTATTCATTATGGGTGGGGGTGTTTGACTGTCACAGAGAGATCATTGAGGAACACGTTTTAAAATAATATATAATCAAAACTTCTAAATTATTAGTATTGTTACCTGCAAAATTTCTCTTTTCTATTCGCAAGCTTGTTATATTATTTTGTTTTTCTATTGTGTATGTGTTTTGGAGGATGGGGGTTTAATTATCTTCTTAGTGCTTGCTATAGATTCTACCAACCTCTGGATGTGTGCATGGGTGTGTACTAGTCATCTTTTTAGTTTAAGTATATTTTAAGTGAATGTAATCCTAAGAGGAGGTACACTAGTTGAGAAGCGATAGGCAATTTCAGTCAAATTGAATAAGCATGATACTCAGAATTATTAGATGATTATGTAAAAGATTTGAAACATCAAAACAGGTTTAATTAAAGCAATATGCTCAAGCTGTCATGTTAATTAAGCTCTCATTTAGCTTGACTTGGTTCATTGCGTAATGAGTCAAGTTTGAGCTCAATCAAGTTTAAATTTTGGTTCAACTTTGTTAGAAAATCTATTATTTTGAAGTCTAAAAGAGCTGAATTAGGAGAAGTCTAAAAGAGCTGAATTTTTCCTGACACTAAACTATTACTGTATTTTGATTTTTATTTGTACTTATATATATATATATATATATACACATACTTACATACATGAATATTTATATCTGTAAAATATTGTATTTCCAATTAAAGAAAATTGAGAGATCTAATTACAATTATCGGTTACAAACTGAGTATGGTTTGAAAGATTCCAATTCAAAAAGTCAGTATCTGATAAAATGTACGATGTCTCTTGGTTGAATTGGAGTTACTTGTGGATTTCTTGAGTTGACCTCGTCAAAACTCAAGGTCAATTCATATTTTGAGTAAGTTTATTATTATTATTATTATTATTATTATCTGAAGATTGATTTAGTTTTCTTAGGAGTTGAGTTTGAAAAAATCGAGTTCAGAGTTAAATTGATTGTATTTACAAGCATAGGTAATTGCTTCCAACTCTTTTGACTCTCTCTCTCTCTCTCTCTCTCTCTCTCTCTCTCTCTCTCTCTCTCTCTCTCTCTCTCTCTTTATGATCAGATTTCAGGTGCCAAGGTTATTGTGCACGAACCTCGTCCTGGATCAAGTGACAGGATTGTTGTCATTTCTGGGACACCTGATGAAACCCAGGCTGCACAAAGCCTTCTCCATGCATTCATTCTTACTGGACCATCATGACAAATCACATATTGATGGGTGACTCCTGCTTCACTTTTTTTATTGGTTATAATTTCTCAAAAAACTGTACACTAGATTAGGAAAATTGAGGCCTTTAATCAAGCAATTCAGCTCTAATTGCCTGCCCAAAATGTGCTATGTTGATGTCAGATACAATGTTCCCTGATTCATTAACTATTTTTCAGAAATAGGAGAAAAGTTTAGAAGACAGCTTCCTACCATTTTCAAATGTGTCTTAGAACTTTTGGTTCTCTGCCCATTTCTGCCTTCCTGGTCAGTGAAGGGTTTCTCCAGTTAGAGGAAGATGTAGAAGTTTCAGGTAGGGCTTAACAAATTGGGCAAACTTAGGCTGCTAATCATGTTGACAATTCTCCCTCTTAAGAGGAAGGGTATATTTTGATGAAACTTTGAAGAAAGAGCCTTCTCTTTTTGGATGCTGGATGTATTTCCCTTTTCAAGGTATGTCAATAACCCCAGAATTATATTCTGAGAGCATTTATTATGGTATATTATCTCCTTGATCTTTCTTTGAAGAAGCGGAATTGTGTTTTATTAAGCCATTACATGTTAAACTAATTGTTATATTTCCTAATAGTTGAGGTCTATTTGTGTTTGGTTGTGGGGTTCAGCCCTTGTATTACTGCTTGTATTTTGCCCAAAGAAATACAAAATAAAGTTCCAACTTGAAACAAAAACCTAACAGATGAAACTTATTCACCAATTTATGTTTGTAACTCTTAGTTCTACAATCACGATGGACTAATACCACGAGTGTTGCAGATAAAACTCACAGCCACGGAAATTATTTGTTAATTGCTTATCACATAAATATACTTCAAATCACCTTCTGGACTGTATTCTTGCATAAAATTACTACTAAATAAAAGACTGCTTTAGCCGTCCAGTTTTAATGAGGTAACAAACAAGAATTTTTTTGTAGATAGGAGCCATCCAAGAAGTTATCTCATGCAAACTAATATCCTCTAAATTGAAAAGTAGGAATTGGGTGCTGTGGCTCATCTGTTTTCAGCTTTTGTGGTGTATCTGTAGTTATGGAGTTTTTAGACTGGTAGATGAAATAGGTGTGTTAAAGCATATTCATTATAATGATAGCTTTTGGTAGATGAAATCGGAGTTTTAATAGCATACCCTTTCTTGTTATTTTGTCAAACAAATAGATCAGAGACCTTTTTCCTACATTTTCTTATTGGAAAAAAAATGTTTCGCCCTTAAGTTCTTTTGAAGTGAAAAACATGCCCCACTGGTGGATTTTCCAGCTTTTAAATGGTTTAGGTTTTAGTTCTCTGGTGGAAACCGTCTTGGTGAATAGCAAAGCTTGTTACAGTAACCTACAGGATAAGTGCTAGATGATTCTGTTTAAAAGATACTAAAACGACTATCATTTGCAGAAATGTTTGAATGGTATTTCAAAAGTGTTTTGAACATGCCCAAAACAAATTTTGGTAACAATAAAGGAAAGCAACAATTTCATATAAATAAATAAAAATAAAATAAAAAGGCAACAACAAAATGCGGACACAGATAATTGTAATTGACCACTACACAAGTGAAACTAAAATGTAAAAACAGAAACACCCTTTGAAAAGCATCACAGAAATCAGATCTGCCCATGTTTCATTCGCGTCATCATGATGAAGACTTTAAGGTTAACATCATGTAAACATGGGTCACAGACATATAGTTCTATCACAAAAACAAGACTGTATATATAAATATAGTATTTTGGAGCACGTTTCGTTCAACTCTTTACAACTGCATCAGCTGCAACTGTTGCTGTTGATGTTGTTGGAGGAGGTTTGAGAATGATTTCTACATTGTCATGGACTCCTTGCAGCAGTAGCTCACCATCATACGTCAAAACCTTCCTCTTCTTTGCTGCCCTTAGAGTCCCAACCAGTGCTTCGAATATGTTTGCACACTTATCATCATTAAACAGCACACCAAATGTAACCTTCAAATAGACATCAAACTGTGTATCAGGAGAAGAAATTAAGAAGGCCTATGGAAATATCAAGGCATCAGCTTTAAATTATACCTTGAGATGTTGCAAGATGAAAATAGTTAGATCAAATGATAGCAAGAAGAATCAAAATCAAAGAATGATCGACAACATACTAAGCTGACGAAACTCGATTGGTGTGTTCGTTATCTGTCACAGTATATATTATCTTCACAAAAATGTTTCAGTGTGCATGCATGAATGTTCATGCGTGCTAGCACTAATATGTACATGTGTCACCGAAAAGTCAAATTATCATCCATTAATTGTTTCTCTATCTCAATGCTTAATAAAATAAATCATCATAGAGCTGCAATGTAAAATTTTGGATTCAGTAACATAGCTGAGAAAGGAGACTTAAAATGTAAAATGCTGAATAATGAGAAAATTCTTTTGAAAATGCAAACATGATGAGCAACAACAGGGTAGAACAAGGGAACACAGCTAAATTTCTCAATCATAAGCACGGGACAAATTAGACATGCATTTGCAGAATGATCATGGTGCCTCATCATTGTCGTCTCAAACTTTTTCATGTATGAAAATATTTTCTAATGGCCAGGATCTACATCTAACACCACCAGTCAAGCTGACAAAACGATAGTAAGCTTCTTGCATATGAGCATTCTATCCCTGGTTCTATGTTCTCAAGATGTAATTAAAAGCAATTAAACTCAGTTATGATGATTCTGCTAATGTTGCGGAAGAGACAACGAAGAACGGATAATGCAGTTCCCGGTGACTGCTTGAAGAAATCTCTTGAGTATTATTGAATCAAATAATTTTGAACAAAAATTAGAGGGCATACAGTTGAGAATTCACTTTGCCTCAGCAAAACCTGCTTCATCTTACTTTAGTTCATAAAACCACATTGAGTTCTTGACTTGGTAGGTAGAAAGAAGCAATCAAACAGTAAACAATGTAATTTGGAGGAGGCAATAATATTACGAAACAGAAAGTAATGGAAAGTAAGAAACTGCTTATGATTCTTTTAAAGATGGATTTATAAATTAAATTTTGCTGTTATCATCTGCCAATCATCAACCCTTAGATAACGAAAAAATGAAACCCAAGATGAAACAACTATATACGTAGACACACATACGATGAAATATCAGCTTTAACTAAGATGATAAAACAAACAGACCCATTGCGAGATTACTAGTGCAAAAATGAAACATGAATGCTACTATTTGCAGCGATACCCATCAACAAGAAAATTCATTATACAGTGAAAAACAGTAGTATCTCCAAAGATAATCATTCAAAAACCAGATCGACCATTGACATGGTCAGATAAGCTCAGATCCAGATAAATTCAAAGCAAAAAGTCATATCTTGTCATGTTCGCTTATAATTCTCAACTGGGTCGACCTCGAAAGCAGTATTACGAACTCACAATGAATACAAAATAAAGAATACAGATAATTTGAGATAATAAAAGCGGTCCCAGAATCGCTGACAAAAGAAGTGTTAGAAATAGGAAGCATTTATACGAGAGTGTGTGTGTGTGTGTGTCTAGCTACCTTGTAAGAACCATCGTCTTGGATCTTCCCGAGCCTCTTGATCTCTTCTTTCAGTCGCTCAACCTCTTCTTCCACGTTCATGGTTTCGGATCTTTTCTTTCTCTGAAAAAGAATTTGATCAGATTTTATGGCTCTCTCTCTCTTTTTTGGGTAATGACTTTATAGGAAAACCAAATCACATCAGATTATTGGGACCCACTAACCATCTATAGAGATAAAAGTGTGTCAATTGCTTTCTTTCAAGTGTATATCAATTTTATTCATAAAAAAAAAAAGAAAGAAAAAAAAGTGTATATCAATTTTTCTTTTTTCTTTGCTAAAAAGGTTGATTTTGACAAACACCCATTTGATAGAATAATAATTAATTAATAATTACTTGTAATAATAATAATTATTATTTTTTAGTTTTATTTTTATTTATATTAGCCACGAGATTTAATTGTTTATTTATTTGCAGGAGAGAGAAGATTAGGAACTCTTGAGACTCGGGAGCGAGAGCAATGGCTTCCTTCTCGCTTTCAAATGGGGGGCTGGTGAATTTCCTGCAGCCCAAACAGAGACAGAAAGGAAGGCTTCTCTTTTGTGACAGTTTCTTCGTCAAGACTTCTCGTCGTGAGGGAAAGGCTTTTGGGTCCATTTCCATGCCGTTCAAGAGTAGAGCTATGGGGATGATCAGTGTCATGAACTCTTCTGCAGTAGCAACTGCAGTTACAGGTACTCCTTCCTCATCAGCAACAGAAGCAGCCACTGAAATGGAGGTGAGCGAGATAAAGGAGAAGAGCAAGAGATGGATGTGGAAGGGTCAGTACTCCATTAACTACTTTGTTTCTCAGCATCCTCATCATGGGTCTGATTCGATTCCTCCTGTTCTTCTTGTTCATGGTTTTGGTGCTTCCATTCCTCATTGGCGGAGGTTCGTTTGTCTCTTATCCTACTGTCTGTTTCCATGCTTTTCTAGCCACTCTTTATTCTTATCCTCATGTATTTGTGTGCATATATATATATATATATATATACACACACGCGTCGGTTTTGCTTTTTACACCTAAAATGTTAGAAATCTTTGTTGATTCTTATATATCCTATTTATTTATTTTTTTCCCGGTAATACTAATAATAATATGAATGCCTTAAAACTTGTATGAGAGTTACCTATTATGTTTAAAAATTACAGTAGAAAATATTTTTCAGTTATGTTAAAAAGTTAGTATAAAGAATAGTAGAAAATAGAGCATAATATTTAAAAAATTAAAACAGAAAAACTTTAAACATGGAAGGAAAGAAGATGTAAGCTTTCTATAAAATTTAACTTGCTATGAATGAAGTGAGGAATTATTAATTTTGTTACCTTTTTTATTTTTTTTTTCATTTTTTTCTTTAATGAAAATCCAAGATATTTCCTTTTTGAAAACTTGAAAAAGGGTGAAATACAGTGTCTTAATTGGAAATCAAATTAGGTTCGATTTAAATAATATTAATCAACCTCTAGAGTTAAAAAAGTTACCTCCAATAAAAAAAGAATTTCCGTTTGCATGCTATACACATGCATGTACACGGAAATTTAGGCAAAGCGCGGGTACATCATTTTTTTTTATTTCCAAAACAATAATAACCTATCCTTTAAATTATATATGCATAGACACGAACACCATATAATTTTTATTGTAATCTTTTCGTTTTTAATGCGTAAATTCAGAGTCTGTGTTATGAGATCTTATATCTCAGGGTCTAGGTTGAAAGAGATTTAAATTGAAAGGTACAAGTGTTTTAATTCTTGATATTGTCATGATATTTAGAAAATTGAATTATTTCAGGAATATTAAGACTCTGTCTCAGAATTCCACTGTTTATGCGGTTGACCTTCTTGGATTTGGTGCTTCAGAGAAGCCAGCAGGCTTTCAGTACACAATGGAAACGTGGGCTCAGGTATGCTTCATAGAAAATTTGTTATTAATCCATTAATATTGATGGGGGTATTGATTTCACCACACCTGAACTGGTATTCCAGCTGACTCAAGACTAATTCTAAACAGTTAATCTTGGATTTCTTGGATGAAATCGTTCAGAAGCCAACTGTGCTTGTAGGGAACTCTGTTGGAAGCCTTGCTTGTGTAATTGCTGCCTCAGGTATGTTTAACCTACTCATTTCTAAAGAATAAGCATCTATATCTTGTCTGTAAAGCAATCAATTACACCATATCAATGCTGTGTTACCAATGATTTCCCATGTGATTTCTGTTTTACTCTGTCCTAATAGAATCCAGTCAAGGACTAGTTCGAGGACTAGTTCTTTTAAATTGTGCTGGTGGCATGAATAATAAGGCAGTTGTTGATGATTGGCGAATCAAGCTATTCTTACCTCTGCTATGGTTGGTTGATTTTTTATTGAAACAACGGCGAATTGCTTCAGCGATCTTTGAGCGTGTCAAACAGCGGTTAGAAAAGAAATGTTCAAATATTGAATTTGTTGAAGTGAGTAAATATGATATTAATGCTATATAAGTCTGATGCAGCGATAACCTGAAGAACATTTTGTTGTCTGTCTATGGAAATAAAGAATCCGTGGACGAAGAATTAGTGGAGGTACTACAGTTTTAATCTTTAACTATTGCATGTTCTTCTCTGTGTGCCAAAACAAACACTTACATTCTGTGTTTTGAGTTGAGAAAAATTACAGATAATAGTGGAACCAACATCAGACGAAGGTGCGTTGGACGCTTTTATTTCAATTGTGACAGGTCCACCAGGGCCAAATCCTATACAGTTGATGCCAAAAATCTCTCTGCCTGTTCTAGTTTTATGGGGGAATCAAGACCCTTTCACTCCCCTTGATGGACCTGTTGGAAAATACTTCTCTTCCTTGCCTTCCCAACTATCAAATGTGAGCCTGTTTGTTTTGGAAGGAGTAGGACACTGCCCTCATGATGATAGGCCTGAACTAGTCCATGAAAAGTTGCTTCCATGGTTAGCTCAGCTTCCCGCAGCTTCATGATAGAACAGAAGCTATATATTATATTACTGATTCGCTTATTTCTACTTGGTCATTACTTTTTGAGCAAGGTATATATCTCTCCTTTATGATCGAATTGACAATGTTTATTATAGTTTTTTTCTTATTATTATTATTATTATTATTCTATTTTTGGGTATAAAATGTATACTATATTGTTATAAAATGTTACTTAACACTGAGTGGAAAAGAAAATATTGTGGGGAAAAAAAAAATTTGATTTCCAACATGAGTATATATGGATTAAGGTGTTGGTATTTATTCAAACGACCGATGCATGGTAAGTCTTGTATACTATACGAGGAAAAAAAAAAAAAAAAACAAAAAAAAGTCAAGAGAGACTCCAAATCTCAATTCATTAACAATGGAGCTAAAAATTTATGGGTAATTATATGTTGTCATGAGGCAGCTTTCTCATGACAATGTTATATAATTAAAAAACGAGAAGGTGATGTTCTTCAAGTAATTGTGAAAAATAAAAATAAAATAAAAATAAATAAAAATAAACAGATAACCAATTCGATGGCCAGTTGCATCGAATTAAATGAAGGAAAAAGGTCTGAAAACAAGCAGCATAATTCCATTTATTTTAGGATAATCAAAACCTAAAATACATAAGCGGGGTTCACCATCAACTTTGAATGCATATTTATACATGTTTTATATGTAACAGGTTAAATTTTATTTATTTTGTTTTATTTTATAATTATTATTATTATTTGGTAATAAGACTGGTTAAAATTGGTCAGCCGTCTGAAAAATATTGCTATATGTATAAACTTATTGTTAGATGACCAAACACCTAGCCTTGACAATAATTTAGATGGCGATCAAACTTTACCAAAAATTCAGAATGGCTTTCTGTTTTTCCCCGGCCTTGAAATGCTGAATCTACATTCTTACCAGCTATGTATATGAACTAAACAAATGGCCTTTGAAATCATTCATAACAAAAACAAAATCTGATCAAAGCTTCATTATATTTTATTCTCAAAGCCTGTTATTTCTCTCTTGAATTCCATTGAGCCATGGCCCTCAGGAATTCCTTCTTCTTGGCTTTATGCTTTGCCGGTTTTGCATTCTTGAGCAATATCAATGTTGGTTTAGCTGGTCGTCAACTTTTGCAGACAACAACAACTCCAAATTTGCCCAAATTGCCACCATTTCCTTCAATACTAAACTTGCCTCCTTTGCCCACATTACCGACCACACAGCCTTCTCAGCTTCCTAAACCCACTTTGCCTCCTCTTCCCAGCATGCCCACCATTCCCAATCTCCCAAAGCTGAATTTGCCTCCTCTGCCCTCCATCCCCACAATCCCAAACACAATGCCAACCATCCCTTTCTCCTCTCCACCACCAGCAAAAACTAGCCCTTGAAGATTCTCTATGTCAACTCTTGCTATGAAGATTCTCTGTTTCCTCTATATCTTTGTTTGTGTTTGTTTGTCTCTACAGAGTTATTTTGTTATAGTACATTGGATTTATTTTGATGTGGTTTAATCAATTTAATTACTAAATAAATCATACGTGAGTTTGGACTAAAGAAATAAAAAAAAAAATTTGTTATTCTCTTGTGTTTATTGTATGATTATTGAGATTGTATTCTATATATATTTTGGCGCAGATGCCACATATATCACACTCTTAGCAGAGTTCTGGAAATTATTTTCTTGTCCTTTTTTTTTTTTGTTTCTTGCCTATCTTCGAATGCCAATCAAACATTATATCATTATGCCTATTCTTGAATTCTAATAGACAATGGAATTAACCATAAATGTTCACAATTTTTTTTATCTTGTAATTTTTTTTCCTTTAAAAAAAAAAAAATTATAACACTACAACAAACATTAGATTAAACAATGAGAAGTCTATCTGCACAAAAAAGTCGACGTTTTGGTCTGCCATGCGATGATACATTTATTATTAATATTAAGGACATAACAAAAATACTAAAAATGAAATTACAGATATTAATATTACAGAATGACGTTATTTGATATATTAACAAAAGTTAGACAAAAATGTTCGATTGAAAAGCATATGGAAACCTCCCTTCCTCTCGTTTTGCTTCAGCATTCAATTAAATTATAAAATAAACAATATATAATTAATTATATATATAGATATTGTTACTGTGAAAGATGAAAAAACCAACAAACTTAGCAAGCAAATCATGAAATCAAGTAGATGTGGTAGAGTTAACCCAAAAAAGAAAAAAATTGGTGCGGTTGAGACTGCAAAATTCATATAATGTGATCACATCTAGTCAGTCGTAGTTTTGATTAATAATGGAAGTTACTTGAGATATCAATTTTTGTATCCTAAATATTTCTCAATAACGACAGCTTCAATACATTTAAAGCTAAAAATAAAAAATAAAAAATAAAAATTGGTGAAATGACAACCAATTATGTTTTGGACATTTGCACTTCTAACAAAAAAAAAACCTCCATACTCCATTTTGACATTAAGTTTTTTAATTTTTGATTGACTAAATTAATATATTATACTTATAAAGATATGAATAAATGATATTAAGCTTATAAAATATTACACGTTATTTGCTATATTAGTTTGTAAGCATGATGTTTGTAGCATTATTGGATTTGAAATACCTCTCAAACTTTAATAAGTTCCTTGCAATTCAATGCATTTTCCATTATAGGAACACATGATTTATGTATGGATTAAGTTTTGTTTTGTTTTTATTATTATTATTATTATTATTGTCATTATTTTGTTATTGAAGGTTAGATATTCAAACAATTGATGATTATTTTGGTAAAAGTCAAATTATAGATCTTTGTCAGAAAAACTAGTTATTTTGTCATTAGCATATTCCTCAGTTTCAATAACACACAGAGACATGTATAAATCAAATTGTCGTTTTCCAAATTAATGCATGGTTACACTGAAAACCGGAAATTTAAAGTTTATAACACCTTGTCACGTGGCAGCTTTCCAGGTCTTAATTATCTAACCCCTAGTAACGAGGCCTAGACTCCTAGCAACGATGAAAAATTAAATTAATACAATTATTTATCGAAAAAATGGAAAAATAATATAATTAACTTGATATAATCTTATAATTAGCAAATAAGGACCTGCTGTTCTTTCAGTAAGTATTTTTAAAACTTGAAAAAAGATATTCGTTAAAAAAAAGGAAAAAAAGGCTTGAAAAAAGTTAATAAATTTGATAATTCAATATATGTTAAACTAATAAAATGAAAAATGTTTTATTTATATATTCAGACAGAACAAATAATAACATTTTTTATATATCAACATAATTTTTTTATTTTTTGTTTTTGTTTTTTTTTTTTTTAACAATTAAGCCAGAGGAATGTGGGTATGTTGACGTCAGACACAGATAGGAAATGGATAAGATTTTCCTTTGAGGATTGGTGAAAACCACCAAACATTAAGACAAGAAGATTCATATATGTTTTTTTATTATAAGTTATAGGTTGCAACAATAATAAGGTAAATTGGTCAATATAGGTCGACGATTGGAAACTTGGAAACCAGCATGGACATATGTTAGATAACCAATTACACCTAGACACAACAAGATAGTGAACTGAGAAGGTGAACAAACTGCTACAACAACACAAAGAAGAAAGGCTTATCTATCTTTTTCCCGACCAAACATACATAGAAACCATGTATTCCCAAACCATAAAAATAAGATAGCCTTGAAGTCCCCCATCCCAAAATAATTAAACTGAGATTAATTCCTACCCTTCATTGCTACTTTACATATATCACATTTTTGTTTGGAAAATCTTGAATTAATTTCATAGAGCAATATGCAGGCATTCAGAAATTCCTTCTTCTTGGCCTTGTGCTTTGTTGGTTTTGCAATTTTGAGCAACATCAATGTTGGATTAGCAGGTCGTCAACTTTTGCAAACAACTCCTCCAAATTTGCCAAAATTGCCACCATTGCCTACATTACCAAACTTGCCACCTTTGCCCACAATACCAACTACACAGCCATCTCAGCTGCCTAAGCCAACTTTGCCTCCTCTTCCAAGCTTCCCAACCATCCCCGCCGTCCCGAAGCTGAGCTTTCCTCCTCTTCCGGCGACATCACTTCCAAATATTCCCTCCATCCCCACAATCCCATCCATCCCTTTCCTATCCCCACCTCCTGCTAAAACCAGCCCTTGAAGATTCTCTCAGTCTGCACTAGTGTTCTCAACTCTTTTGAAGTTGTGCCCTGTATGTTTGTGTGTCTCTACAGGGTTTGTAGTAGTACATTTGATTTATTGTGTGATGTAATTTAATTAATTTATTACTATATATATAAATTTCTATGTGAAATTTTGAGTTAGGTAATTTTCTTTCATGGCTATTGAGTATTGTTGAACTCTCTCCACGTATTTGGGCATATGATATTACACTCTTTAATAGATTTCCGGAAATTGATTTTTTTTTTTTTAGGTTTAATTGTATTTTGATATTTTTAACTTTTAGAGTTTTGTGATTTATTAATGTGAACTAATTTGTAGTAAATTTAAAAATTAAAAGTTTAAATCATTAATTTTAAAAATCGAAGATTTAAATTATAAAAACTTACAAATTAAAGATATCAAAATACAATTAACTTTTAAATTGTATCAAATATTAATTTCCTATTTTTGAATGCGATATCAAACAATATGAGAGAGAGAGATTGATTTAATAATCCAAGAATACTTAATGACAAGCACAATTCATCAATTGTAATGCATTACAACTTTTTACATATAGCTCTAATAGAACTTCTAATTTTTATTATGAAATCGTAGACATTAATATTTATTGTATGAAAAATGCTGCTCAATACATTAACCAAAATTATTAGCCAAAAAGGCTAAAGTGACAACTCTCATGCCGTAATGTTTTGGGTAGGTCGATATAGAAAAGCACGATTTTGCTATATGCGGTCGGCATGCATGTTTATCTTATGGTCCCCTTATTGAGGATAGAGGTATAATTTTTTTTTTTCTTCTTTTTTTCTTTTTTTCCACGTCCATTCTCTATTACATATGGGGAATGTACACCCACTATAGCGCAAAATCCTTGAAGAGCATGTGAAAACTTTTTCTTCCCCTCGTTTTGTGATAATATGTTATTACTTTGAAAGATGAAAAAAGAAAAAAGAAAAAAAAAAATTGAAATAAACGACAAACTTACCAAGTAGGTGTCATGTGGTAGAGTTTGACAGACAAAAACTGGTTGGTGCACTAGAGATTTCAAAATTTTTGTGATGTCAGTCGTGTTTTGATAATGAACCTATGGAAGGAAAAATTTCCTACATGGAAGACATTAATGATGTACGTAAATACATTAATTGTTTGAAAATTGTAAACTAATTAAGAACACCATATTTGCAATGCACAAAAGCTGTTTAATACTCCACTTTGATTTAATTTTTAAAATTTTTTAACTGATTAAATATTGATAAATGAATTTTAATAAATGGATTAACAAAACTCCATATACAAACCGATAAATATCAACACAATATTTGCCACATAATTAGTTGCTAAACAAATAGATTTTTTGTAGCATTATAGAAATTTGAAATACCTTCCAAATCAATCATGGTTTGCCACGTAATTGCATGATTTTAAACACCTAAAGTTTTAGCTAAATATATGGTCAGTGGCAACTTAAAAAAAAAAAAATTAAAAACACAAATATATATTTGCCATCCAAAGGTTTTTTTTTTTTTAATTTTTTTATATATTTTAAATCATTGGCTGCATTGAACCCAGACTCTCTCACTATTAGAGAATTAAGTGACCATTGTCACTAAGCAATCCCCCTCAGGGACAAAGCATAATAGAAACACACAATTTAATTTATCTCGGAATTGGGTTGTTTGTTTTCCAAATTAGTGCATGGTTGCTGTAATGAATTAAACCAAAATTTTAAAGCTTAATTAATTGCATGTATACAAGTATAGCTTTCCCAATCTTAATTAATTAGCCTCCTAGAAACACTATGCCTTGAGTAGTCCTAGCAACATCTGGAAAAATAATTTATATAATTAAATGACTACCAAACAACAAGGTTTTTGAAGTGTATATATATATATATATATATATAAGTGTAAAAAGATAACCAATTTGGTAGCCTAATTGAAAAGTTTGAAACTAGTATAAACTTGTGTTAGATAACCATTTACACCTAGACAATGAGATAGTAAAGTTAGAAGGTGAATAAAGTAATACTAAAAACTCAAACTAATTAACTAGAAAGCTTTACTACCCCAACAAACAAAGCAAACATTATGTATGCTGGAGTCCACCTATATAAAAACCCAAGATAGGCCTTGAAGTCCCCTCATCCAAAAAACCGAAACTAAAATTTATTAGTCCTTAATTATTACATATCACATTGTTGTTTAAAACTTCGGATTTATTTATTTTGTCTACAAGGCCACCAAAAAAAAAAAAAAAAAACCTTTTTCTTCCACATATAGTTTAGTACTATAAAGATATATTTAGTAGCCATTCCAAATTCTAAGTAGCATATAAGCTACCTATTCACCAAAAAAAAAAAAAAAAAAAAAGAAAAGAAAAGAAAAGAAAAGTAGTATATAAGTTACCTAACAGTCGTATTATATTTGGCAACGGTTTTGTATTTATTAATTTATGGTTATTATAAAGCTCCAAAGAAAACATCTCTAATTTTCTTATTGAAAAAGTAGTTTGCCTTATTGACTCGGAGCTCCTTTTCCACCTCTTACTATTCATTTGTCCTAAGCCGACACGAAAGTCCCTTGGGCACGAAAAACGTAGACAATTCGTAGGTTTCGAACTACCAAGGAACATGGTTCAAGGGCCCAATGCTCTATTAATCCAAAACTTTTAGTGGCATTACACCATGGGACCCAATTTAAGCAAACTTTGATATTTGGAACTTTGCCCACCTCAACCTCAACGTGGGAGGTCCATATTCTTCTCCCTTATAAATAACGACACTACTTCTGTCTTTATCCTTTTCCATTATTTTTGGAATTATCTTCCAGATTTTCTATTGGATGATTTTCTTATGGGAAATTGTGTTTGAAGGTTTGGGTGAATTAAATTGCAAAGAAATAGATGAGCTTTATCCACTACAGTTGTTCAGCAAAACCTGGCCAACCTTTTTCCTGAATTATTCCCTTTGGTTTTCTTTTTCGCCACAATTTTGTACAAAATGTATTTTTGAAATCTAGATAAAGAAATCTAAGTTAAAAAAATAAATAAATAAATAAAAGAAAAGGAGAAATTTTTTCCACAATACTAATATAACAAAAAGAAAAGCTCGCTCCTGAATTTTTAAAAAGAAAACTATTACAAAAAAAAAATATATATATATATATATATATATATATATAAAATAAGAAAATCAGCCAATAGAAAAAAGGAAGGAAGAGAATTTTGGGGGTACATTTAATTAAATAAAATGAAGAAGCAGGAGATAAATTTAATTCTGAACAAGAAAACCAACAAGTGGTAGAGAAAAAGAGGGTGATCCATAGTTTAGCTACACAAAGGAGGATGTGGTGAATAAGTGACTTACATATTTTAAATCATTTTACAAACGGCTAAAATAACTCAAAGAAACAAAGCTCATCTATCTTTCCCAACCAAACATATACAGAAACCATTTTATAACCATGTATTCCATCTATAAAAACCCAAGATTTGGCCCTTGAAGTCCCTCATCCAAAAAACCAAAACTGAAGTTGATTACTATCCTTTCATTTTGTACTAGATTACATATCACATTGTTGTTTGGGATATCAGTCTTCAATTTCATTGTGACCTAGTAGCCATGGCATTCAGAAATTCTTTCTTGTTGGCCTTGTGCATTGTTGGCATTGCATTTTTAAGCAATGTCAATGTTGGGTCAGCAGGTCGTCAACTTTTGCAGTTGCCAAAGTTGCCAGTACCATTGCCTACAACCATACCAAAGTTGCCAACTTTGCCCCCATTACCTACCACTTTACCTCCTCTTCCCACCATTCCAATCAATATCCCGACGCTCTTGCCTCCTCTTCTTCCGGGGCTTCCAAACATTCCCAAAATCGCAGCAACCCCAATTACAGTGTCATCCAACAACCCTTAATTTCCTCAACCAGCCCTTGAAGATCATATTCACATTGCAATGGTACTAGTACTAGTAGTGTTTGTCTACTTTCGTTGGAGTTTGTTTCATTTGGTTTTGTGATGCAGTACTTTAATTTACAAAAAAATTGTATTGTCAGTTTCGAAGGTTTTCTTTCTCATGTGTATTGAGTCACTAGAGGCTCATATATTATATGTTATCTAATTCATAATTGTCCTCTATATAATTTATTTGTGTTTTACTTTGTGGGAGTCTTTTTTATATATATTTGGTTATGCTAATAAGATTTCACTGTATATTTTCTCATATTAATTGTTTCATATTTTAATTTGTTGATAAATTTCTTTAAATTGTTTCTATGACGCCATCAAATTACATCAATTCATTAAATTATTGCCCAATGTAATTGTAATTAATAGACCTGAATGGATACAATCCAATCTAATCCAAACAACAAGTGGATGCTAAAAATTTTTCTAAGCATATCATAGAACTTTTTAATAGCTCTGTTTAGATTTCAAAATCTTGTAGACCAACGTTTTATTTATTTATTTATTATTATTATTTTTTTTGGGGCAATCCACAATTCAAATGGTCAGACCAACACTCCACGAAGTAGTACAAATATATCAAATTGTCAAATGGATTTATATATATTAAATAATGTAATTAACTACAAATTGAGTCTTAGCGACCAAGATCTGACCAACTAAATTTGTAGCATTTCGTCTTTCACGCCAAATTAATTATACAAGTGTTGAAATATAATGAAAATGTTTAAATTGAAATCATGCATATTTTCTTTTTTTTGTAAATAATAATATTGTTTAAAATATCATAAACAAATAAGATAAAAAATTTTGATGGGTAAAGCCATTTTTTTTAGGTGATTTTAAGTTCCAACAATATAAAAAATAAAAATATTTTATTTAAAGAGGTGGTGATGTGACATTTACATTTTCAGTGTTTTGTTGCATCGTCATATCGTATATTACCAAAAAACTATCTAGATCTCAATCTTGATCCTCAAAGCCTCTTCGCCGATCTCTAATTTCGATGGACATTCGTTAATGAATTTATTATGGAACAGACTCAAAACAAGTTATTACAATATATAGCTAATAAGGCAGCCCACTGGGCTGCTAGGGCCGCAAAAATATAAAGATGTTTTATACCGGGTGGGATACCATTCTGTATGTGAGTTTCAATCTATTTTGGATAGTGATTTATGCTTATATAATCTTTTTCTATAATAAAATATCCCTCTTGATAAAAAAAATAAATATAATATATATATATATATATAAAAGAATATTTTATGATGCGAACTGTCTGTATGAGAATCGTATCAAAAGTTAAGATTTTTTTCAAAAAACATCGAATTTGTTGTATATATGTAGTAAATTTGATGAATTTTTTCAAAAAATATCGATTTTTAATATGATCCACATGCAAATGATCTGTACCGTAAAATTACTATATATATATATATATATAAATAATAACTCAAGCCACAACCCACTATCACATTATCTATATACATCAAAGAATTACAAGTGCCGATGGCATATGGGCATACTATCAATTTTAGATTATCTTCAATAGCTTTATTCACTTTAAAGATTTATTTGCTCACACTAAAAAAATAAAAAAATATTTAAAAAATATTTTTAATAGGTTTGTCCAAAAGTTTTTTCAAATATATATATATATATATATTTTTTTTTCAAAGTGAATGTTATTTAATTTTTGTGAAAAATTTATTAGACAAAACAAATATTTATAACACATTTATAAAAAACAATTAAAAACAATCTGCATAAGAAAAACTATTTTTCAAATAAAAAATAATTGATACATCATTAATTAATTAAAATTAAAATAAAATTATTATAGATTAATTTTTGAATTTAGTATATATCAAGTTATAAACATTCATGACAAATAGATTGAAAATCCTTCTAACCCATTGGATATCCTCCTATAAGGATAAAAGTAAAAGAAAGGTTTACTATATTTTGGTAAGATTATTCAGGTAAGACTATTAAGGAAGTTTCTTACTCCACAAATAATAATAATAATAATAATATTATTATTATTATTATTGAGGATCTCTGAATATTTTCCTTTAATCGAGATTCTAAATTTTTATTAGGACTTTTTTTTGTTGGTTTTTTGGTGGATAAATAAATTTTTATTAGGACAGTTGATAATACTAACTGAATGAAACTGATGGACAGACACATGAAAGACACGTGTTCATTTTCAATTAGCCGTCTTATAGCTCCGGTTAACAAATATTGTCTTTTAGTTTTCGAAGAGAACAAATATTGTCTTTTTTATTATTAAAAGATACTAATTGAAAAAAAAAAAAAAGAAAAAAAAATAAAGAAGAAGAAGAAGAAGAAAGAAAACCATTAGAAGGCCTTCAATTGCAATTGTGCCAAATTAGGAAGTAATACAATGCATTAAACCCCCATTAGTCAGATAAAAATTAGTTTCTCCGCAACTAAAATGTCGATTTAAGTTGATTTTATTTCCTAAATTGTAACTTGAAAAAATGGGGATTAATTGTAAAAGTTGCCTTTTGACTTTAAAGTAACGCGTTTTATTTGTTGACCTTCCCTATTTGCAATGAGTTTGGTTGGTTAAGATGGGTCACCAATTTTGTACACTAAGGTTTTTTTTTTTTTTTTTTTTTTTCGTTTTTTGAAAATGTAGCTTTTAAACTTTATATCATAAACTCATATTTGATAACCAAACACCCTCGTCAATAATCTAAGATGGTACGTAATTTGAGAAGGTGAACAAACTACATCAGAAACTCAAAAAGCTAGAGAAAATTCTCTGTGTTTCGTCCCAACCAAACAGGAAAACTATGTATGCTAGCTAGCCAATTGGACACTACTCCATGAATCTCTTCATCTATAAAAGCCCAAAATAGCCTTGAAATCCATCATACAAAAGCAAATCTGAAACTTTCATTTTATGTATTCAGCTTCTGAGAAATTATCTTGAATTTTCTATCAACCATGGCTTTGAGCAATTCCTTCTTCTTGGCCTTATGCTTTGCAGGTTTTGCATTTTTGAGCAATATCAACGTTGGCCTAGCAGGTCGTCAGCTTTTGCAAACAACTCCTCCAAATTTGCCCAAATTGCCTCCATTGCCTACCATGCCAAACTTACCTCCTTTGCCCACGCTGCCAACGACACAGCCATCTCTGCCTAAACCAGGCACTCTGCCTCCGCTTCCAAGCATCCCAAGCATCCCCAATCTCCCGAAGCCGAGCTTCCCGCCCCTGCCGGCAACTTCGCTTCCCAACATTCCTTCCATCCCAACAATCCCATCCAATATCCCTTTCTTCTCCCCACCACCTTCAAAAACCAGCCCTTGAAGATACATACTCACACTGCACTGTTCTGTTCTCTGGAGTTGTACGTGCTCTCTCTCTCTCTCTCTCTCTCAATATATATATATATATATATGATACTTTATTTGCTTTGTAGTGGGGACATTCTATGTGTGTGATCTGCCAGTGATCTAGTTACTTTGTAGCAGAATATTTGATTTGTTTGTATTGCAGTTTATTGCAGTTTCATTTATAGATAATAAATTAACGTATCTCATACTGAAATTTTTTTTTAATTTGTTGCTTGGTATACTTTGGGATTGTACTCTATAGATTTCAGCGCTATATCAAATGTATAAATATATAAATATATATATATATATATAGAGCTAATAAATCAAGACACAGTCCACCACGTCATCTATATAGATCAAAGAATTACAAGTGCCGAGGGCATATGCACACCAACCTTAGATCAATCTTCAATGGTTCTGTTCACTTTAAAAATTTATTTGCTCAGATTATTAAAAAAAAAAAAAATTATTAAAAATATTTTTAATAGGTTTATCTAAAAAAAATTTCAAGATGATATGGAAATAAATAAATATAAACTTTGAAGGTGAGTGTCATTTATTTTTTTGTGGAAGATTTATTAGACAAAGCAAACACAATTATAAAAATAAATAAAAATAAAAACATTTTGCATAAGAAAATAGGCCAAAATAGGCCTGTTTGGCCAACTGGTTTTAAAACAGTTTTATACTCTATAAAATATAAAACTGTTTTCAAAATAAAAATAAACTAGTTTGGTCATCAATTTTCAAAAATCACTACGCAAATCGTGCCGATTAGCGACGCAATTAAATGCGTTAAATGAAAAACAAAGACGCAGTTCACCACGTTGCCTAACGTTGTGTGCTAAAAACATTATACAAACGGCGACGCGGTACTAAAGTCACCTAATGTGGACAAAGCAGCGACGCAGTACAAAAACATGTCGCTAAATGTAAAGAGACTTGCGACACTAAACATAGAGGAATCTGCGACTCTAAATCTCTATGTTGCTACTTTTTAGCATTTTTAGCGACATGTCTAAACTTCGTCGCTATTTTATGTAAATTCATGCGTCGCTAATATGGAAGAAGCAACGATGCTACATTTATGCGTTGCTAATTGTTATAATTTTTAGCGACTTATTACACTTCGTCGCTGTTTTATGTAAACTTATGCATTGCTAATTTGTAGAATTTTCAGCGACTTGTGTAGTTATACGTTGCCGTTTACTTACAACTACGTGTTGCTAATTTCATATATGTTTAACCTTTAGCGACTCTTTTTTTTGCGTCGCTATATATTTAAATAAAAGCATCATTAAAAACAGGGACGCAAGTCTAGAGCGTTGCTAAAGGTCAAAAATGGTGACCATGTTGTTATTGTGCGTCATTACAAGTCTTTTTAGCTTCAATTTTCTTCTTGTACGTCGCAATTTCTTTTTTTTAATATGCTTATTGTAATTTTGTTAAAATTTAGTAAAAAATGATAAATACAAAAAATATTAAAATTAGCTTCATTCAAAATAATTAGAATACAAAAATTTAAAGTAAACATTTTCATAACAAAATAATTATCAAATAAATTAAATAGTATCTCATGAAATATTTTTACAATTCGGTAAACTATTGTATATGCAAAAGCAAAAGCAATATTAACTAAATCTCCATGAATTACGTATTCATTAAGATGGAAGTTGCCATCCCCTTGTTGACGATATTACACACCCTCATACTGCATGTGAAAAAATTAATAAATTAATAAATACTTATGCAAAATAAATATATATTAATTATTAAAAAGTAATTTAGTAGATGAAAATCTAAAGAATATTATTGTTGTTCTTATGAAAGTGAATAAAAAAATTAATTAAATGGATAATAATAAATGTCATAAATATTACTTAAAACATATAAATAAATCTACGTACCAATTTATTTAGAAGGTGTATTGTTATCCATATCCCCTCACAGTCGTTACGAATATAGCCACTCTCACATTCATCCTCATAATCATTTTCATCAACACTTGGCAACTGTATGACAAATGGATTGTGAGCCATCGTAGTATCGCCAAGAACATCTTCTTCAACCAATTCTTTTTCAACAAAAGTACGATGTTGTGGTGGAGTTAAAACAACTGAACATCTCGAATCAAGTTGATCTTCAACATAAAATACTTATTGACTTGTGAAGCCACAATGAATGGGTCAGATTTATATCCAATTTTATTTGAGTTAACACATGTAAACCCCATCTCATCAACTTTCACACCGCTGCTGTCAACCCAATCACAATTGAACACGGGAACTCAAAACACAATGTAATTGACATCTCAAATTTCTCTTATGACCTCGTAGTATGCCATCTCAGCTAAAATTGGGTTAGTATCCTTAGCATTAGCAAAATACTCACTTTTGCCAATTACTTTGACACCACTATTCTGGGTGATCCGCTTATTATCCCTATCTAAAGTGTTGAATTGAACCCCTCTAATCTCATATCCTTCATGTTTCGTTACTATCCATTGTGGACCATGGTCTATCCATCTTAATGTTTAAGAAACTGTGTGATTTGGTTGACTTCGCTCCTGTTCAATCTAGTCAATTGAAAAAATATGAAAAATATTTATTCACTAAAGCTAAAGCTAAAATAATGATACGATATTGAATATTTAACTTCTCCATACCTTATCACATAACCAGTAAATAAATGTATGTTTATGTTCATCTTGAAACCATTTTGCTTTTTTTTCTCGATTTTTTTTGCTTGACTTCAAGACTTCAAAATGAATACTAAAACAAAGAAAAGTTTTTGTAATTAATAAATATATTCAAAATATCAACTTATTTATGCATATTAATATGTTCAAAATATCAACTAATTTATAATCTTAATATATATATTCAAAATATCAACGAATTTGTACATTAACATGTATATACGCACCTAACATAGGGTGCCACTTCTGGTGCATTCGAAAGTACGAATCTATGGACTTGCTCTCAAAGTTGTTGATCAATTGATTGATTTTTTCCACCTTTAATGAGGGCGCCAACATCATCTTCATCATTTAAGTTTTGATATCTACCAATGGGGTTTTCAACTGCCTTTAACATTTTTTGAAATTCACTATAAAACTCAATCACTTCTTCACAAATATAACTCTCGGCAATACAATCTTCTGGCCAATTTTTATTTCGAACATAACCTTTCAATACGTTCATGTACCTCTCAGACGGGTACATCCATTTGAAATGTATTGGTCCACATAATCTGACCTCTCAAACCAAATGTACAGTGAGGTGAACCATTACATCAAAAAAAGATGGTGGAAAGAATTTCTCTAGAATGCACAAAGTTGTAAGAAGATCGTTTTGAATTTTGTCCAATTCAGCAACAATGAAAGAATTCTTGCAAATTGCATTGAAAAAAAAAAACAAAGTCTTGCAATTGCATGTCTCACATTTTTAGGAAGGATTGCACGAATTGCAAGAGGCAAGAGTTGTCACATCAATGTATGACAATCATGAGATTTCAATCCTACCATCTTTAAGTCCTCCATTGAAACAAGATTCCTAAAGTTTGAAGAATAACCATCTGGAACCCTTAAGTTCGCTAAACACTGACAAAACAATTTCTTCTCTTGTTTTGATAATGTATAACAAGCCGGTGGTAGGAAAGTTCGATTTCCTTGAGGTTTAAGGGCTAAGTCTTTCTGCAAACCCATTTCTTGTAAATCTCACCAAGCATTAACTTCATCCTTCGTCTTACCAGGAATATTGAGCAATGTACCATATATGCTCTCACAAATATTTTTCTCAATATGCATGATATCTAAATTATTCGCATACAGAGAAATTGCCAATATTCCAATTCGAAAAAAATGGACTTCTTCTTCCAACATTCTTCAGAATCAACAGTCATTTTCCTTTTGTTTGAGTTATCAAAACTCATTGCATTCAGCTTAGCTAAGATTTTTTCTCCAATCAACGGTATTGGAGGCACTCCAAACTCTTGAAATCCATTGAAAACCTTCTTTTGCCTTCTATAGCAATGATTTGGAGGAAGAAATCTTCTATGCCTGGTAAAACTCATTTTTTTTCCCATACTTTAGCCTTCTAGCAAAGGTATTTTCACTGCAAATTGGACAAGCATAATATCCCTTCACTGCATGACTGGATAAATTACCATAGGCTGGAAAATCGTTTACAGTCCATAGCAGCACTGCCTTCAAAGTGAATTTCTCTTGACGATAAGCATCAAAGGCACTAACACCCTCGTTCCACAACTTCTACAGGTCTTCAACTAATGGCTCCATGTATACATCAATATGATTGCTGGGTTATTTGGGTCCAGAAAGTAGAAGACTCAACATCATAAATTTTTGCTTCATACACAACCAAGGAGGAAGATTATACACAACTGTCATCATAGGCCAACAACTATACCTACTACTCAACATACTATGTGGATTAACTCCATCTGGCCGCGATCCTAGTCTCAAATTCTTATCTTCTAATGCAAAGTTTGGCCATAAACGATCAACCAACTTCCAAGATGGACAATCCACAGGGTGTTGCATTTCCCCTATATTAACCTTTCTCCCATTGGCATGCCATGTCAAATTCTTAGCCGTTTCAACACTACGAAATATTCTTTCAAAACGGGAAATAATAGGAAAATACCGTAAAACTTTATTTGGAATATTGCTAACAACTCCATTCTTACCAATTTTCCATCTAGAAGATCCACATATTCCTTTCTAAACAAAATACAACTTTTAGGACATGCATGAATCTTGGTGTACTCCATTCCCAAAGCACTCAAAGTCTTCTTAACATTGTACATGGATGTTGGCAACACATTGTCAGTTGGCAACATCTCGGATAACAATTGCAGCAGTACATCGAAGCTCTTATCAGAATATCCATATCTTGCCTTTAGGTTGTACAATTTAACCAAGGCCGATACCTTGGTAAATTTGGTGCAACCTCGGTACAAAGGTTTCTCTGCATCCTCCAATAACTTAGCAAATTCATTAGGATCATTATCAAAATGATCAAAGACAACACGGGTCATTTCTAAGTTATTGAAAGCCACGTCTTCCTCACTACCACTATCATTTCCATTAAATTCTACATTAATATTATCAAAATGAGAAGATGGTCCAATACCGTCATTACATGACTCACCATGCCAAATCCATCTCCGATAATTGACATCAAACCCATTCCAATATATATGAACTTTAATATCCCTAATAGAATGGATTTCCATTTTCCCACATTTCATGCAAGGACACTGTATGGCATTACAATCATTGGCATTCTCCATGCTAAATTTCAAAAATTTCTTCACACCCTTAGCAAAATCGTTTAATGTTCTATCTTTTGTTATCCACGATTTATCCATTTTCCTATCAATCTCTAAGCAAAACAATGTCAAGCAATATAACAAAAAAATATCTACAAAAGCAAGATTATGAAAACCCAACCAAACCTAACCTGCGGGTGAAATGGAAAAAGAAAAAACAAAAAAAACAATCCACCACATGCCACCGTTAACCATAAAGAAAAAAATGAAACTCACCTAGGCGATGGAGACGAAGGAAGAAGAAACCCAGCTAACCACGAGGGTGAAACAGAGAACCCCAGCTTCCCAACAAGGCGTAGGCAATTGAAAAATTAAACCCGAAATATCCAACTCTTCAATTCCCCATAGATTGCTTCCAACTCTAACATCTATTAGATAGTGTACTTCATGTAGTTTTAGAAAAGAAAAGCGATTCAAAGGCGTGCGTAAAAATTTTAAAAGGCGCCAAAAATTTTTGGATAATCGGCAACGCAATCTACTCGTGCAGAGTCGCCTGTTAATTTATATTTTATATTTCGAATTATTTAAGTTTTAAAAGTGCAGTTTATTTTCTGTTTAAACTTGCAAATCATTTTATTGTTTGATAAAAATTATTGAACTGGAGACGCAAGTGAACCCAATCACATCGCTTGTTCACATAATGGTTTTTTTTTTCCCCACTTTAATGATATTGTTTTTCAAGTATAGTTTGTTTTGTGTTTAAATATGCAAGTCACTTAAGTTGCATTTTTTTTTAAAATAATAATAAAAAATGGCGACGTAGTTACTACAACACGAGTCGTTGGTTCCCTTTTATAAAAGCAATATGGCGACCCAGTTTGTTCATACTGCGTCGCCCGTTCATGTTTTAATTTGTTTTTCTACTTAATTTTTGTTTTTTATTGTTCATCTACAAATATACCCATGAAGCAATCTAATGAACATATATTCCATTGATCTAAAAATAGAAAACAGTTTTGTCAATGCTCTTCACATAGAATTGTACCACACAACAAGGACTTATTGACCAATTCTGTACATAAGTTTGATAAAAGGCTGTATTTTCACTTGTTAGTGCTTCAGTGATAGTTTGTTTTCTTTTAAAAGTTGCAATCCTAATAAATTTTTTATTTGTTTTTCATATTTACATTTTATTTACTATTTAAACTTGCAAGTCTCTGTATTGTTTGATAAGAATTATTGAACTTGAGACACCAGTGACCTTAATCACCTCGCCTGTTCACATAATGGTTTTTTTTCCCCCTCTTTAATGATCTTGTTTTTCAAGTATAGTTCGTTTTGTGCTTAAATCTGCAAGTCACTGAAATTGCATTTTATATGGCGACATAGATACTAAAACGCGAGTCACCAGTTCCCTTTTACAAAAGCAATATGGCGTCCCAATTTGTTCATACTGCGTCACCCTTTCATGTTTTAATTTGTTTTTCTACTTAATTTTTGTTTTTTATTGTTCATCTACAAATATACCCATGTAGCAATCCAATGAACTTTTATTCCATTGATCTAAAAATAGAAAACAATTTTGCCGATGCTCTTCACATAGAATTGTACCACACAACAAGGACTTATTGACCAATTCTATACATAGTTTGATAAAAGGCTGTATTTTCACTTGTTAGTGCTTCAATGATAGTTTGTTTGCTTTTAAAAGTTGCAATCCTAATAAATTTTTTATTTGTTTTTCATATTTACATTTTATTTTCTATTTAAACTTGCAAGTCTCTGTATCGTTTGATAAATATTATTAAACTGGAGATGCAAGTGAACCCAATCATGTCGCCTGCTCACATAATGGTTTTTTTTTTCCCCGTCTTTAATGATCTTCTTATACAAGTATAGTTTGTTTTGTGTTTAAATCTGCAAGTCACTGAAATTGCATTTTTTTAAAAAAATAATAATAAAATATGGTGACATAGTTACTACAACATGAGTCGCCGGTTCCCTTTTACAAAGGCAATATGGCGACCCAGTTTGTTCATACTGCGTCACCCTTTCATGTTTTAATTTGTTTTTCTACTTAATTTCTGTTTTTTATTGTTCATCTACAAATATACCCATGTAGCAGTCCAATGAACTTTTATTCTATTGATCTAAAAAAAGAAAATAGTTTTTACGATGCTCTTCACATAGAATTGTACCACACAACAAGGACTTATTGACCAATTCTATACATAAGTTTGATAAAACGCTGTATTTTCACTTGTTAGTGCTTCAATGATAGTTTGTTTGTAACACCCCATCCCGAACCATGTCGGAATTTTTGCACGTTGACCGAGGTTGACTGTTGACTGTTGACTGTTGATCGAAGGGGTCAAAAGTTGACTTTTTAACCCGGATAGAATTCTAGGTTGACTGAGGTACCGTTACAAAGTACACGTTGGCACGAGTTCGTAGACTAGTAGCACGTTGAAACCGGAGCTACGGTTTGAAAGTTATGAGCAAAATAAGTTGAGGTCCAAACTGTCCAAGGGATGCCCGAGTTGACTTTTTATTTATGGGGAAATGAGCTTTAACTCATGCATGGTTGTGAAATGCTCGTCGATACGAGTTCACAGACTAGCGGCACGCTTAAAATGGACATCCGGTTAAAAAGTTATGGACGCGTGAAGTTTGCCGGATACCGTAATATTTTAATATTTTTGAGTCGATGAACATTGAAATACCATGTGTCGTCACCTGATTGGTCCACGTGGATGAACAGTGTCACCACTGTGGCTTTTATTTGACAAAAATCTCGAGGAAAGAGAGAGAAACCGACCGGCCGCCGGATTCCGACCAATTGTTCGGTCGATTCTCATTACACGCGTCGGCCAGACGGAAGCCTCTCCTCATTTCCGGCCAAACCCCAAAATCTCAGGACTGCCGGCCGCCGGACGCGCCCGGATCGAGGCGCCGAAGCTCGGCGGCAATTTTTCCCTCCACCGCCAACCACCACTGTTTGACCCCTTTCCGGCCGTTTTTCGGCCACACGCGCTAGCCACCCCTCACCACCTCCTCATTTTCGGCCAGCTCACCAAATTTCACGGCCACCGGACCTCCGACGCGCCGGGATCGGAGCGTTTTCCGCCGAGGGGCCGAAAATCTTCAAACCCCGATTTCTCCGCCGTCCGGCCTCCGTTTGCCTCACCACCGGTCCCGTTGGAATCCTCTACCCCCAATATACAAATTTGCAAAAAGTCTCAGCCAACGGCCACTGCACGCACCGCCGCCGGCGACGGTTGCTGGTGACCGCGGCGGCTCGCCGGAAGTTACTGTTCCGGCGAGTACCCAGTCGCACCGTCGGTCCTTGTTCACTGTGTTCAATCTTCTGAACCCGAATCCGGCATCCTTTTCCCCCAATTCTCGACGGTTTGGGAGAATTGAGGAGTCGAAACCTGAAAGCTTTCCGACGAGATTCCAGCCACCTCGGGTCCGATCACCGGAAAGTAAGAGCGAATCCGTGATCCTCATCACTCAAGCTTCGATTCGGTGTATAACTCGTAACTTTTAGTTGTCGTTGTGTTCGCTCCCCGGATACCCATTTGGGAATTATCCGATTAAAATATTAATATATTTGGTTGGTATACTGTGGATATTTTAGGTGTGCATACGAGTAGTGGAGTTGACCTGCGGAGGATCTTAGCTGATTTACGCGCTTAAGGTGAGTGACCCACCTTTAAAAATATTTTGGGAAATTAATTATATTTAATTGGTATTTAAATTATGTTCATGTGGTACCATTTAGTTATGGTTTTATTGTGATTTAATTTATTTATTATGCATGAGCAAAGTATATTTCGGTAATAGTCGTACGTGGTTTTAAGTATTATTTTGGGCATAATTGGTTTAAATATTTTATGAAAATATTTGTTAAATTGGTGGTTTAATTTTATAATTATGCCCACGGTATTTTAATTGTTGAACCTCGTATTACGAGAAAATTATGGTTTTATTTGTTATCGATGTTTTCGTACCGGTTTGTTAAATAAAAATATATGGGATGGTAAGTGTGAAATTTTGATATATTTCCCACGGTAATTTTGGAAAACGGTACAGTTGGTTTAATAATTATTTTAGACACATTCATACAGTATTGGTGTTCTGGTATATGTATATGTGGTTCAGCGTGCAAGTATTATTATTTTTCCTGTGAGTTGCCATTGGACCGTGGGCAGGTAAGTTTGTTATTGGCCACAGCCGCCCCCCTCCTTGGCCGGGATGATGGTTTCAGCAGTGGTACTGTCGGGACGCCGAAGTGCCGTTTGCAAGTTTCTCTCTTTAATCTCCCCGCCAGTCGGTGCTCAGGACGCTGGGTATCGGAGGGCATCACCGGTATATGGTGTGGTGCGTCAAGTGTAATTTTCAGATAAAGTTTCAAACCCCAAAGGTGTTCAAAAATTATTTATTATAATTTATTACATTTTAATTATATATTGGGGTATTTATTTATTTATTGTTTATCAAATGATTGATCCCGTGGTTTTCGGGAGGTACGAATATCGGGTTTTGTGAAATCGTTTTAAAAAAGGAACATTTCCAACGGAGTGATTGGTGAGAGTTTTGAGGGAAAATTATCATTTCCAACTATTATTATTTATTTATTAATTGTTGGTATTAATTCAATTCCCTTATTTGTTATATTATTATTATTATTATCATTAAAAGTGTTCAGTAGTTAGGGTCACTCATTGAGATGATTAGCATCTCACGTTTTTAAGTTCCATTCCCTTAGGTGTAAGGGGTGGTAAACGTTCTTCCGGAGCGAACCAATTATCCGCTGCTATCGTGTTTCGAGAAGTACCTTTGTACTCATTCATTTCAGTTGTATTATTTCTTTCATCTTTGTTGTATTTCTGTTGATTAGCACTTCATAAAGCTTTGTATACTATTTGGACACTTATGTTTTATTTATGCACTGGGCTGCTGTTATTGTTGTGAAGTGCTGTAAATTGTGGAACAACTTGTAGTTTTGCGGGAGGAATAAGGGGGTGAATATAGAAGTGTGTTTTCAGTGCAGGTAATTTTTGGTAAGTCCTACCCTTAGGGGAGGTGCTGCCGGATTTTCCGTTGGAAGGTTCGGTGGTATTTCCCTGGGATCAGGGCTTGTCTAGGGTTACGGGGGAGGAATTCTGGATGGGTCCTGACATTGTTTGCTTTTAAAAGTTGCAATCCTAATAAATTTTTTATTTGTTTTTCATATTTACATTTTATTTTCTATTTAAACTTGCAAGTCTCTGTATTGTTTGATAAAAATTATTGAACTGGAGATGCAAGTGAACCCAATCACGTCGCCTGTTCACATAATGGTTTTTTTTCCCCCTCTTTAATGATCTTGTTTTTCAAGTATAGTTTGTTTTATGTTTAAATCTGCAAGTCACTAAAATTGCATTTTTTTTAAAAAATAATAATAATAAAATATGGTGACGTAGTTACTACAACACGAGAACATGGGTCACCGGTTCCTTTTTACAAAAGCAATATGGCAACCCAGTTTGTTCATACTGAGTTACCCGTTCTTTTTTTAATTTGTTTTTCTACTTAATTTTTGTTTTTTATTGTTCATCTACAAATATACCCATGTAGCAATCCAATGAACTTATATTCCATTGATCTTAAAATAGAAAACAGTTTTGTCGATACTCTTCATATAGAATTGTACCACATAATAAGGACTTATTGACCAATTCTATACATAAGTTTGATAAAAGGCTGTATTTTCACTTGTTAGTGCTTCAATGATAGTTTGTTTGCTTTTAAAAGTTACAATCCTAATAAAATTTTTATTTGTTTTTCATATTTATATTTTATTTTCTATTTAAACTTGCAAGTCTTTATATTGTTTTATAAAGATTAATGAACTGGAGACGCAAGTGAACCCAATCACGTCGCCTGTTCACATAATGGTTTTTTCCCCCTCTTTAATGATCTTATTTTTCAAATATAGTTTGTTTTGTGTTTAAATCTGCAAGTCACTTAAATTGCATTTTTTTAAAAAATAATAATAATAAAAAATAGCGACGTAGTTACTACAACACGCGTCACCGGTTCCCTTTACAAAAGCAATATGGCGACCTAGTTTATTCATACTGCGTCACCAGTTCATGTTTTAATTTGTTTTTCTTCTTTATTTTTGTTTTTGATTGTTCATCTACAAATATATCCATGTAACAATCCAATGAACATATATTCCATTGATCTAAAAGTAGAATTGTACCACATAACAAGGACTTATTGACCAATTCTATACGTAAGTTTGATTAAAAGGCTGTATTTTCACTTGTTAGTGCTACAATGATAGTTTATTTGCTTTTAAAAGTTGCAAT
Organism: Ziziphus jujuba; assembly: GCF_031755915.1. NCBI lineage: Eukaryota > Viridiplantae > Streptophyta > Magnoliopsida > Rosales > Rhamnaceae > Ziziphus > Ziziphus jujuba. Next base: position 26,668,238 of record NC_083387.1, read on the forward strand.
CCTAATAAAATATTTATTTGCTTTTCATATTTACATTTTATTTGTTATTTAAACTTTCAAGTCTTCATTTTGTTTGAAAAAAAATATTGAACCGAAGACGCAACTGAACGTAATCACGTCGCCTGTTCCGCTCAATGATTTTTTTTTTCGCTCCTTAATTATCTTTTTTTAAGTACATTTTATTTTGTGTTTAATTTTGCAAGTCACTTAACTTGTATATATATTTTTTTCTTTTAAAAAAAAAAATTGCTAAATGCGACGCAATGACTACACAACGCGTCGCCAGTACCCTTTTTTATGTTTTTCTTTATTTGTCTTATATTTCAAGTACAATTTATTTTGTGTTCAAATTTGGAAGCCTCTTAAATTGTTTTGTTTTTTTTTGTTTTGAAAAAAAAGCTAACTGGCGACCCAATATGTTTCCCCTAGTGTCTCTAGTTCCTTTTGAGATATGTATATATATATATGTTAATTTTTTGGGTCTTTAAATTTTTTTTTATTTGCCCCTAAATTTCCAATAATAATGAAAATAATAAGAAACTAATATGGCACGTATTCCAATGGGCTTTCTTGTCAACCACTACTACCGGTTACATATGTTAGGGGAAATTGAGTTTTGGAAGCAATCTACAAAATATTTTAAGGTTTTGAAGGTTTCTCTCCCATTAGGCTATCGGGTTTCTTTGAAGGGTTTGAAGGATTTCAACGGTTTATTTCCTTAAAAATTTTCCTTTTTCATATTCTTCTTCTTGCCGTTGGTTGGATTGGAAGCACTTCAAGTTTTTGCTATGGGTTGGGTGGCTGGGTCGTGGCCGTCACCGTTGCGGGGTTGGGTGGCTGAGTTTCTTGCCGTCGCCGTTGCAGGGGTTGGGTGGCTGGGTTTTGCCATCGCCGTCGCCTATAGTGGGGTCTGGTTTTTTACCTTGCCGTCACCATCGACTACTTTGGTGGCTTGTTGTCCCTCTTGATTGCTGGATTTGTAAAGGTGTGCTGTTTTTTTAATGATATATGGGGTTCGATGGTGTATGTTTAGCTTCTTGTTGAAAAATAGTTATATTATGTGTTGATATTTTACATTCAAGATATAGCCGTTATAAAATGCGAGGGAAATAAAAAACGACGTCGTTTTAAGGAGAAATATGCCTCACAACCAATTAAGGATCTTGTTGCCTTTTGTGGTTGAAAATGTTAAATGACTGTTAAGGGAGATACAAGTTAAAAGGATACTATTTGCTGCATAAATTGGTAAATAAATTACATGACCTATGGATGTTTATTTTTATTATTAACATTAATCAGTAATTATAGTTAATATTTTGTTTTAAATGTACATGTATGTAGAATTATGGATCCTTTTAATGATCATGCCCTCTTGGATAAGGATGACGATGGATCGCCATCAAGTGATATGGCAAGACCGACTACATCATCCACAGAGTGTAGAAGAAGAGGAGATACACTGATGAAAGGCCTTAGGACGGATTTAGGGGGGAAGAAAAAGTTTGGAACCTCAATATAATGAGGTTGGCATTGCTATTAACCATGCGGCTGTCCAAATTACCAATTTAGAGGGCTCGTTGGTTAGGAGTACAATTCCAATTACTATTAAAAAATGGAGAGACGTGTCAAACATGTTAAAAGATAACCTATGGGTTTCGATAAAGGTAATACATTATTGTTAAATGTTTATTATTAGTCATATTTATTTGATGTAGATTTTATAGGTTTTTTGCATTAGTAAGTTGTATGCGTTTTACTTGTATTTCTAACTTACCACATTTACTTGTTAACCAATATTAATAAATATATATGTTTTAAATTTGTAGCAATATACGCAAAAAGACGAGAGTTTAAGGAAGAGAACTTTAAGCAATTGTACTGAAAAATGGAGAAAATTCAAGAATAAATTATATGTACATTTTATTAAACCATATATCGACACATCCGAAGTGTTTGAACATCAACCCAATATGTATACATTCATAACCCCAGAGGTGTGGAATGAATTTGTCAAATAAAAGTTGTCGAATGAATTCAAGGTATAGTTTTATTTAATGCACGTTAATGTTACTTGTATAAAATTTGTTATGGTGACTTACATTATTTGGCTTTTCTAATATGTACATGTGTTTATAATTTTTGTAGGCAACAAGTCGCCAATATTTCAAAAAACAGAAATTAAATAATAAGTATCCGCATCAAATGGGTATAATGGGATATGCCCAATTGGAAAAAACCATCGTATGCAATTTATTTTTATTTACATTTAACTATATGTAATTTGGCCATTGTTAATAACTTGCATTCTTAAAATTTATTTGTAACTTTTGAAGCAAAAAGAAAAAGGCACCCAAGAGTGTATCTGTAACAGCCCAGTCCATCTGCATGAGATATTGTCCGCTTTGGGCTCCACCCGCACGGTTTCAAAAGGCCTCTCAAGGGAAAGGTATCCACACCCCCTTATAAGGAATGTTTCGTTCCCATTTCCAACCGATGTGGGATCTCACAATCTATCCCCCTTGGGGCCCAGCGTCCTCCCTGGCACATCAATCCGGGTACTGGCTCTGATACCAACTGTAACAGCCCAGTCCACCCGCATGAGATATTATCTGCTTTGGGCTATGTCCGCACGACTTTAAAAGGCCTATCAAGAAAAAGATATCCACACCCTTTATAAGGAATGCTTCGTTCCCCTTTCCAACCAATATGGGATCTCACAGTATCGACCGAGATGACTTATGGATACGGGCGCGTATGGGGAAGGATGGAAAATATGCAAATGAAGAAACTGAAAATATGGTGGAAAAAATTGTGAGTAAATTTTTTTATGATTATTTGTTGCATATATTATTATTTTGTTAAATCTTATATCGATCGAGACATTTAATCATTTGATAAATATATTGTAGAATGTCCTAAGGAACAAAGCAGCGGAAGAAGAAATTGACCATTCACCTCTGATTGATATCCTTACACAAGCGTTGGGGAATGACGAATAAGGAGGTAGGCTTAGGGGTCAAGGCAAAGGATACATGGTGGCAAACTTCTTCCATATCCCTAAGCAACGTCCACAGAAAAAGACTAAGGCCCCGGATAATGAAAAATATAAGAATATGGAGAAGCTGATTGTTGGTCTTGTGGGCATCCTTGAAACTGAAAGCAACAAAGAGAAAGTACGCAAGCTCCTATCGTCATGTGGTTTTACCCTTCCATCGCTTTTTGCTACATCCGATGATGTTGCTGCTCAAGAGACTCTATCTACAACTATGGGAGATCCTCCTCCCATGACGTCTGCAGAGGTATTTTGACAAAAAAAAAAATAACCGTATTTTGCGCATTAATATCTATGTTATGCGGTTACATATATGTTTAAATGGGTTATTGTTAAGATGTTATCTTGTCCAAGTGGGTAGCTCCCATAGTTGAGTACTCCTATCAATGTCCATGAGATCATGGGATCGAGTCTTTCGAGTGAAGGAATATTGCCATGTGAATATATATTAATTTGTTTTTAATTTTGTAGGGCGTAAAATGCAATCTTGCACAAGGCAATGTCGGCCATATTGTAGCACGTGGCACTTTGGTACCTTCTATGCCAATGGATATGTGCCATGGTACGAAACTAGGTGCACAAAATTATAAGGTCACTGTTGATGAGGTGATTGATGCATTTGCACCTTTGCCTGTTCCGTCATTTAACATTACATGTGTCGGTAATGCTGAAGGTGTTTTTGTTGCATGGCCGAGACATCTTGTTATTTTGCCATCCGATGAGGTATTGTTTGATTGAGCTATATATAATAATTAATTTTGTATATGTTTTAACTAATTTCATTTTTGTTATACTTCAAATTTTGTTTGTTGATATTTGTAGGGAAGTCCGAAGAGTTCACATGTTGAGGATGATAAAGATGATGATGTTGATCCCGTAAGCATTACCCCACCGATCCGCGAGTTGCTGCGTCAGATCAAAAATGTCAAGAGCAATAATTTATATACATATCAAATGGAAAAAGAGATTTTTGGGGAAGAACAAATGTTGTGCATAGCTAGAAGTGACATATCCGATTTTTGTTACATGCAAGAATTGTCTGCCGAGTGCATCTTGTTCTATATAAGGTAACCTAAATTTGGATGTGTTTATAACTAATTATTTCATTCAATTATTTACAAATTTGGTTTTAAAAACTATATTTACTTGTAATTAGATTACGCAAGTTTTTATGTGATGGATTAACAGGCACACCATCTGAACGAAAATTTTGCTTTGTTCATCCAGCTATTATTGCACCGGTTGGTCATCCAAACCCTTATGAACGGATGATACATATAGTGAGTAAATGACAAGATGCATCGCCAGATCAGCTATGGTTTTTTTCCTTATTGTGCAAGGTATATTGTGTTAGTTTTAATTGAATTATGTTGTTACAATATTAATTTAATAAAACCTCATATTAACTAATATATTTATTGGTGTTTTTAGCAATCATTGGATGCTTTGTGTTGTTGATGTATACAAAGCAGTAGCATGGTTTTTTGATTCCTTGAAGACTCATAAGAATAGAATTGATGGGGGTCTAAAATCTTTGCTCGATGAGTAAGTTAAAAACTCTTAATTTTATTTAATTAATTGTTCTTATATTGAATATACTATTTAAGCTACACTATAATATTATACAATATTTATATTTCTATATAGTTCATTCGTTGCATGGAACAAGGGCAAAACACCCGAAAAGAAACTTCGGTAAATGCTAAGGTAATTATTATATATAAAGTGAGCATTATTAGTTGTTAATAAATTTAGATATTTTTTGTCTTACACATGTATTCTTATCTAATATTACATATTGTTTGTAAATTCAGACTCTTATGCAGCCCAGAAACACTGAATGCGGTTATTATATTATGATGATAATGAGAGATATTGTCAGGACAAATCCTCATCGACAAAATATAAGAACAATGGTAAATTATTTAATGATTTCGTATTTCTATTAATAATAATTAATATTTATGATTGTCTGTATATGTATGATTATATAACTTTATAATGTTCAGTATGAAAGTGTCACTTGGTTACAAGCTGATCAGGTCAACCAGTTTAGAGAAGAATGGGCAACACAGATGATCTCAAACATCTCATCACAATGAATATCTATGCATGGTTGTGTAATATCTTTTGTTTGTACATATAAAATGGTTGACCAATATGTAAATATCGCACATGAGTTAATATTTAATTAATTCAATGGTGAATTTGTTTTGCAAATATTCAATGCTTATTAAAAGATTAGATGAGAAAAAAATTATTAAAATACAAAAAAAAAATGTCAATGGCGACGCATTAGGAAGGATTCTGCGTCGCCTGTTCCATTCCCCAAGAAAAAAAAAATTTAAAGTGACAGCAAATTTTAAAACATAATAACATGTACTGGAAAAAAAAAAATTAAACAACCACCTAAGAAATATTGCTTCACATATTTAAGAAATAATTTCAATGCGTATTAGATGGTAAGGTAAAACAATATCAAAAAAAAAAAAAGTCACCAGCGACGCATAGTAAAGACTTATGCATCGCTTGTTCCACCTAAACAATATTACTTCACATTTTTAAGAAACAATTTCAATGCTTATTTGATGATGAGGTAAAAAATTATTAAAAGAAAAAAAAAATTTGGAACAGACAACAAATAAGGAAGGATTCTGCGTCGCCAATTCCATTCAAAAAAATAAAAATTAAACAAATATCGAATTTTAAACCATAATAACCTGTACTGGAAAAAGAAAAAAGTTAAACAACTACCTAAGCAATATTGCTTCATATATTTAAGAAATAATTTCAATTCTTATTTGAAGATGAGATAAAAAATTATTCAAAAAAAAAAAATGGGAACCAATAACGCTTAGGGTAGGCTACTGCATCGCCGGAATGAAAAAAAAAAATTAAACAAACACCTAAGAAATATTACTTCACATATTTAAGAAATAATTTCAATGCTTATTTGATGGTCAGATAAAAAATTATTAAATAAAAAAAAAATGTAACCGGCAACACAAAAGCAAGAGTTATACGTCGCCTGTTTGTTTCAAAAAATATATTAAATTGATAGCAAAGTTTAAAATATAATAACCTGTACTGGAAAAACAAAAAAAGTAAACAACCACCTAAAAAATATTACTTCACATATTTAAGAAATAATTTCAATGCTTATTTGATGATGAGGTAAAAATTATTAAACAAAACAAATTTGGAACTTGCGACGAATAAAAATATCTTCTATGTCGCCTGTTCCCTTCAAAAAAGAAAAATAATTAAACAGATAGCAAATTTTTAAACATACTAACCTGTACTAAAAAAACTAAAAAGACAAACAAACACCTAAGAAATATTACTTTACATATTTAAGAAATAATTTCAATACTTATTTGATGATGAGGTAAAAAATTATAAAAAAAAAACAAAAAAAAATTTATTTATCACCGGTGACTCATAAGGAATGTTTACGAGTCGCCTGTTTGTTTAAAAAAATAAATTAAATTGATAGCAAAGTTTAAGACATAATAACCTATACTGGAAAAACAAAAAATTAAACAACCACCTAAGAAATATTACTTCACATATTTAAGAAATAATTTCAATGCATATTTGATGGTCAAATAAAAAATTATTAAATCAAAAAAAAAAATTGGAACCGGCGACACAAAAGCAAAATATCTACGTCGCCTGTTTGTTTCAAAATATATATTAAATTGATAACAAATTTTAAAATATACTAACCTGTACTGAAAATACAAAAAGGTTAAACAACCACTTAAGCAGTATTGCTTCAGATATTTAAGAAATAATTTCAATGCTTATTTGATGGTTAGATAAAAAATTATTGAAAAAACAAAAAAAAAAAAAAACTTTGGAATAGGCGATGCCAAAGGAAGTCTTCTGGGTCGCCTGGTCCATTCAAAAAAAAAAAAAATTTAAAAGGATAGCAAATTTTAAACATAATAACCTATACCAGAAAAACTAAAATAACCACCTAAGAAATATTACTGCATATATTTAGGAAATAATTACAATGCTTATTTGAAGATGAGAAAAAAATTATTAAAAAATAAAAATTTTATTTTTTGAACCGGCGACTCAAAACTAAGGTTTCTGCGTCGCCTGCTCCATTTGAAAACCTTAAATGGGTAGCAAATTTTGAAACATAATAACCTGTACTAGAAAAACAAAAACATTAAACAATCACCTAAGCAATATTGCTTCACATGTTTAAGAAATAATTTCAGTGCTTATTTGAAAATGAAAAAAAAAATTTATTAACAAACATAAAAAAATTAATTTCATATATCCGGCGACGCATGAGTAAATCTTGGCGTCGTTGGTTCTCGTAATTATAAAATAAAAATACTATTTGAATTACTTGCAAATTTTAAAAGAAAATAATCTGTAATTGAAAAATAAAAATATTAATCACCACACCAGTAATTTTCCTTTATATTTTAAGAAATATTTTCAATATTTATTTGTAAATAAAAAAATATAAAAAATAATTAAAGAACAATAGAAAAAGAGTTGGTATTTATATATGCAGCGACGCCGAGAACCAGAGTCGCTTATTGTTGTTTTTAGCGATCTTCGGTTTATGCTTTTCGTATCGTCGCTAATTTTATGTCGCTAGACGTTAATTTTCTATCTATTTAGGGACGCCGTATATAGTGCGTCGCTTGTTGTTTTATTTAGCGATGTGTTATTTCTCTTTTTTATATTACGTTGCATGTATGGTGTCGCTAAATCATTTTTTTCGCATAGTGAACAGTTTTAGAAAACAAATCAAAAAAATAAAAAATGTAGAAAACATTAAAATGATGTTTTCTATTTTCTTTTTCTTACTATAAAAACTGTTTTCAAACACTACTAACCAAACACCGTTTGTTTTCATGAAATAAATAAAAATTGTTTTTTATTTTTTATTTTTAAAATAAATTTTTGAAAACTAAAAATAGAAAATATGGTGAAACATGGATATTTTTAAAATAAAAAATAATAGATACATCATTAATTAATTGAAATTGAGATAAAATTATTATAGATTAATTTTTAGATTTAGTATCTATGAGGTTATAGACATTCATTGCAAATAACTTGAAAATCCTTCTAACCCATTGGATATCCTCCTATAAGGATTAAAAGTTAAACGAAGGTTTTGTAACACCCCGTCCCAAAGTACAGCAGAAATTTTCCAACTTTGACCGAGGTTGACCGTTGACCATTGACCGAAGGGGGTCAAAAGTTGACTTTTTGACTCAGATGGAATTCTAGGTTAACTAAGGTACCGTTACGAAGTACTTGTCGATACGAGTCCGTAGACTAGCGGCACGTCCGATTTAGACATGTGGTTTGAAAGTTATGGACCTGTAGAGTTTTTCAAATACAGTATTATTTTAATATTATTTTTAACTATGTGAACAGTGTGCCACGTGTGACTTAATAAAAGGTGCCATGTGTTACAACGGTGAGATGCCACATGTCAACTATGGTTAAATGCCGTATTATTTTATTATTATTTTATACAATAATATTATTTTATTATTATTTAATTATTTTATTTTATTTTATTTTATTTTATTTCCTTTTTATTTCTTTTTCTTTTTCTTTTTCTTTATTTTTTTTCCTTCCCCCATGTGGGGAAAAGAGGGGACCAGCCCCCGATCCCTCTTCTTCTTCTTCCTTCTTCTTTTTTCTTCTTTTTTCTTCTCTTCTCTCCCTCGGGTCCATCGGCCTTCACCATTCCGGCCACCCATTGGATAGACGCGCTGGCCATAGACATTTCCCAGCCGCTGGCAAGCTAGGTTGCCAAATTTGGTGGCCGGTCAGGTTGCGACGCGCCCAGATCGGGTGGTGGAAGCGGCGGCAGCCGTCCCTCTCTCTCCGGCCGAATCTGCTGTGCTTTGGCGCACCCAAGTTGCACCGACCACACCAACTGGCAACCCATCATCTGAGCTTCATCGAAATGTGCTCAGGTCTTCGGGGAAGCTATTGACGCGCCAGGAAACCGCCATGGAAGCCGGCGGTAGCAGCTCGTCCGGTCACCGGATTCTCGCCGTTTCCGACTGAGTTCTCGGTCCCTTCCCCTTAATTTGGACCCTCTAAAGCTGATGGTGACCTTCAATTTCTCCAATTCAAGCTCGTTCATGGTGTACCGGGGGGGCAAGTCGGCAGCGGCTTCCGACAAAAATTTCAGCCATCTCCGGCTGCGGTGGGGCAAATTGAAGGTATATTCTTGATGTCCTCGTTATAAGCTTTGATTTGGTACCTTATTTGTGAATTGTGATTGAGTATTGTGAAAGATGCCATTTTTGGATAAAATAATATTATTTTAATGTGGTAATCTGAAAAATGTATGTGTGATGTTTAAGTAATTGTTATTTATATTGATGATGTCCAATTGTGTTGAATTGCATAAATATGGATTGAATTAATTTTTCTTAAATTTGGAAAGCTGTAGATTTTAAACTGCTGTTAAATTATTGTTAACTTTACTGGGAGGTTACTGTGAAGTTATAATAGCTAATAAAATGTATCTTTATATGCTTAATTATTTGTGGAACTGTATGTGGTTCTATTGACATTTAGTATGAATTAATTTGGAGGTTTGCGAAATTGATTATATTGAATTATTGTGGAAGAGACAAATTTTATGAAATTATGATTTAAATTTTATTATGTTTATTGATGCTAAATGGAAATTTGGTTTATTAAAGAATTCTTGATTTTTATTATTGTGATTTAATTGTATTCATTACGTATGAGCAAGGTGTTTTCATTTAATTAAGTGTATTTGGATTTTAATATTATTTTTGAGCATGATTTGGTTTTAAATATTTCGAGGAAAATATTGGTTAAGTTTGGTGGTTTCAAATTATATAATTATGCCCTTGGAATGTTATTTAATTGATTTTATGATTTGTGGAAAAATTATTTGTATATTATTATCGGTGGATTTATGCTGGTGTTATTTAAGAAAAATGTGGGATGGTGAAATTGAAAAATGGTATAATTCCCATGGTGAATTTTGGAAAAAATTGCAAATTTTAATAATAAATATGGTTATTTATTTTAGATGCACCCATACACGTACCAGTGTTTTGTAGTTGTGGATGTGATTAGCGCACAGGTGGATGTGGATGTGATTAGTGCGCAAGTTGTAATGTCTCCCGTGAGTTGCCATTGGACAGAGGGCAGGCAAATTTTATGTAATGCGCATCAGCCGCCCCCCTCCGTGGCCAGGATGACGGTTTCAGCAGTGGCGCTGTCGGGACGCCGAAGCGACCGTATGCAAGTTTCTCTCTTTAAGCCCCCCGCCAGTCGGTGCTCGGGACGCTGGGTATTGGAGGGCATCACTGGTATATAGTATGGTGCATCAAGTATATATATATATATATATGTGTGTGTGTGTGTTCGTACATATATTTGTATGTTATATTATTTGATATTATTCTGTATATACCGCACCATACAGAGGCCGCGAACAAATGTGGTCTATGTGGAGCTAGCCCCATAATCATGTTGCCTACGAGTCCAGGGGATCGGATGGCCAATATAGGGAACCACCCTGGTTTGTATTGGTAGTAAGGTGCGGCGACAGCTGGAATCATGGATCACGTAGTATGTCAGAAGGTATCGTACGTATCTCCATTACGAGCGTGCATATTTCATTTTATGTATGGATTTTAAGATATGATTTTTATGTATTTATGTTATGTTATCTAACTGTGATTTAATTTCTTACCAATATTCTCAATCGATGTTATTATATTATTATTACTACCATATGATACCTTCGGATAAGTATAACAGCCTATGAGTAAGAAAGATAGTCATCGGGCAAGTATAATAGTTCTCAGACAAGAGGTAGCCTTTGGGTAGGTGAGATAGCCCTTGGGCAGGTGTGGTTATGTGGTAACCCTCGGGCAAGTTACATTAATACCAGAATCATTAAAACGTTGTTATTGTTTTTATTTTTGTTGTTAATGTGATGTTGTTTTACCTTTCTTTCTATGTTATGCATTGGTATATTTTTAACATGATATTGAAGTGTAATTGACTTGTGCAGCACTAAATGGGTGGTGTGGGCGGACGAGAATCTATGTTGGTATATTTTAATTGGTTATTTACTAAATTAATTCCATTATATGCCTTTTTATATAATTTGTTATCGAAGTGCTCCCAGTTGTGGAACTTAAATTGTAGTAATGTGGGAGGAATAAGGTAGTGTATATAGAAGTATATTTTCAGTGCAGGAAAATTATGGTAAGTCCAACCCTTACGGGAGGTTCTGCCGAATTTTCTATTGGAGGGTCCGATAGGGTTTCTCTGGGATCAGGGCTTGTCTAGGATTACGGTGATGAATTTTGGATGGGTCCTGATAGTTTATTATATTTTGGTAAGATTATTGAGGAAGTTTGATACTCCACAAATAGTAACAATAATAATAATAATAATAATAATAATAATTGAGGATCTTTGAATATTTTTTTTAGGGCATGTTTGGTTTATGGAATAAACATGAGAATAAAATTTTTATTCTATAGATTTCATTTTTTATATATTTGGTAAGTTTTTGAATTTAGTATTAGCTATTCTATAGAAATAGATATGCCTCAATTTGAAAAAATAACAATTCATTTTTAAAATCTCAAAATTTCTATTTCTATGTTTTAATGTGGATAAACTTTAAAATATCCTTATCATATTTAGATTTAAATTAATTATCACATACTAAAAATATATTAATTTTTAATTTTTAATTAATTTTACTAAATTAGAATATTTTTTTAAAAATAAAATATTTATAAAGGCTAAATCTTGATTTTAAGTTAATATTTTTACCAAGAGTAATACTACGTACGCCAAATTTTTTAACCAAAATTTTGATAACTAATTATGTAGTGGTTTTTTAATAGTGTTAAATTGATATTATCATATATACATGAGAATGTAAACCATTTAAAAAATACTAAATCATGACACCAAAATTTTGATAAAAAATTTTAATCACTTTAAATTTATTATTTTTATCGAATATATAAATAAAATTTATTAATTTTTTTTTTATTTTTTATTCTTATGAATAATTATTTATATTTTTAAAGGAATAGTCTTTGCATGCTACGTAACATAACCTTAATGGAGATTCTAAAATTTTTAATAATTTTTTTATCATTTTTGTTTTTTGGGTTTTCTTTGTGAATAAATGAATTTTTATTAGGACAGTTGATGACAACGCTACTAGAATGGAACTGATGGAAAGACACATGAAAGGTACGTGTTCGTTTTCTATTAGCCGCGTTATAGCTCCGGTTAACAAATATTGTCTTTTTGTTTTCGAAAAGAACAAATATTGTCTTTTTCATTATTAAAAGAAACTATTGGGGAAAAAAAAAAGGAAAAAAAAAAAGAAAAAAGAAAAAAGAAGAAGAAGATGAAAGAAGACGATTTGACCTTCACTCGCAATTGTGCCAAATTAGGAAATAATGCAATGCATTGAACCCCCACTAAACAAATAAAATATTAGTTTCTCCGGAACTAAAATGTAGATTTAATTTAATTTTATTTCCTAAATTGTAACTTGAAAAATCAGGGATTAATTGTAATAGTTGCCTTATGACTTTTAAGTAACGCGTTTTATTTGTTGACCTTCTCTATTTGCAATGAGTTTGGTTGGTTAAGATGGGTCAATAATTTTGTAAACTAAGTTTTTTTCCCTTTTTATTTATTTATTATTTTTTTTTTTTTTTGAAAATGTAGATTTGAAACTTTATATCATAAACACATGTTTGATAACCAAACACCCTTGTCGATAATCTAAGATGGTACGTAATTTAAGAAGGTGAACAAACTACATCAGAACCTCAAAAGCTAGAGAAAATTCTCTCTATTTGGTCCCAACCAAACATGAAGACTATGTATGCTAGCTAGCCAATTGGACACTACTCCATGAATCTCTACATCTATAAAAACCCAAAATAGCCTTGCAATCCATCATACAAAACCAAATCTTAAAACTTTCATTTTCCATATTCAGTTTCTGAGAAATTATCTTGAATTTTCTATCAACCATGGCCTTGAGCAATTCCTTCTTCTTTGCCTTGTTCCTCGCTGGTTTTGCATTTTTGAGCAATATCAGTGTCGGCCTAGCAGGTCGTCAGCTTTTGCAAACAACTCCTCCAAATTTGCCCAAATTGCCCCCGTTGCCTACCATGCCAAACTTACCTCCTTTGCCCACACTGCCAACGACACAGCCATCTCTGCCTAAACCAGGCACTCTGCCTCCACTTCCAACCATCCCAAACATCCCCAATCTCCCGAAGCTGAGCTTCCCGCCCCTGCCAGCGACTTCGCTTCCAAACATTCCCTCCATCCCAACAATCCCATCCAATATCCCTTTCTTCTCCCCACCACCTTCAAAAACCAGCCCTTGAAGATATATATTCACTCCGCACTGTTGTGTTCTCTGGAGTAGTACGAGCTCTATATATACATATACATGATACATTATTATTGCTTTGTAGTGAGGACATACTATATGTGTCTGTGATCTTCTAGTACTCTATGGAGCTTGTAGCAGTATATTTGATTTTTTTGTTATGCAGTTATATTTATCAATAATAAATCGTATCTGATATCTTGATTCTTGAATATATACATATATATATATATATATATAAAGTTTCCTTTTCTTTATTTTTTCCTAATTGGTACCGTTTTGGGAATTTCTTTGACTAATGCACCTCAAAACCATATATAATATTGAAGTTTCAAACATTTTTTTCTTTATATTAATCATATTGCATGCCCCCAACGGATATAACCATTAACAAGGGCATTGCAAAAATTTAATTGAAAAAAGATAAACAACAACAAAACTAGATAAATAGAGAGTAAATATTTAATATTTTTAAAGTCCTCGAGATCTAATTCGATGGCTTCCTTGATGACATTAATTTCTACCTTAGTTTCAAATGGGATCTTAGTTCAAGCATCCAAAATTAATATATCAGGCAAGAAAGATACTTTTTGTGGATATGGATGATGGTCATAAAGAAGTGAACAAAAAGTATTTTTCATATGTATGGGTTCCTAGCCACATCTTGCGGTGTTGGATGTATATTAACTTCCATGTTTAAATTAATCTCATCCACGTTCTTCTAACAAAAGGTTTGGCAATGAGCTAGTCTTTTGACCAAGAGGGACAGAGATGGATAGATCTCAAAAACAGTTAACACGAACACAATAAAGTCCCAACTCCACTGCTTTGTTCCTCATCAACCCTGCCATGCCATGCTTAGAGCTTGTATAGGCACTTAAGGGGCATCTCTCTTCTTTCCTCACTGTTTCTAATTATAAGCAATCCATATATATATATATATATATATAGGATGTGAAAATCAGATAAAAATTCTTTATAATTTCAGATTTTAAATTGATGAAACAATTTCTGTTTATTGATTTTGTCATTCTGAACAAGAACGAAAAGAAATTATTTGGAAAACAATTTTATCTCTTTTAGTTGTGGCTGCGAAATTTTCATAATAAAACAAGTTCTTTTAACCATGTCCAAAAAAAGTTCGTTTTAACAGCTAAAAGAAAGAAGGTAGCTTTAGTAAATGTGATCCTTCCCTATACAGGAAATGTTTATTTCCATGGCCACCATTGTTCCTCTACACTAATGCAATTTCTCTCAGGAATAAGAACAAGATGAATATTATTTTAAGTTTGTACGATATATAGATCGTGTAACCATAGGTTTTCCGCAGATAATTTTTATAGCTAATATCGAGATTATTCTCGTTATGTTACATTTTATTAGCTGGAGATATAGAGTTGAAACTCTTTTCACCTCGTGTGTACTTATTTTGGTAATATGAGCTCGGATTCACTAGCAACTCATCCCTTTTTACATTCTCGTACAAAACATATTGAAATTGAAGTTTATTTTGCACAGGACAAAGTTTTGTAAATAACATTAGAAGTCCTGAATATTCTAACCTCACAAGTTTTAAAATATTCTCACGTACAAAACATGTAGGCTTGTTCAAGACAGCAACAAATTAATAAAAGAGAGAATGCTTAGTCCATTAAATATATGCTTACTCAGATCTTTGACCCAATGATTTAGTGCCATATTACTAAAATAAACACTAAAATATTCGTTTCTTCATAATTAAAATTAAAAAAAATATTATTTATCATTATTAGTGATTACCAGTAGGATTTATATGTTATATAGCAATTTAAATTACAATTAAAGGTCACTATTAAAGTTTTAATATAAAAAAATAATAAAATTAAATAATTTAATTAAAATTTATCAATCGTTACCGATGATGACAAATAATAAAATTAACTAAAATGTAAATTTTAGTTATTTTATTTCCGAAAATTATAACTTGAAATTGGGTATTAATTGTAATAGTTGCTTTTTGACTTTAAAGTAATGCATTTTATGTATTGACCTTTCCGATTTGAAATAAGTTTGGTTGGTTAAGATGGGTCAACAATCTTGTAAAAACTAAGGTGTTTTATATTATAAACCCATGTTAGCTAACCAAACACCCTAGACAGTAGAAAATAATCTAAGATGGTACGTAATATGAGAAGGTGAACAAACTAAATCAAAAACTCCCAAGTTAAAGAAAATTCTCTCCATTTCCTTCCCAACCAAACATGAAAACTATGTAACGTTAATCGAACACTACTCCAAATCAAAAACTCCCAAGTTAGAGAAAGTTCTCTCTATTTCCTTCCCAACCAAACATGAAAACTATGTAACGTTAATCGGACACTACTCCGTTAATCTATATATATCTGGCAATTCGGGTTGGTGGGTCGTGTTCGTGTCAACCCGTTTAATAATCGTGTCAAAAATACCTAACCTGAACACGACCCATTTATTAATCGTATCAGGTATCTAAAACACTAACCCGACCTGTTTATAAACAGGTCAACACGACACGACCCGTTTAACACGATTATTTTAACGGGTCGTGTTGACCTATTAACCCGTTAACCTGAAATTGACCTATTAACCCGAAAACTAACCTATTAACCCGTTAACCCGAAAATTAACCTATTAACCCGAAATTTTTTTTTTATTTTTTTTTTATTTTTATGTTTTTGTTTTATTAAAGATGTATTTTTTGTTTTAAAAAATTAGTAATAGAAAATTATTTTTATAAAATTTTTAATTTATAATATTTTTTAGTTATTAAATATTATATTAGTGATAAAATATTAATTTAAAATTAAATTTAAATGGGTTGTAATAGGTATATAATCGTGTCGGGTTGAAACTGACACGTTTAATAAATGGGTCGTAACGGGTCAATTTCGAGTTAAACAGGTCAACCCGAAAATGACACGATTAATAATCGTGTTAAACGGGTTGACCCGATTATGACCCGAACTCATTTATAATAAACCCAAACCCATTTATTCCGTGTCGTTTTCGAATCGTGTCACCGTGTCATGATCCAAATTGCCAGGTCTAAATCTATATCCATAAAAACCCATGATAGCCATGAAATACGTCACATGAAATC
Source organism: Ziziphus jujuba (assembly GCF_031755915.1). Classification (NCBI taxonomy): domain Eukaryota; kingdom Viridiplantae; phylum Streptophyta; class Magnoliopsida; order Rosales; family Rhamnaceae; genus Ziziphus; species Ziziphus jujuba. Next base: position 26,684,840 of record NC_083387.1, read on the forward strand.
AAAAACGAATCCTTTATTTTTATATTAATTAAGTTTGTAAGAAATTTTCTCTAGAATTTTCATTCAGATATGGCCTTGAGCAATTCCTTCTTCTTGGCCTTATGCTTTGCTGGTTTTGCATTTTTGAGCAATATCAATGTTGGCCTAGCAGGTCGTCAACTTTTGCAAACAACTCCTCCAAATTTGTCCAAATTGCCCCCATTGCCTACCATGCCAAACTTACCTCCTTTGCCCACACTGCCAACAAAGATATGAAAAACAAAGGCAAATTTTCCAACCGCATACAATTTATTACATTAAACGAGAGTGCACCACGACAAATCAAATTCATTGCTACATGCTCAATAGAGTAGAGATATGGCACATAGAAATGTCCGATGGATCTGTACAACAGAGCAAATGTCTCATATAATACATAGACTAGGTAGTTCTCCAGAATACAAATAGAAGAAAATCTTCAAGGGCTGAGCTGGTTTTGCAAGTGGTGGATTGTGGAATTGGTAGCAAGCTCGGCTTTGGGAGACTGGGGATTGTGGGGATGCTTGGAATTCGAGGCTATTGGATCTATGAGATTTTTCTATTTTTTTCAAATTTATTTTTAGGATTTTGTTATGATTATTATTTGTTTAGTTTCCTATTTCGTTTTCTTTTCTCTTTATACCTATAAATAGGACTCTAAGCCTATTTGATATTTCATTTAGAATTACATGAGAGGGGGAGTATTAGAAAAGAAGTATAAAAGAAATAATAATCCATCTCCCATCAACTTAAATTTTAGGGATCAATGGTAATTCAAAATAAGCTTCTTATGGGCAATGGACAAGATCTTGAGATCAAAAGGGTAGGTAATACTCTCATACATTCCTTCATTTGTCCTAGATATGTTTTGATGCTTAAAAGTAGTTTTAGTTGTTGCTCGACCATCTCCAAGTCAACTTTGGGTAATAATGTTGTTGCTGAATTTAACGATACTCACTGCTTGATAAAGGACAAGCAGATGGGCACAATTGTTCTCCAAGGACTTCTTGAAGATGGTCTGTACAAATTGCAAGTGCCTTTTCAAATTCCTTCACATTGGATTTTATGTGCTCAACCTGCCAGATTTAGATCTGTTCCTCAAGCTTCAAGTCATGTTCTTAATATTGTACAAGTTACAGGAAATAATAATTTGTGTACTTTGTCCTTTGTTCACTCTCCAATTGGTGTAGTTGGTTCTAATAATGGTTGTATTGTTAATGTCACTACTACGAATAACAATTATGCCAGTAGTGCCGTTGATAATAGTTCTGATAATAATTCCAGTTTTTGTTGGGATGATGTTTCTTGTTCCACTAAAGTTGAAGGTCATAATGGAGAAACTTCTGTCTCTAGTAAAGCTTGTATTGATCTTAAGATCCTTCATAGATTTCTTGGTCATGCTTCTAGTTTGGTTATCAAGAAAGTTGACTCATTGTACAAACCAACTATGTCAATTAATAAAGATTCAATATTTTGTAATGCTTGTCAATATGGAAAAAGGTCATATGTGAATTGAACCGATTGATGAACAATTTTTTTATTCTACTTCCAAAATGATGAAGCACCCTTAAAAACATCTCAAATAGTGGCTCTATGCATTGTAATCTATATGGTCAAAAACCGAAAGAATTTGTTGCCTATATAATATAGATGTCTATTTCAATAGATAGTTATTCCAAAAATCAGTCTCCAATAATTTTATCAAACTTTGATTCTTCATATTAAAAATCTAATATACTGCCTGTACCGATTAGAACCCCCTCCCCCCAAGCTTGTCTTTATCTGTATGAAATGACGTTGGTAGATAGGTTGGAACCAACCTTTGGATCAGAGTGAACAATATTCTCTAAATGGTGGGGGACAGGACTCATGGAATCTTTTAAGTCATGGGCCTAACAAGTCGACCAATTGATTACCCATTTCTTCCCCTTCTCATTCTTTCATGATTCTATTCTTTGACTTTGATTGCTTGGCCCAAATAGATTTTTTGTATATATATATATATATATATATATATTTTTTTTTTCTTTCTTTTTAAAACTTATTCTTAATAAGGATTGTTTTTATTTTATTTTTTCTAGTTACACTGTCGAGCATATTTCAAAGTAGACAACCTTTATAGTATTTTCCTTTTTCTTTTGTTATTGAGCTTGATAGAATTCTTAAATAAATTTATGGAGATTTTTTTAAAACCACTATAGAGATTCAGAAAGCCATTAGATATGCTCTAACTAAAATGGCTTTTTTTTTTTTTTTTTTGAGCAACAAATATTTGATGATTGCAACCAAACGCTTCATTTGTTTTGCAAAAGAATTTTTAGCTTCAAATAAAGTTTTTTTACGGCTTTAGTTACACCAAACATAGGCTAATAACATGTTTGAAGCTAAATTGAAATTTTTCAAATAAGATTGGTTTAGTCAGTATGCCTATTACATTTACAAGCATATCCATGGTATTTTGGATTCAAGATATCACATCCTTGCTTTTAAATTAGATATTTTTATAATAATAAAAAATAACAAATTTCATTTATACCTTTTCAGTTTCGCCATAATTACACTTAAACTCTATGTTTTTAAAAAAACATCATTAATCTTTTTTTAATTTTCTATATTTGTCAAAATAAACACATTTGTACTTTTTCCCAATTAATTTTTACAATTAAAAGTAATTGAAAAGTTAAAAATTAATATTTTATGATTAAACAATACATTAAAAATACAATTATAATCTTTAACTATTAAAATTTACTGCTCAAAATTGTTAGAGAAAGTCCAAATAAGTATTTTTCAAAAGTATGAAATATAATTATAATAAATCTAAAGGGCTTTCAATAAAATTTTCACCAAACAAAAATTTACAATAGTATCTATTATAATTCGATTGGTTTTTTTGTGTTTCCTACAAACTAAATTGCATCAAATTGTTGAGAAAAACCAACCTAAATCGAACCAACCATTATCAGTTCAATTTAAACTTTCACCCAATACTATATTATTTTATTACTTTTTACTATTTTAATAATTCTTTAAATATATATATATATATATATTTTAACAAGTAATATCTTAAATTAAATAATTTAAAAACTTTAAAATGTAATTATTTATAATAAAAATATTTAAAAATATTATATATATATATATATATATATTATTCGTCATCTGATGGATTTGGTTGAGTTTTACTTTGGGTTAAAAATTATTCAAACTGATCAACCACTGAAAATTTGAATGGCTTGGTTTGTATACATCCCTATTTTGGACTAAAATATAGGACTCGGACTTTAACAAAGGAAGCTTCCGCGAAGGTGCAGAAAGGCACAAAGTCCGTTACATATATATATAAATGTATATATATGTGTATATATATATTGTTTTTCTGGAAAAAGTCCATTTCCAATACTTTTACTATGGAAATTATCATTACTAAACATAATGATAGACATGACTTTTTGTCCCTTTACTAAGGTGGAATGAGGAGGGCAAGCATTGGTGATTTTCCAGAAATACCCTTGACTTTTGAAGGTTTTTGGTAAATATCTCGAGGATGAAGTGGTCTGTTGGGAAAGTAGAGCTATAAATTATTAGAGACGACTTTGTGGTTTACTTTGCATTACCCCAGTTTCAATTCTGAAAGATCTGCGGCAACGAGAGTATCATCTGAGATTTGCGAAAAGCATGCTTGTCCCAATGGCGAGCGCATTGTTGCCCATGTCATGTTTGAAGGCATTAGAATCCGTGGAGTTGGTCGATTTCATAGAGGATAAGAACGCCATGAAAGAGCAGCTTCAGAAGCTCAAGAGTGTGCTGTTGTCGTACAGTACACTGCTGAATGATGCTGTGAAGAAGCAAATCGGAGACGCAGATGTTGATATGTGGATTAGCGATGTCGAAGATGTATGCTATGATGTGCAAGACCTATTGGATGAGATTGAAACTGAAGCGCTGAGATGCAAAGTGGCACCAGAATCTGAAGAGTTTTCCAGAATCAATCAGGTAGTCAACCTCATGTCAACTCCGTTTAATGTCGAAAAAGTATGTCAAGACATATTGGAGGTCATTGCTAAATTGGAATCACTCTTAAAACTGAAAGATGGCCTTGATCTCAAAGAATTTGAATTTAAATTTGATTATGATGATGTTCAACCACCCAAATCATTACTGACACCTGCAACTGCATCTGCATCTGAGTATGAGAAAAAATTGTTAGAAAAATCTGGAGTCAATAAAAAATTCCCACCACTAAATATTGTCGAATATGATGTTTATGGCAGAGATTATGAGAAAGAGAGTATTGTGAAATTGTTGCTATCCGATTACAATAACATGTCAGTGATTCCAATATGTGGCATGGCTGGGATTGGCAAGACGACCTTGGCTCGCATGATATACGAAGATGTGGAAGTGAATAAACATTTTGATCTGAAAGCTTGGGTTTGTGTCTCTGACGAATTTGATCTCTTGAGGTTAACAACATGTATTTTCGAGTCCGTCACATCTATTGCATGTGAGTTCAAGGACGTCAATTTTCTTCAGTTCAAATTGAAGGAGTCATTAGTGGGCAAAAAATTCCTCTTTGTCTTAGATGATGTTTGGGATAAGAATTATGTTCATTGGGACTTCTTCAAAAGTAGCTTCGAATCTGGAGCAAAGGGGAGTAAGATAATTTTAACAACTCAAAATGAGGTTATTGCCACCATGATAGGTAATGTTCCAACTTTTGATCTCAAGACCATATCAGCTGAAGACGGATTGAAATTGCTTAATCAACATGCCTTTGATAATTCCGAGTCTGGTTTATTTTTAGATCTGAGTGTAATCGGCCAAGAAATTGTCAAAAAGTGCAACGGTTTTCCCTTGGCTGTTAAAACACTTGCTGGTCTCCTGCGGTTTCATTCTCAACAGGAGACGTGGGACAATATACTAAATAGCAATTTGTGGGAGTTGTCAAAGGAGGAAAATAGCATTCTCCCGGCTCTTTGGTTTAGCTATCAGTACCTACCTCCGCATCTTAAGCAATGTTTTGCTTACTGTTCTGTGTTCCCTAAAGGCTACGAAATTGATAAGGAACAGTTAATTTTGATGTGGATGGCTCAAGACCTTTTACAACCTGAAATGGGTCAGAGCATTGAAGAAGTTGGAGAGAGATGCTTAAACGATCTAATATCAAGGTCACTGCTTCAACATTCAAGAGCCTGTCAGTCTGCTGTCACCATGCATGACCTTGTCCATGATTTAGCTAAATCTATCTCAAGAGAATTTTGTTTCAAGTTGTACGACTATATCTCCCTTGCCGTTGTTAGCAAGATGCAAGCAAGAAACTTTGGCTTCCAGAAACTTAAGACTTTATCCAAAGCTAAGATTTTCCATGCCTTCCTGGAAGCACAATGGAGAAAGGTAAATACTGGATTACCATTGCACAGATTAGTATACCATGAACTATTGCCAAGGCTACCTCATTTGAGGTTGTTGTCTTTACCTTCTTGTCCAATCTTGGAATTGCCTCATTCAGTTTGCGAGTTGAAGCATCTAAAATACTTGGACTTATCTTCTACTCTATTAAAGGAGCTACCTAGTACAATTTGCAGTTTGTCCAAATTGCAGACGTTGTTGCTGTCAAATTGTAGAAATCTTACTCGGTTGCCAACCAACATTACATCCCTAAGCCAGTTGCGCCATCTTGACATTACTAACACATGTTTGGCAGAGATGCCTTTGCAGATGAGTAGAATGAGAAATTTGCAGTCGCTGAGTGATTTTGTTGTGGGTAAATATAGTGGCTCTGGCATTGAAGAGTTGAAAGAGCTCCAGCATCTTCATGGAACACTCCGCATTTCAGGGCTTCAAAATGTTGGTGATGTTGGAAAGGTTATCCAGGCTAATTTGAAAGATAAGCAGTACCTTTGTGAGCTTGGTTTGAGGTGGAGAGGTGACACAGATGATTCCTTAAAAGAAAGGGAAGTACTCGACAGCCTACGACCTCATACAAAGCTTAAGAAACTGATTGTTAAATTTTATGGCGGAACGAGATTCCCAGATTGGATAGGAGATGGTTCATATTCTAATATGGTATCGATGCATCTAAAAGATTGTAAAAATTGCTATATCTTGCCGCCACTTGGGGAACTACCCTCTCTCAGATATCTAGAAATTATTGGATTTGATTCAGTGATGAGGATAGGTCCGGAGTTTTATTATAACAGTTCCTCCATGACTAAGCCATTTAGGCGGCTTGAAATTTTACGCATCTGTAGTATGTTAGAGTGGCAGGAATGGTTTTTGATAAGTGACAAAGACGATGGAGGATTTCCTCATCTTAAGGAGCTTTATTTGGAAGATTGTCCGAAGCTATGTGGTAGCTTACCTTATTGTCTTCCATCCTTGAAATTGCTGCAGATCTCGGGATGTCAACAAATGGTAACTTTACTTCCAAAGGAGCTGCAGATGGGTACTGTATATCCATCGCTTCAAACAATGGAAATATATTACTGTAGGAAACTGGAGACATTACCAGAAGGGCAATGGCCCTCAAATTTACATTCACTTACAGTTTCCTATTGCAGAAATCTTAGAGCCCCTAATGGAAATGGCTTCCAACATCTCACATCGCTTAAAAATTTGCACATTTCTTGCTGTCATGAGCTCATGTGCTTGCCAGAGAAAAGCTGCTAGATCCTCTTTCTTATCTGAGTACTGTTGGATGTTATTTGCAAGACCAGTGGTATCAGAGGGACAAGGAGGAAGATGGGCCCAAGATTTGTCAAAAACCTCGGCTGTGCTCCAATGGGGATTGAGACGATGAAACACATGGATATTTCCCTGATCTCTTATTCGTTGTGCTTTTTTAAGGTACTTTATTTATTTATTTTTCTGCAGTAGTATGTGTTGAAGCTGCTTTTCTTTTCCAATTTTGTTCTATTATTTTCTTTAGTAGGGGGTAGTGACATTTAGCAGTTGTTAGTTTGACACCAAAGTCCTCGAAAAACGTTGACATTCATTTCTGCTATAAAAAGATGACAAATTGTTTCTTTCATTGTATGTTCTTGGAATTAGTCTGTTAAGTTATCTTACTCATAGCTCTATTTGCCTTGGTAAAATGATTTAGTTTCGCAGTTGTTCCCTCAGCTAAGAAAATAATCTTTGGAAGGAAAAGTTTTATCATTAATTAAATCTAAATAAGGTGCAGTTGTGAAATTTAATTTATTTTTTTTTTTAATTTTCTCTGTGCTTGTTGTAGTTCAAATTCAGCTACGAGGAATTGGTGATTGGTACCATTTCAATATTTGAGATCTCTGATGCCTACCAAAAGCTCTACAACTGCTTTAAACCGCTTGCACAGTTCCACAACGTCATTCTTGTAACCCAGCAAGTGATTCCTAGAGGATGAGGTTCGTATCCTTTACCGTTATAATGGCTCTGGTCTGTCATGGAGGGAATCGACATCGTAACTGCTTGTTTGCCATAATGGCTCTGGGTATCTTGTCTGATGGAAACGAAATCAGTGGGATAATAGATTCATTTTGGATGATTGTTATTTATCTTTTTTGGGTTGGGGTGGATTTATATTCGATGTTTTTAGTATCACCTGTGAACTTTCTTAATTCATTGAGGAAGTCACATATGCAAACGTTAATGAGAAGATATTGCGTTACATATTAGCTTCAATTTAATTTGGATCATTTATGCCGGATTGTATGGGATATGTAGCTTATGGGAATATTATAAATGTGTCGTGTTAAATTGATTTTAATGGATGAAATGAGATGGTTTGCGGCTCTTGTGTGTTAAATTGATTTTAATGGATGAAATGAGATGGTTTGCGACTCTTGTGTGAACGATTATCGAGTGTACTTACCAAGAGACATGGCATGGTATGAATTCTCGTTAACTCTATTTTCTTAATTTTTAAATTTGTATTCTATTCTAAGAAGCATCAGAGTTCTTATTGGACTGCGATATAGTTCATCTGTGTTTTTAATCCTTTGAGCTTGTTTTTTGTTTTTAATCCTGACCATCCATTCGTTTGTCATTTGAAATGATAGCTAATGGGAATTCATGCAATTTAATTAAAGGCTATCGGTATGTCGATGACCCATCCTTTCTATTAAAGTTTATATATAAATATAAATTATCAAATATATTATGTATGTATTAATAGATAATATTATTTTGTATTTGATTAAAAAAACAAAATACCTACAGCAGTGAAGATAAATTTGTTTTTAATTGGGGTATATTTGACCATTTTTATTTGATTAAGCAAAAAGGTATCTTCTATTACCCAAAAAAAATATCAGGTGTCTTCATGATGTGAATGCCAACTCCATCCAAACAGGTATCCATGGGGCTCTCTTCTTTGAGCAAATGTTTCAGAGATAGGAAAGTCGATTGGTTTCCATGCCCATGCAACGTTCAAGAGCGGCAAATTTATGATTTGGAATTTTCATGGAAAATGTGTGCAACTCTAAGCCATACAAACAAAATATAAGGAAAAGAAAATACGGGAATTGATGATGCAAGCTCCATCCTACCGCAGAGAGAAAAACCAGAGAAACTTGGAAATTGATGATGCCTCTCCGTTGCCCTTGCAGTTGGCCCAGACGATTTGGAAGCTGGAAACCCATTACCATTTGAGGTCTGATTCAGGACAATCAAATTAACTAGCAAAGCCGGTTTCAAGAGGTACTAGGAAAAGAGATCCAACTGGCTGGAAATGTTGGTGTACATGGTTGGGCACATATAGAACAGACGGACAGAAATGCATGTCGGTTTGACCACACAACAACCAGAGTCTGATCTATCGGAAATACCTTGGTAAGCACCAGATCATGGAGTAAAAGAGATCAACTTTAATGGATCATACCTGGGAAGAATTTACAAAGCTGTGGCGGGTGTAGGTGCTGCTGCAACGAAGTATCAAGGAGGGATATTATTTGCAAGGCAAGGCATGAGATAGTTTCATGTGATTGTGCTCTCGAAACTGAACTATGATCTTGACTACAGATTGTGCACGAACAAGTAGTTTGCCATCATAAAGCTGTTAAAGCTAATGCTTCATGGTCAGCAAGCATACTTTCAAGATCAATGAGTAGAGGATGGATCGGCCAACATTAATGCTACAAATATTATTAATTTTGTGTAGACATACTGCATCTACTAATTTGATTACCAGTTTTTTCCCTCTTTTTTTTTTTTTTTCAGCCAACTGATGGAACAATGAAACAATATTTCATTTACATGCATTACAATTAGTTATCCATTAAAAGGTTCAATTTACCCATGTTTGTTTTCTAATTTCTATTAATTTTCAACCATTAACATAAATCACCATATCACTGCCATTGGCTTAGATCAAGAAGAACCATCCAATCTAATCATCAATCGGGCTCTTTTCTTCTCCTTCTTTTGGTCGTATGTTTCAGAGCTCGGAAAGTTGGTTGGTTTCCAAGTCCACTAATTTTATGATGCGAATGTTGAAGGAGAATGTGTGAACCTATCAGCCACAAGCAAAATTTAATGAAAAAAAAAATATGGGATTTTTTTTTTATTTCTTATTTTTTTATTTTTATTTTTGGGTAATGAAGAAGAAAAGGTAATTGATCATGATGCATATTCCATCCTGCAACAGAGAGAAACCAGAAACAATATAACATTGAGGTTTGACCCGTAAAGCTGGTTCCAAGGGATTTACCAAACAAAAGAAAACGCTGGTTTCAGGAGGTACTAAGGAAAAGAGAGGGAACACAATCAAGCTCATTACGACAACCTAGAAAGGGAGAGAAATACATGTCGTTTTGGCCACATAAACCTAATTCAGATCCATGGAATGTAATCAGAATGGCTGCCAATGCCATTTCTCAATACATATACTTGAAAAGTTTCCAGGCAGCCCATCATCAAGGAGACACAGATTCCTCGAAAGCACCAGATTATGGAGTAATCAAGATCAACTTCGATTGACCATACCTCAGAAGAACATATATTAAGGTGTAGTGGCCGTACGTGCTGTTGCAAGGAACCACAAGGAGAGATCTTATTTGAAAGACAAGGCATGAGGTAGTCTCCTGTGATTGTGCTCTCAAACTGAAACTATGATCTGGACTACAGATTGGGCACGAACAAGAGGCAGTTTGCTATCAAATAGCTGTTAAGCTAATGCTTCATGGTCAACAAGCACACTTTCAAGATCAATGAGTGAAGGTTGGATTGGCCAACAATAGGATAAAGGGTTAGATCACTCACTCCACACCTGTTCTAAACTTCTCACACACACGACAGGCAAAAACATTCACGCGAAGAATCCTAGTCTCCACCTGCATTTTCTTTCCCTCCATTTCATAGACTAACCAGGGCACCCATCTAAGGAGATAAAGTACTCTCTGTCCTCTCTCTTATTGCACCCATACGGTGCAATGGAGCAGTGTTGATCTTGCAGTTGATCAAGGTTTATTTATCAACTGACGTAGACAATCTGGAGAGAGCAAGGGAGACTTGGTGTTGGGCCCAAGATCTTGATCAAAATATATGAACCAAACTCCAGAAACAATGAATTACATACAATACGATCCTTCTAAATTGGAAATATATGAACCAAACTTCTAAAATGGAAAGTTAGGATTCATACCAGAGAGAAGAGACAAAAAGCATGAATATACAATTAGGCAGGTCATATGAATACTATAAGAGGAAAAGACAAACACTGCACAGTATATGCTGCCTATACCGAATAACACAAAAACAGCCCCAAAAAAAAGAGTAAATAAAAGGATAACAATAAACGTGAAAAGAAAAAAGAGACATTCGGAAGAGGAAGGACGAACAATAAATTATTAACAAGAGTTAAGCAATTCTATATTCTAATCTGTTGTTACAAAATTTAAGCATCGAAGACTATATGTCAAACCAAAAGACAAAAGGAAACTATAAATAGTGGAAAAGAGAACAAACTGAGGAAAATTGGAGAGGATAAAACATCATATGCCCAATCTCAGCTCATGAATTCGTCAACCTGTAAATAATGGAATTGACCGGTCATGAGCACGCCTTCCTCTTCGGCGCTCAGGAACTGTAGGTATGGTACAAAACATCCATCTAAAACTCCAATTATGAACGAAAAGTAAGAGGCCCTCTTTTGGCCACCAAATTCTCAGGGAGTGAGGAGGTTTGGATAATAGAACCAGGTGAGAAGTATAAGTGGTGGGGAGTGGGAAGTAGCCAATCATCAGAAATCTCAAGATACATAAGCGAGCTGATATTTAGTCCCGTAAAATCCGTAATGCAGGGCATCCCTCAATTCGGGGAGTTCCTTTTGTACTAGGTATACTGCCGGTTAGTTTCGGACAATTTATTATAGAAAGATCTCTAAGACGGGGTAAAGCTCCACCTCCCGGAAGCAACCATGCTTGCCATTCTGGCATGTTGCTAAAATGTAAAATTTCCAGGCAAGGAAATGGATTTGTCACCAAACCATAAAACTCTCTGCTTATTACTACCAGCGTACCAAACCGTTCAATATAAAGCTCTACGAGAGAAGGTAACTGGCCAAGCGAAGGCAATTGAAAACAGTTTTCACCGTCGCTTAAACAAATGCAGCATAAATTAGTAAATAATGCATTACCAAACCATTCAGGGAATCTGGTACCTCGATAAGAGAAGACAGATAATTTCTCCAACTTTCTGGCAGGCCTGAGGTTGTCGAGGACTTGAAGTTCGACTTCTGAATTGTCAGCAGGACCATCCCATTTGAAACATATATCGGTTAGCTGCAACTTACCCTCTAAATTGGCCTGCAAAATATCCCCAACAATAACATTTTGGAGCCCTGAAATACAAAGTCTTCCACACAATTGAAGATTCTGAAGCTCCTTGATGCCAGATCCGTTGCCCTTGCCCAGAACAAAATTGGTTAACGTCCGCAGGTCTTTCAAAGCAGACATGTGCGGTGGCATCTCCACCAGAGGTGTGCCTGTAGTGTCAAGGCGGCGTAACTTGGTTAGGTGCCTCATAAGGGATGGCAGTCGAGCAAGAGCGGTACAGCATACCAATAGTAAAGTCTGCAGGTGAACCCAACTACAAACTACATCAGGTATCGCTTGCAATTGAGTATAAGACAAGTCCAAGTATCTTAGATGCTTCAACATGCCAATGGAATCGGGCAACTGGGTGATAGGATACATGGACAGAGAAAGCACTCTCAAGTATGTCAGAATTTGGAACAACCTTGTCAGCGCCGAGCGGTCCCATTTGAATGTTTTGTTGTCCTCCATGGGTCCCAAAGGCAGGAATGTGCGCAGGCGCTTGCTTTCAGACAAAGCCTCAAATTTCTTGACATCCTGAATCTCTCGTCTCTTATACGACAAATGACGAGTCCTGCGCACAGGGGTGAAGGAGCTATTGTTCTCCAGCCTCAAACAGAACTGTCCCGACAGCGATGTAGCCAAATTGTTCACAAGGCAGTGCATGGTGAAATAGGATTCGTTTTGTCTTGATTGATGGATCAAGGACCTCGATTTCAGATCGTGGAAGTACTCCTCCCCGACTTCTTCGATGGTCTTCCCATTTTGAGGTTCCAGAAGCCCTTCTGCCATCCACAAGGAGATTAAGTCTTGCATCTGGAATTCACAACCACAGTGATATATAGAGCAGTGAGTAAAGCATCGCTTGAGATGTTGAGGAAGGGAAAGGTAGCTGAACCATAAAGCAGGAAGAATATCACTCTCCTTTTCAGACCGATTCCATATTGGGCTGCTTAGAATCCTGTCCCATTCCTCGGGATTGCGTTCAAGCCGCAAAATGCAGGCCATCAATTTGATTGCGAAGGGATTGCCTTGGCATTTGCTAACAAGCCTTTTGCCAACTAATTCCAGATACTGAGGAAAATGTGAGGATGTGGCGACGCCGTGAAAGATTTGTTCGGAGAATAGCTTCCAGCAATCTTCATCATGAGAGATGGGGTTGAGGTGGCGAATAATTGAAAAGGTAGGCATCAGCACAGGTTCAGGACATGTGGAAGCGGTCATAATGATCTTACTCCGACTACTTCCAAAATCAGAAAGAATCCCCAAGACATCGGGATCAAAGGGATTGCGGTTGCAATTAGAATCCAGAACAAGTAGGAAATTCTTGCCGGCCAAAGCATCCTTCAATCTAGCTTGAAGTTTGGATGCATCCTCCTCTTGCGGATTACAGGGGGGTTGGCAAGGGAGCTCCTCCAAAAGCGTTCTAGTCATTCTCAGAGCATCAAAGTCATCTAACACAGGGACCCAGAGCAGAAGGTCAAAATGGGCGTTAATTCCATCATCAGAAAAAACGAATTGAGCAAGAGCAGACTTGCCAATCCCATCAGGGCCCACTATGAGTGCAAACTTATTAGTGCCACAGGCATCAGCATCATCATCATCATCATCATCATCAGAGAGCAACCAGCCAACAATGGCCTCAACATCAGAATCTCTGCCATAAAGCTTAGATTCCTCAACAAAAGAGGTTGAGGGTATCCTCCGGAGAGGTCTATTACTGTCAGCACCTTCTTTCAACAGCTTCTCAGTTACCACGTGCAGGGAAGTCGACAGTATCCATCCTTCCATTCTCTCTCTCTCTCTCTCTCTCTCTCTCTCTCTCTCTCTCTCTCTCTCTCTCCACCCCTTAAATGGTGCGTTCTGTGAAGGTGGGAAATGATAGATTTAATCTGGACCGTTTAAAGGGTTTCTCTTTGCGACTCAACCCAGAACCCAGTTCCTACCATGATTGATCAAAAGCTAAGGTTTGGATTAGATGGTGTGGAGTGGAAACCGATTGATTCGATCGGGAATGATGAAATTTTCCTGAACCAAACGATATATGATTTGGGTAATTATTTGGGTAAGTAAGGGTTTCTGTGTCTCATCATCAACCCGATTACTAGCTAGATTTTCTAAAGCCGACCCAAACAGAAACCCAGGAGATTTGTCACTGAAGTGGACAGTATCCATTGTTCCATTTTCCCTCTCTATATCTCTCTCTCTCTCTCTCTCTCTCTTCTTTCTCTCTCTTCTTTCTCTCTCCCTCTCTTCTGTCTCTTACCCTTAAAACGGTGTGGAGTAGAAAATGATCTAGATATAGGCTTTGGGTGCGTTCTGTGAAGGCGTGGGAAATGATAGATTTAATCTGGACCGTTTAAAGGGTTTCTATGTGAAGGTGGGAAATGCTAGATTTTCTTTCTTTCTTTCCCTCTTTTTTTTCTTTTTTTTTTTTTTAATTTTGGATAAGAGATTACTAAAATTTCTTTGAAGGTTCGTTTTTCCACTTTACCATTGCCAGCTAATGCTAAGGTAGTGCCCCTGGTTAACGTGTCAGTATTTACTTTTATTTTTTTATTTTTTTATTTTTTAAATTATAGTTTATTTTAGTTTAATGACTTGTTCTTGTTGGTTAATCGTAATAAAATAATTTTATTAACTACAAATGTGAGAAACTCCAAAAAAAAAAAAAAAAAAAACACTATAAATGTAAGAAAGAGAAACAAAAACGTAAACACAGGATAAAACACAATTAAAAACTATGTTAATTTTTAATTTTATACTCTTTTTTTTTTCTTTCTTCATAGTTAATGTTTATTAAATTAAGCAAACTAATGATAATTTAAAAAATTAATTAATTAATTAATTAATTAATTAAAGAAAGAAAAAATAAAATAAAATAAAACAATACAAAACTGAAGATGTCAAAAAATGGCGGCTTGTGTGGGCCAGGTGCAAACCCGTAGAGTGCGACGTGGCAGTGTTGGTATTACGGGTTATTTGCATTTTTAGCCAATCTTGCAAGTTCGATATCATCTTTAATTTTTGGTATTTTGTCCAAAAGAGTTAGTTTTTTTGTAGCTTTTGAAACGTGGATATAAATGGCATATTAACTAAAAAAAAAGGAAGGAATCAACATGCCAATTCAACATAGTTTTAGATTTCATATGCAATAAACACTGAAAAATATTAAAAAAGTTATAGGGAAAATATTTTTCCATTAATAATTATTTAAAAATATAGCAAATTATTTTTTTATAAAAAAATATGAAAAAAAAAATTTTGAACGAGTACTAGAATTTTTAGATTTTTTCCCTAAAAAACAGGAAAAAAAAATTTAAAAGTCTATATACCTTATTTTTCAAAGGATATATTCTTAAAACCATTTGTTATACTAAATTTTCTTTTTACTTCCTTTATTTATTTATTTATTATAAAAATTTATCTTTTATTCCAACGACAAATTTTAAAGCACGTAAAGATTAGGGTGCAAATAACCTACAGTAATATTTTTGTTATTCTAAAGTTTCAAATTGGTAAATACTCTACATAAATTTGGTGTTAAAGTAACATGTACGGCAAAATTAAAAATTAAAAATAAAAAGAAGGAAGTTAAAATAACATCAATGTGCTCTAAAGGCGGTGATTTAGCTTCTTTCTTTTTTCTTGTTTTTTTGGCTGAATTAATATAAACGCTTCTTTTGCACCTTGAATATACCCCCAAATTTCCTAATTTGTCAAAACTTCTTTTTTTTTAATCCCATTTTGCATTTTACCCACTGATCTTCCATTTCATCATCATAGCCGCTCATCCTACATCAACCGCGCCACTACACTACAAAACCTTTACTTCAATTTTTTTTTTTTTGTTTTTTTTTTTGGGTGTAATTAACATCTAAATTGGTATTCATACGTTTTATCCTGTGGTAAATCTATTGAACTGATAGTACACTTTCAGATTTAAGGTTCTAACTTTGGCTTGGATAAAAAATTTTCCTCCCCATTCATAAAAAATAAAATAAATAAATAAATAAATAAACACTTGAAGTGCACATGAACCCTTTTATTCTTAGACAATAGGATATGATGGAATTTTTTTATAAAAAAAAAAGGAGAAAATGACACATTTTAATATGTGTAACTATGAACATGAGAATAAGATTTGTGAATATGTATGAAGATTCATTCAATTTAATTTTTAATTTGGTAAATAAACATATAGAAACATAAATTCATTTGTTAAAGAAAGACAAACAATAAATAAATAGTTTGATTATTCAAAAGGAATATTGAAAGAGAAGAATCATGAGTCCAATGTAGAGTTTAGTTTTTTTGTAAGTTTGTTTTTTTTGAATCAGATTTTTGGAAAGAAAAGAAAATTGCTTTGAACCATTTATTAAGCTTCTCCATTTTAGGGCGGAGGTAGAGTTTCCTTAATTCTTCCACCTAAGATCAATGTGCATGGTGAGCAGAAAAGGATGAAAAGGACAAATAAAAATAAAATAAATTATAGAGTCTTGAATGGTGTCAAATATATGGAGCAGTTGAGGTGGATTTATAAAATGATTGGGATTTGGTGGGACACATGGAGGTTCTCTATTTAGCTATGTATAGTACCATAAAATGCAGCTGGGTACATTGTGTGTCCCCAAGAATTCTCTCATACACATGCACACGTATGCCCTATAGAACTTATATAATTTAAAAAGTAGTTATATATTATTTAAATAACGTCACATTATGGCAATAGTGGATAGGAATAAAAACAGAAAACTTTGAGATTAAAAAAAAAAAAATCATAATTTAAGAAGAAAGAAGTTTTCAAGCAAACTAAAACTATAGTTGTCTTTAAAGAAATAAAAACCACTGGGGATTCTCAGTTTCAAAAACAATTACTATTAGCATAGTTGCATTTCGAATTATATTGGATTTAGCATATTGCACCTAAATAAATTTTTTCTTGACATTTTTCACTTTCAATTTACAAAATTCTTCCACCGTTGCCCCTTTTGTCAAGATACTAAATGAAAATAATTGTGCAAAGTGCAATTTTGTATAGTTTATAATACAAATTACAAAAATTTTCAAATAAAAGTTGGTGAAAATAAAAAATTATCAAAAATGTTATTATTTTATTTAATAAGCTAGTAAAAAAATTAAAGAAATTACAAATTTAATTTTTAAAAATAAAAACATAAATATAAACTTTTACATATAATAAATATTCTAAAAAATTAATAAATAAAAAAATAAAAAATTTTGAATATGTAAAAGATATTGCATAGGTTATTAGAAAAATGCAAATTTAATTTTTCAAAAAAATAAATAATAATTTATGCATATTTTAGATATTCCAAAAAAATAAAGACCTATAAACAAAACGTGATCAAGTATTTATAAAATATGATCGAAAACTTTGAAATTTTTTTATATTTACACTGGTTATTGACAAAAATATTTTGTAAAATTTTCACTTTTTTTTAAAAAAATTGATGTTTTTATGCTTCCTCAATTTTTTTTTAATTGGTCTTTATGTTTTTTAGGATATTTATTTTATTTTTATAAATTATCTAATAATTTGTAAATATTATAGAGATTCTAAACAAAATAAAAAACATAAATACCTATTAAGGAAGAAGCAATAACATTTTTGTAAAATCTAAAAGAAAATTTGGAAAATTATTTTTAAAAATATGCTCTTTTATTTATTACACGTATTTTTTATATTTATATTTATTATTTAGAAAAAATATACATATAAGATCTTCTAAAATGAATTTTTAATAATATTTTTACTTTTCCAAAAAAAAAAAATTAATGCATGTTCCAATTTTTTTATTGATATTTATTTATTTATTATTTTAGAAGATAGATTATTTGAAAAATTACTTGTTTAATTTTTTATTCGTCTTTATTTATTTATTTTGTTAGAATACCTACTTTTTGTAAAGATTTTAATTTTTTTTTATGAAGAATTACATTTGCAAATTTTTATCTTTTTCACTTGTTTATTGTAAAAATAATAATCATTTTTAACAGTTTTTTTGTGTTTTTCATTAAATTTTTTATTTAAAAATTCTTGCATTTCGCATCCTGAATTATATAGAATTATAATTTGCACCATCTATCTAGTATTTTGAAAGAAAAATCAGTGCAAAGATGTTATGAGTTCAAAATATAAAATATTAAAAAAATATTTGAATTGCAATTTATAAAATCTAATATAATTCAAGGTGCAACAAAATTAATTTCTTTTTTATTTTTAACCAATTGAGATTTTAAAAAAGACAAAATCAAACAAAAGTCAAATGCCCTGCACCTCTGTGCATCTATATTATATTTAGCCCGTAAAACCAAATCACCTTTGACAATGATGAGCCAATTCTTGAAGGCGAGGAACCTCGTTTGTCCAAATTTTGTACTAAAGCACGATACATGTCGACGTACAATGTTTAATGTGTCAGTCATCGCTTTTTTGTTTTTTGTTTTTTGTTTTGTTTTGTTTTTTTTTTTTTTTTTTTTGTTTTTGTTTTTGGGGGCAAAGAACGCACGCTATAATTCGTCTCTCATCCACAAAAGTCCTCAGTCACCACCATCGCCAAACCATTTTCACATTCACACTCACCAAAGCCAGTTGAACTCAAATTTAATTACTTGGACCTTGCCCAGTTGATCCATATCTAAGTTTTTAATTTTTTTTTTTATTTATTATTTTTTTTTTTGTGGTTGGAGTTTTGTTAAGGATAGCAACAGGTCCGAACGGGGCTTGAGCGCCCCCTTTGTGACCCGCCCTGCCCCTTAAAATGCGTCCCATCTCTGCCCCATTTCCTCGATTCATTTAAAGAGGGGTGGGATCGGAATTTCTCATCAAAAAATTAGGACGGGGTAGGATTGATTTCCATGTTTATATATATAAAAAAAATTAATTTAATTTTTTAAATATATTTTTCTTTTTTTTTATATAAAAAATTATATTTATACAAATATATTATATAAATATAATGTTTACAAACAAAAATATGATTAATATCATAAAAAAAAATATATATATATATATATATATATATTTGAATAAAAGAGAAAAGTTATATATTTAAATAAACATGTATATGTATATATATATTTATATATTTAAATATATATACAGACATAGGGCAGATATAGGGCGGAGAGGACAATCTTCGTCCCGCCCCATCCCTGACCTAGGATAAGGAAGCTTGCCCTGGCCCCCACCCCATTCCCTGTTTAATCAAGGAATCCCACCCTATTAGGGATGTGTGGATCAGGTTATGCGGATTGTTTAGTCATCCCTAATTTTTGTTTTGAAATTTTCATCAAGAAGTAAAACAAAGGTGGTGATAACAATAAAGCCATGAAATCCAAACAATTGCTTTTGCCTCGACGTGTGTAATTTAAAGGACAAAGGTTGGGACAACATTGAATGGTCCTCATATGCTGCTTTGGTGGTTCATGAAATTTTTGACCAATCAACCCTCTCTCTTAGTTGGTTTACCCGTTATGAGATGTTGGAAGTTCCAAGCAAGTTTTCAAAGTTTCAATTGGTCTATCAAGTGGAATGCTAGATCTGCCAATGATCTAGCTGATTTATTTGCCAAGAACGCCTTTTTCTGGCTCCTGTATTTTTTATTTAAATAATTGTAATTTAATGTTAGGAAACTTAGTGTGTATTAACTATATATTATATCAAATTATATACAAACACAAAATGATTAGATTTTATTCAAATAGCATATAAAATAAAAATAATAATCATATAAATAAGTAAAGGTTATAGAAAAACTAGTATTAAATTGAGATTAGAGTTGAACACTATATCCTTAAAACAAATTTATCCCACTCACGTGCTCATAGTTTTATGGCAATCATTGTTCAAGATACGGCGATATCTCTTGATGATAATAGTACTCCAAATCACCAAGATTAGCAAATCAAACTTGACTTCAACTCTCCTACATGTACAACTAAATATTTTGTAAATGTTATGAATGTATAATTCTAAAAATTGATTTTTGTTATAATAATATAAATAGAACGAGTCTAATTATAAAGTTTGAAAAGATATGAACCAACAGACATATTAATTTATAAAGATGCCTTTTAATATAAAAATACTTTTTAATATATAAAAGTACCTTTGAATGATAAAGAGATATATTTATAAAGGTAGCATCCATTAAAAATTAGTACCTTGTAAAATGTAGTAACAAAATTATACAACTTATAAAATGTGAAAAGACACATTTTAGATTTCCATTCAATTTTGAAAAGTTAATTAATATAGTTTAATTTTTTTCAACAATTGCTCACATGAATGAAAATTGCTCAAAAATCATGCAAACGAC